>NC_085842.1:183828215-184135522 GCF_035594765.1 Anolis carolinensis
TGCAGGTTGGAGTTAAGATTTTTCTTATCACACCTTGGGTTTCATGACTGGAATTCTCTCCTATAGCATCTAAAGTCTCTTCATAGATAGTGCAGCTGCAGTCACTGTCTGGCTTCACAGTCATATATTTTGTTATTTTGTTAATCCTGTAAAGCAAGTTTTTGGATCTCCCAGCCAGGCATTCTCAGCAACTGGCCCAAATTTGACAGAGACCATTCTGATTAGTAGACTACAAGTTGAACATGAGTTAACCATGTGAGGCAGCAGCTCAAAAGGTCAATGGATTTTTGGCCACATTAAAAGTATAGTGTCTAGATCAGTGGTTCCCAACCTTTGGTCTTCCTTCAGCTCCCACAATTCCTAACAGCTACCCTGTTTCCCCTAAAATAAGACATCTACAGAAAATAAGACCTAGTAGAGGCTTTGCTGAATTGCTAAATATAAGGCCTCCCCCAAAAGTAAGACCTAGCAAAGTTTTTGTTTGGAAGCATGCCTGCCTAACAGAACACCAGAGCATGCAGGATCGGTAAATGTATGTATCATAGAGCATTGTACATGGAAATATTGGTAATAACAAGAAATTATTGATAGGATTCGTAGTTTGTCTGGTTATGCTGGTTTGTGATGACAACTACTGTACAGTATATAATAAACATTCATTTCTTTGTTCGACAATAAATGTGAATTCTTCTTCATGGAAAAATAAGACATCCCCTGAAAATAAGACCTAGCACATCTTTGGGAGCAAAAATTAATATAAGACACTGTCTTATTTTCGGGGAAACACAGTAGTAAGCTGGCTGGAATTTCTGGGAATTGAAGTCCGAAACACCTGGAGGACTAAAGATTGGGAACCACTGGTATAAATCAAGGGAAGTCATGGCACCTCTCTATTCTGCTTTGGTCAGATCTCACCTGGAATAACCCTGTTTTCAATTCCAGGCACCACAATTTCAGAGAGATATTGACAAGATGGAATGTGTCCAGAGGACGGCAACTAAAATGATCAAAGGTCAGGAGACCATGAATCCCTATGAGGAGTGGCTTAAGGAGTTGGCATGTTTAGTCTGCAGAAAAGAAGGGTGAGTGGAGACATGATAGCCATATTTGAAAGAATGTCATATGGAAGAGGAAGCAGGCTTGTTTTCTGCTGCCCTGGAGACTAGGACTCGGAGCATTGGGTTCAAATGATAGGAAAGGAGATTCCACCTGAACATTAGGAAGAACTTCCTGACTGTAAGAGCTCTTCAACAGTGGAATATGTTGTTTCCTCAGAACTTGGTGGAGGCCACTTCTTTGGAGGCTTTTAATCCAAGGCTGGATGGCTATCTGTCGAGGATGCTTTGACTGTGCTTTTTCTGTATGGCAGAATGGGGTTGGACTAGATGGCCCATGTGGTCTCTTCCAACTCTATGATTCTGCCATCCCATTTTTTTCATTTGCTTTTAAAATGCCTCAGTTTCTCTTCCCTTCCCACACTTCCCTCTTTGTCCTCAGCTTACTCCAATTGCTGTAAACTAGGTTGGAAATGAAAAAGTAGTTTGCACCCAATCAGCTCAGCACAGAAGAGATGGCAGAATCTTGACTTTCCCATGCAAAACCGAACTGCTGCAGCCTCTCCTAGTTGTCTCTCCCCCCCCCCCCCCTTGAGAACATTTGTCATCTTGACCACATTGTAATGTTGCTTAGCCACACATGTCCTGGTTTTACTCTGTGAAATATTGGTGGTTATGGCATGGTGGTTTGTCAACAAAATCAACATTCAGATGTCATGGGCTCTAACATTGTAATTTTGTTTACGAAACCAATTTCGCTGGCTAGAAGATGCCCAGTAGGACAATAGAGGTGTACAGAATCTGATATAGCCCAGACATGTCAGAACTTCAGCATGAAGTTCATTCAAATTGCTCAATAAGACAAATTGAGGGTTTGTAAGCTGTTAAAACATGGCTTGTTAAAGCCATTGGGTCCTGATCTCTGTCATATATATATATATGTGTGTGTGTGTGGAGTTTAAACGGTTCTAGCCTTTTGTTGTTTTAACTTCGTGAGCTGTTCAATGTGCTTTCATCCTATTTAAGTTGTTTTAAATTGTTTATGTACATTGTTTTAATGAGATCTAATGATGAAGTGTTTTAATTTGTTTATATTGTTTTTAATGAGATCTTATGATGGAGTGTTGGTTGGACATATATTAATACATTATGAAAATAAACAGCACACAGACGGGAAGCTGTAAAAACAAGGCTAGAGGAATGTGCCTCTCTAGGTGTTTTTGGACTGCTACTCCCATCAGTGTGAGCATTGCAGTCCAAATATATCTAGGCCAGGGTGACGCAACATCAGCAACATATTTTGGGATGGTGACATCAATATGTATCAGATACAGGCCAAGACAAGGCATGGGATGCTTTGCTTGCCCAAGATACAGAACTTCAGCACTGGTCCAAAACATAGTGTTGTCTCTGGACAGCAAATGGCAGCTGTTGCCTCTCAAAACCAAGGTATGTAATGCAACAATCTAACAATGTTATATTGAGGCAATCAGGAGCCTCTGGTGGCCTAGGGGATAAAAGCCTTGTGACTTGAAGGTTGGGTTGCTGACCTGAAGGCTGACAGGTTCGAATCCCACATGAGAGAAGCCTCCCACAAGGATGATAAAACATCAAAACATCCGGGTGTCCCCTGGGCAACGTCCTTGCAGACGGCCAATTCTCTCACTCCAGAAGCAACTCCGATTGCTCCTGACAGAAAAAAAAATTGAGGCAATGGAATCTTGCAGACATTCCTTCCTTTTCATGTAATTGAAAATAATACAATCATGATAAAATAACTTAGGGCCCTTGCAGACTGCCCTTTATCCCAGGATCTGATCCCGGATTATCTGCTTTAAACTGGAATATATGTGTCCCCACTGCCAGATAGATAATCAGGGATCAGATTGTGGGTTATAGGGGCAGTGTGGAAGGGCACCAAGATTGCTGCATGGTTAGGCTACAGTCCAAATCTGCTGCCTGCTTTCACATAATGGGAAAGCCAACTCTGCATATTATGTCTATTAAAGAACAACAAACACATAATCGTCCATCCACATTTATGGTTCTACTGTTGCGGATCTCATTACTATATTTTCCCTGGGAATCTATAGATCCTCCAGCACAAGTCTGGGGATCAACCTCAAGCAAATGTTAATAGAGTTATGCTGGAGAACCTAGAGATTCCTAGAGAGATGTTCTCTCAGGTTCTTTAAAAAGTGTTTTGTTTTTTTTTAATTTGTGGCTTTTCTATTTTAATGGGAATTCTGGTCCCATAGCCCCAGTGAAAACGGAAGGACAGTTGCAAATTAAATGACCTGATTTTTTTCTCTGCTTGTTCCCATAGGAGCTTCTACATTGTGGAGTTTCTGCCTTGTGTTCCAAGTTGTCTTGAGCTGCCTGGTATCATAAGGTTCATGAGTTTTGGCAAAGCTATGGATTTGTTGGAACTGCTATCTGGGAATCCTGTGTGTGAAAATGAAAGGGCACAAAAACACAACAATGGGCATGCTATCTCATAGTAAAGCACCTTGCTCACTGCTACCACTCCCCTTGCAACACATAGCTGGAGGGAAGCATCTGTTTCATTCATCCATGCCAACTCCTTTGATGGGAAAAGAAGAGGCCTAGCCTTTCTTCTGCAGGAATGGGGTGTGTGTAGGCCATACATAGTGAGAACTTGCCCTAGAGCCCTGTGTAACTTGCAGGTGTCCTATGAGAGACTGGGCCAATGCTCTCCAACATTTCATGGATTAGGACCAACACCTATATGCCTGAGCTACATGAAAGCACCTTTGGCCTTCTATATCCAGGGATTTTGAATTCAGGGATTCCACCATCCGTGGTTTTGTTTAAAAAACTCAAAGGCAATTTTTTATTTGTTTTTTTTTAATATAAGAACCCATTTTACTACATCATTGTATTTAATGGGACTTGCACATCCACAGACTTTGATATTCATACCAAAGGTCCATTGTATGGTCAAGGGGGTGTGATCGCAAAGATGCAGAAGTTATTAATAAGGAAAAACACACCGAACAGTGAGAGAGAGCAGAGAAATCCTGAAATTTATGTACTGAGTTAAAGAGGGGCATGGCTCTACCCATTATATCTGCTTGTAGCAACTGAAGTTAGACAACCGTGAGAGGAGAAGAAACTGGGACATTTTAAAAGCCAATGAGAAAGTGGAATGCAGAGGATTAATCTGTCCTGCCAAATTGGGACAGCTAAAGACACCTTGAAAAGTCTTCCCATGTTTTGAAAACTATGAAATGAGGAAAAAATTTAATCAGTAAGATATCTGTTTATACAGCTAACTATTGTTCTAAGTGATTTATATTCACCTTTCCCAAAATGCATAATTCCTGAACCCAACTTCACTACAGGCAGAACTGGCTCTTGCCATTAAGGGAGCGAGGCAGCAACCTCAGCCAATAGATCTTGGGCATCACAAAAGGGCAGAAAGAATATTATATTTACTGAGTTGTTGTCACTGTCTTTTTACTGCCAATGCCATAGGGGAAGTCCTTGTGGCATTTTTTTTGTCTCAAGTGTCAAAATAACTTGGTCGGTAAACTTTGTTACTATAGCACATTGACAACTGTAGGGTGCCATTTACTGCTCTGCCTTGGGCTGCTCTTGATAGTAAAGATCAATAAAATGAGATTTTCTTCAAAGCTGACAGACCCTTATCTTACCCACCACAGTATATAATTAGAAAAAATAGGATAATAGATTACTGCAGCTGAAACATGGTACCTTTACTGTTGTTTGTCTTCAAGCCACTTTTGACACTAACATTGATTTTTGGGGGGCAAGATTTCCTCAGGGTCATTTCCACTTTTGAAGATGAATATAACCCAAGATCACCCAGTAGGTTTCCAAGGCTGAGCAGGGATTCAAAACCTGGTTTCCCAAAGACCCACTTCCAACACTAAAATCATGTTTGTGGCTACTGCAGGTGATAGTCCTAGTTTACTTCCAGAAAGGTCCTTTTCTTGGATCTGCCCCTCTTGTGCCTTTCTTTTTGGTATGTAGCATGAAGCGTTTCTTCGCCACAAATGTCACAGAGGAAGAGCTCCTCTACATGGGCCATCTAATCTAATACACTATAATGCAGGAATATATAATTCCTACACTGGCTGTTATTATCCCATTAAGGTGGAGATGTCATGTTATGAGAAAGATCTCAATGTTTAGGTCCAGACCTTCTAATGTTCCATATTCTCTCAAGTAAGTCTTTCTCTTAGGTCCACCGCCATCATAGGAGTGGCTGGTGAAAATGTGAGCAAGCGCCTTCTTGGTAGCTGCCCCAGGTACTGGAGGATCCCAGTACATCTTGAGAGCTTCCCAAGACACCACTATCCCAGCCTTATATTTTCAGTCTGCCACTGTGAAGGAAAAGGATTTTAATGGGTAGACTACACCTCCCTTAAACATCTTTTTGTAGTGGTTTGATTTTTGGTACAATTCAAAATCCTCGTTATGAGGTAGACTTATTTGATTGGTCAGGCTCTCTAATAGTTCATATCTCAAGATCCTCAGGAGAGGCATTTCATTGTTTCCACAATCCTCATAGGCATGGATATGACACAAGGCCTTTTTGATGGTTCCTTGTCATTTCCTGAGTTCGTCAAAATGATCCCATCCTTTCTATCCTATCAGTAGTCAAGCAGTTCTCTTCCAATAGACTTGCAGGAATTGGTTTTAAAAGAGCTTTAATATCTTTATTTCCAGACTTTCTAATGGATATGGCTTAAGCTGTTCTTAATACTATAGTTTAACTATATTTTAACCATATTGTTTGTATATTTTCATCTATATGCATTTTGACCTGTTTGATTTTTTGGAAACTGTCTTGGGTCCAGTTTTGGAAGAAAGTCAAGATTCCAATCACTACCACTATCATCAAATTAATCTACTTCTGTCAATGATTACGCTAATGATTGAGGTACAGGAAGCCAGCAGGAGGGATGACATACAGGAAATGGGAGTGAATCTGAATTCTGAGCCAAAACAACAGGTTTAGAAAATTTATCCATCACATGCTGAGGAACATTTCACAAAATGTGATCAAAATGGTAGAGGTTGTTAAATGAAAGAAGTACAAGATAGGTGAGGGCACAGTGGTTTGCAATTGCCAGAGTCTGCTCCTTCCTTGTTTGTTGTGCCCCTACCATTGACTTAGCGCATGGTACTTTCGCAATTGAAATAAACCAAGGACAAAGAGGGAAAGGAGGCGGCAGCGAGAAATTGGAATTTGTCCAACTTCTCCCAGTGGGCTTCTATGGCAATTTGAGCTCCCTGTGACTCAGCGCTCGAGTCCAACATTCAAACAGCATTTACATTACACATGTAGGAAGTGATTCAAGGCCAGATCTAGAAAAGCCTCCAGTTCTACCATTCAGAAAAAATAATGGGAAGAGAGAATTGGCCATTTGCAAGAATGTTGCCCAGGGGACACCTGGATGTTTGATGTTTTTACCATCCTTGTGGGAGACTTCTCTCATGTCCCTGCATGGAACTGGAGCTGACAGAGGGAGCTCATCCGCACTCTCCCCGGGTTGGATTCAAACCGGCAACCTTTCAGGTCAGTAACCCAACCTTCAAGTCAGCAGTCCTGCTGGCACAAGGGCTTAACCCATTGTGCCACCGGGGGCTACTGAAAGCTGGCAGTGGGCCCAGAGAAAGATAGCATGATGTCACCTTTCCTAATTCTCCCTACAAACCAACTGTCACTGCTGCTGCTACTACTAGATTCTCTCAGAATCTGTTACATTTTGACATGTCTGAATCAAATTAATAAACTGGGATGGAAGACGCACATGCTCAGATAGAACAACAAACATTATAGCCGTTCTGGGTTCTTGAGAACTTGCAGTTTTGTTTATAATGTATTGTTTAATGTTCAGGCAAGATTCTGCAAGATCTGGATCATAGGGGTTTTGTTCATTCTGACCCACCTTCTGAGAGCCAGTGTGGTGCTTTGAACATTGGACTAGAAGCTCCAAAGGACTAGGGTTCAAATTCCTAATCAGTCATGGAAACCCAGTGTGTGATCTTGGCAAGTCGTATGATTTCAAGGAAGGCAATAACAAATCCCCCTCAAACAAAAATTGCCAGGAAAAACTTGTGATATGGTCACCTTAATGTTATTATAAATTAGAAATGACCTCAAGGCTTGTAATAACCAAGTTGTAGTTTTTCCCCCAACCTTTTTTCTCTTGTGACTTTGAAATACTGGCATCAGAAATAGGCAGGATAGAAATTGGGGCACTAATTCTACTCATAAATGGGGTAAAGGACCCTAGGGCACATTTTACTGTTTGGAGCGGCGAAAAAATGCATCTGCCCTGACAAAAGGCCCTGAAGGCAGGGGGTTAGACTGGATGGCTCATGTGGTCTCTTCCAACTCTGTTATTCTATGATGTTACGATTCTATGATAGTAAGGTTCTGGGGGATTCTTGCCTTATTTGTCCTGTGTAAAGCAGGAAGACAAATCCTAGGGCTGTCTAGCAGTCTGGAAATATTACCTTAAAAATAATTTGTTGGTCAAAAGTTTCAATGATATTTATAACGTTAATGTTACTTACAAATGGGAGTAGGCTTGGAAGGGTCAAGGTAGCAATGGATTGATAGATGCTCCTTTTCTGCTGACCTAGGTAATGGTGCCATTGCAGACTAGAAAATCCAGAAATATAAAGTTTTGGGATAGTCATGTAGATAGTAATATGGATTAAATTATTTTGAAAAGCAATATGACAGTCGTGGCTAGGCTTGGAGAGCACATCTTTACAGTGAAGACCTGGATCTTTGTCCTGGGTTGCATTTACACTGTAGTATTAATGCAGCTTGAGTCCAATTTCATTACCCTGACTCAATGCTATGGAATTCTGGGAGTTATAGTTTGGGAAGGTACCCGAACTCTATGGGAAAGGTGGTCCAAGACCTTATAAAAGTACAACTTCCAAAATTCCATGGCAGAGTGATGTCAAATTGCATTAATTCTACAGTGTAACACACCAGATGTTGCCCCACTCACAGAATTGGCAGTTACAGGGGAAATTTAGGGACAATGGAGTAAATGGCACTAGAAATTACTTGAGCCTGTGGCTTGGATACTATAAAATCTTTCTCATATCCAGCTAATTGCAAGCATGGGCACATTGGGTGCCGTCCAAAAGATCTCAGCCAGCATTTGGAAACAATAGACATTGACAAAATTACGATCTGCCAGCTGCAAAAGGCCACCCTGCTGGGATCTGCGCGCATCATCCGAAAATACATCACACAGTCCTAGAAACTTGGGAAGTGTTCGACTTGTGATTTTGTGAAACAAAATCCAGCATATCTATCTTGTTTGCTGTGTCATAATAAAATAATAATAATAATAATAATAATTAATTTGTGATCAGCACATTGGGTACCGTGCCAAAAGATCTCAGCCGGCATTTGGAAACAATAGACATTGACAAAATTACAATCTGCCAAATGCAAAAGGCCATCCGACTGGGATCTGCGCGCATTATCCGAAAATACATCACACAGTCCTAGACACTTGCGAAGTGTTCGACTTGTGATTTTGTGAAACAAAATCCAGCATATCTATCTTGTTTGCTGTGTCATAATAAAATAATAATAATAATAATAATAATAATAATAATAATAATAATTTATTTGTGATCAGCACATTGGGTGCCATGCCAAAAGATCTCAGCCGGCATTTGGAAACAATAGACATTGACAAAATTACGATCTGCCAAATGCAAAAGGCCATCCGACTGGGATCTGCGCGTATCATCCGAAAATACATCACACAGTCCTAGACACTTGCGAAGTGTTCGACTTGTGATTTTGTGATACGAAATCCAGCATATCTATCGTTTGCTGTGTCATAAAATATAATAATAATAATAATAATAATAATAATAATAATAATAATAATAATAATAATAATAATAATATATTTGTATCCTGCTCTATTTTCCTGTGGGAACTCAGAGTGGCTGGTCAAAAAGTATGGTCAAATCCTTCTGGTAGGTAGTGAGGCAACTGCCTCATGTGGCAGGTCCTGCATGGAAAGCTTCATCCCTTTTCTTAACTCCCTCTTCTTCTCAGTTGGATAGCAGAGTGAGCTGTACCACAGACTCTATTCTGAGCTCTCTAAACTGGCTGGTGTCCTGACATGTGGAACCTACTGCTTCACTCAGTGTTGAAGTATGGCTCAATTGTTATACATCCAACTGATATACATGAAATGAATATTGTCCATAGTTCCACACTACGAAGTATGTTGATCTGCTCTGATTGTATGATGGACTGGCCCTAAGACTGGCAGTACACCTTGCATTTTTCATAAACGTGAGGTAGCTTAGAAGTCTAAGCTGCCTATTAGTCACAAAATATGCATTAATTCATCCTATTGTAAATGGGAGTTATATGCCACCTTCAGACTACCACATTGTGATTTCGAAACCAGTTCTCCCTAAAGATCGAAGGGTGGCAATTCTAATGGTGGATCACAGTAACCTTTGAAGCCATCTCAAAAAGAAAGTGGAGATAAGGTGACAAGACAGCAAGCAAGGAATGAGGTTCAGATCAAAGGACAGATCAACTAGATAGTGCGTATTTGTTTAACTTACTCTAAATACATAAAGTTCTGAGTGCAAGGACATGGGTTTTCCAAAAGATTTGCTGTCAAAATCTACCTTCAAGCACACAATCCATGAGCACCTCAGGTTTTTTGCTCTAAACAAACGGACAGGACACAAGGCAGCAAGAATCCTAAAACACCAAGATAATGAATCAGGTTATCTGGTGGCCACTCTCCCCCCACCCATCCTTCTCAGTGCCCTGTATTTTTTACAAGCCCATTAGACATTCCTAATTCCTTTCAACCTCCTTTTGTAATTCCTTAGATACAGCCAAAGGAACAATTACCAATGATGCTGAGTGTGCATATCCTTCCATTTAATGCATCTCAAAGTCAATTTGATTGCTTTACTAGATCAAAACAAAGTTGTATTTACATGATTTACTCTCCTTATACCATCCTTGCAGGAATCTGACTGACTGTAAACCAGCACCTAGGTGACATCAAGGGCAGAGAGGATCCCATAAAGCATTGTTATGAACAGATGAAGATCAGAAGCTCTACTTTCATTCTCTTGGATGATCAAGGTCCATGATCCTTTAGCCATCCAGATGTTTAGGATTTTAACTTCTAGAAGACCCAGCTAGCAGGGCCAATCATCTTGAGAGTTCATGCCCCAAATGAAGGAACAAGGCGCTTATGTGGAAGCAAGGAAAAAACTATCGAAGTCCAGCTACTAGCGACATAGTTTTTTTGAAAACTAGAAAGCACCATCGACGTAATCTGTAAAGAAATGTGCTTAGAGGTTTTGTTTGCATGGACTATAAGTGCATCCCAATTGTTTTAGCTTCTTTTTTTCCTTTTGTTCACAGAATCAATCACCCATCTCACACATGAAAAGGGAAGGGAGGAACAGAGAGAAAGAAGTGAGAGTAGGAGGTCAACTCTCCCATATTTTATTATCAGGCACCAAATTTAACTTTTTAATCCAGTCGTCCATGGATCCAATTTATCTAAAGCAGCAGTCTATCTCCCTTCCCCCTTTTTAAGTTGCCTCTTTGGAGCCTCAGAAAGCAACAAAAGGAGGCAGGAACTCCAGAAAATCCCACTCACCCCATGGATTTTGGACTCAGGGTGAAGATGGAGGAGTGGTTGAGCATGGTCTGCCATTACATAAAAGTGGAAGTCAAAAACGTGTGTTCAGAGCGAGGCTTGGAGAGCAAACATTGCCACTGTATGTGGGTTATAACTACAGTTGTAGTGAGGAAGACAAGCACCTGGGGGAAGGGAAGTTGCCAGAGATTCTTCCTTTCTAGGGCTTACTGACCTTTAGTCCAGGACACAGGAAGATATATGTATGGCCCTGTTTCAACTTGCTCTTGCCGTGAGAAAGCCTGGCACCTTCCCCACTGCTGCCTTTGCAACTTCCATCTTTTGAGTTCATTTGGTGACCAACACCACCTCAGCCTTCCACTACTAAGACCTGGCCTACACCCAGGCAAGTAGGGACACTGGGTGGCCCCTCCCCTGCTGCTAGGCACAGGGAGAATCAAAGAGGCAGCAGCAGGAGAGACAAAGGAAGGCCAAAAAGAACATCAGCAGCACCAGACGGACCACGGTGCTGGACAAGCCACTGCAACCATGGAAACCGTGGCCCCTGTCGGGGTGGTCAGGAGCCATGAGTGAACACATGGGAAATTACACACAGGTGGGAAGCAAAAAAGAAGAGGCATATACTGCAGGGAGAATGAAGTGGCAGCCGTTCAGTTGGCCCCCCCTGCACATGTGAGGAAGAGTTGTTCTTCAGAGGTGATGGCAGATCGGTTCAAATGGTTACAAGCTGAAGAGCCCTCTCCAATGGAAAGGCAGAAAACAATCGCCCACACTGTCAACCCCTCTCTCGTTGTCTAAAATGCTAGATCCCACCTCCTCACAGTGTATTAGGGGAAGAGGGAACCAAAAGCAGCTATGCCTCATTGCCCTCAATTCAACTTCGGTCCACTTTCCCTCATCCTCCATAAGAAAATTGCAACATTTCTTCCTCCCCATGGACACACATCCCAAGGTGGGGAGGGCTTACTTAGGACAAGATCAATTATTCCTTTTTTAATAATGAAAGAATGGCTGATGAAGGGGAAGCCCAGCATGCCCCAGCTTGTGCGTGTTCCAGCTCCTTTGCGAGGAGGTCCTGTCCCTCTCTTGCTGTCTCCCCTGACAAACCAAGGGGAGCGGGGGACTGGATGCAGAGAGTCTAAAGTGGAGGAGGAGCAAAAGGAGCAGCCCAAGGAGCACTGATCAGCAGCAGCAGAGGAGGAGGAAGAGGGAGAGGAGGGGAGGGGTCCCAGATAATGTTGTCATCCTTCTGGCCAAAAAACATGCACCTAAGGGTGTCAGGCGAACACAGGAGTCGCCAGCGAGTTATCAACTCTTGTCGGAGCCACTGTCTCTGTGCAGGGTGCTCTTCTTCATGCTTTCCAAGTACTCCTGTTGTGACACAGCCAGCACAGAAGCCAGGATCTCGTCATCATCCCAGTCACTCAAGCCTGCCAAAAGAGAAATAATGGAAATGTTTGAAGATGGGGCTACAGAGCAGGAATGTGGGAAAGAGGGAGCCTTCCAGAAGTTGTGAGACTACAGCTTGCATCAGACCTCACAAGTACAGAAAATGGGGAAGAACTATGGAGGCTGGCCTACACCCGGCCTATTCATTCAAGGAAGGCACAGTTACCCCTATTTCTGGTCTATAATGTCAACCATTAGTCTCGTCTAGCCTTGTCCCGCCTGTGCTCCCCAGCCCTTTGCATGCTGGCACCTATGTCCAGTCTACTGCATTAGTTCCATGTTCTGCTAGGCTGTATCAACACAAAGCTCTATGCCCTAAAGCCTTTTCTACCGTATTTACTCAAGTATAATTTGCCACTGACTGTAATGTGCACCTCAATTTTAAAAGGTGTGCATTACAGAAAAAAAGATTTGCTGTTGAATATAATGAGGCAGCGGTGGCTGCAGTAAGCTGGTGGGAAGCCATGCCCTTCCAAATATAATATGAAGCGACTATGACTGTGAAAAGTCTGCCTTTCATCAGACCAAGGTTGGTGAATTCAAGTGAGGCCATCTGGGAACCGCTCAAGACTGGCAAGTTTGCCACCATTTTCACAGCCCCTGCAAGTTCACATTAAATTTGGAGGTGTACATCTTCCCACCAGCCTTTTTGTGGCCACCGTCTCTTCTCCATCCCCAGATGAGATCTCTTGCCCCACATCCACTTCATGCACCCTGGGACAACACTTTCTAGATTGTCCAACCTAGGAGATAAGGCAGCCCTTCCTCAGGCCTCACCTTCAGAAGAATCAAAGCAGTGCTATTGAATCGAATACACACTTCAATTATGACAATGTAATTTAACCCAAAAATGTGTGCATTAGACTCAAGTAAATATGATAATACAGCTTCATTCACATAAGCTATCTTAGCGTTTACACCAAGATCTCAAAATGTACCAGTAAATCCAAACAAGTTTTCACTTGCCTGAAGACACACGAAATCCAAATTTTCCATTTCCAAAATTTATAGATTTTGGATTCAGGTACTCAACCCAATTTAAGAAAAAGTTTATTTTCCCCGCTTGAGAATATTTAATTTTACATAATGTAAGACACAATTACTAGAAATAACTTTAGGGTTTAAACCACTATGATCCACAATTTCTACATTTTGTAATACTTTATTTTCTTCTACACTGTGTCATAACATAACATGACTTGGAGCCAGAAGCAAATTAGGCAAAGGATGACATCTCATAAGAAGCTATAGGATTCAGCTTCCCGCAGAACTGCAGTCTCTAGCTATTTTAGACTGCAAACAGAATCATTTCTGATTATCAGCTAGTTGGGGCTGGTGGGTGCATCTGGAAAGACCCTTTTATGGAAAGCTGTTGCTGTAAATGACCATGCAAGAAAGTCAGCTTATTCCTATGAATTCAATACAAAGGATAGAGAAATTTGCATGGAGTGTGCCACCTACTATGGAATTCAATTATTTATCCAAGATTGTAATAGCAAAGGCAAGTTTCTGGTCCACATGAGGATAGGGAAAAAGGACGGAAATGGGTTAAAGCTAACTTGACCTTAACTATATTTACGAGTCTGTAAAAGAAAAACATGGAAATCTTATAGTTATAATCTGGGATATCATTTTTTTAACAGCTGAAAGGACAGAGCCAGTTCTCCATGATGTCCTGGCTGCCTGGCAGGAGGGTACTCACCGAACGCTGTGGGTGACATCTGTTGCATTATTGCCCGGCATTCCAAGGCTGGATACAATGACACTAAGGGAGGGGTTGCTCGGCCACTGCCTGCAGAAAGCTGGCTGCTTGTTCCTGCGTAGGTGAGGAAAGACAGGGTGGAATATTCAGCTATGTCAGAATACATGCAAGTTAATTCACATTCTGCTACCCATCAGAGGCCACCAACAGCCTTATAATTGGATTCTCTTTTTGTTTTTAAAGGGTCCCAGGAGATCTTCAAGGGCAAAAATCAGGATGCCCTCTAGCTGCAACAAAGGCAGATAAAAACCTTCCAAGTGATTACGATACAAAAACAGTCAAAATATTGGTTACTGAGGATGGAGGTGAGAGCTATGTGAAGACTCAAATTCGTATTTGAGGCAAGGAGAATTTTAATCCAGCACTGTGAGTATGCATTACGGAAATGGTTTCTGCTTGCTTGGCTTATTCTCTGTAATGCATGTGCTAGAAACCAGGCCTGGGCAACTTGTGGCTCTAGAATTACCTTCAGATCAGGTCAGTGTAGTCAATGGCATGGGATGCTGAGCACTTCAGTCGAGCATTATCTGAAGAGAAACATATTCCACGCCTTCTCTTCAAATGTTTTTCAGGCAGTAAAATGTGTGGAGGTGCTCAAGCAGGAAAATAGCCTTTTTAGGGAAGCCTGTCTGAAAAGAAATTCCCTTCTGCTTTTGACTTTACCTTAGACTGGAATTTTTGGGTTTTTACATAACTGTAAGATTTGAGCATTACATCATACAAGGTTTATTTAAAGTTTTGAGGCAAAGTGTACTTTACAACTAGATCCCTTGTCTGAAAGGGGCTTTATTTCCAGCTTTTGATTGCACAGAATTATTATGTACTGTTACTTTATCATCTTCTGTTACATTCTCAGATCCTGAATTGAAATTTTGTTTTGTTTCTACCTAACACTTAAGGTAAACTATTCCAGGCATCACAAGAGGAAAGGTAGTTGAGACACCTGTAAAGGTAAGAGTCAATTTCTTGTTCTGTCATTATGCTCCAATGCCAGATACTAGATTATATTCTCCAGCCTGTAGTTTCTTATCCGCTTTTGAAAATGACTACAAGGATGAAACCCTTGAGAAAGAGGCTGCAATGCTGCATAATAGTAATGGCACCTATAGCGCTTCCACTCTATCAACAACAAAAAGAAAGGCTCAACCTTCACAGAATTATCACTGGGCCAAAACAGAACATCATTTCAGTGTCTGTGGAGATGGATGCATTCCTGTTGCACAGGAATACAAATTCAGATAGGAAATCTCCTGGTTCTCTAGATAGGAAAGTGAAAAACTGCATGGCTGTTTCCTGACAATGAGGGCCACCAGAATCAACACACCCATGATGGTTTACAAGTGTACTGTGTACTGATGTTTGGAAATGGGTATGGTGTGGCTTGAATGTGTCAAATCCATCTTCCAGCTCGTTCCCTGTGGCACGGTGCCCCCAAATCCCTTGGCATGGCGGAAGCCCATCCCTAGAGAGGAAACCTGGTGCTCCCTGCCCTGACCCACATGGCACTCACCAGGAGCACATGGCGAGGGGGGTTTGGTAAGTGCAAGAGCTGCTGTGCTTCCAGGGGAAGGCGGTTTGGCAGCATTCAGCTCATTGTGCAGGTCGGGGTGCTCTGGGGAAGACGCTGAACTGCGCTGACGCGGAGAGCGGCCACTCCATTCTTCCAAACCGCTGGCTGCGGCAGCCGTGGCAGAGCTACAAGTAGCACTGGCTTTTCGGGGCTGTGGGGAGAAGAAAATGGGGATGCTGCTCAGGGCTACAGGGAGGCTTCTTCACCTTCCCTGAATCAGTCTGGCATGTGAGCCAGTTCCTAGTGGGCAGAAGAGACCCTCAGCCTCTACTGATCCCTAAGATATTTCCCTCATTCCCCTTGTGTCTGAGGGATCCAGCCAAACCTGTCTGGCCTGCTTTTCCTGATCACGTAGCCACTGTAAATAGGACTCCCTGGCAACCTGCTCTTCAATGGCTTCGTTGGTTGCTTCCCAGTCTGTTGCCCGTTTCTTATCTTCCAGCATCTGCTGCTCAATCCATGACTCTTCTGACGTCTTGATTGCATTCTTCATCAAGGACTGTTCTGCATACTGTAAGAAGTAGGAGAGGTTCAACATATACATGGAAGCCTCTCACACACTAGCCAAGCCCTCAGCCCACTAGCCAAGACTCATTTTAAAAGGTTAGCTCCTGTCTTCCAAATGAGGACAGAGAGAAAGAGACTGGCCCTATCAGTCATGAGTGCAACATAATGCTAATGTATAAGTTGAAGGAGAAGGAGCAATGCTTGCACTCTGGCTATCTAAGAAGAACACATGTATTCTCTTTCTCCTTTGCAGAGAGTGGAAGGGACAGGATTCATTTACTATAAGTGTGCTGTGGCATCACCTCTGCACAAAGGGAAGCTAGAGAAGCTAAGCCGGATTGTCATACCTGAAGTAGAGGGTGACACCATAGGACTAGCAGAGAGTCATTCCACTCTGGCCAGATTCTCTCGTCCCCACCACAGGGTTTGGGAACCTCTTCTGTATGGTTCCAATCTAACCTAACCCTATTAGCTCAGTATTACCAACGGCGAATTGTGGGGGGCTGCAGTTCAAAAACCACATGATGAGACACCGTGGCTCACCGCTGTTCTAACTAACAGGCAGGCTGGTTAAGTACTAGGCCATTCCTCAAGACCATGCTGGAAAGGAAGGGATCTTTCTGAAGAATTGTGAAATGGAAATGTTTTATTTAAAAAAATACTACTACCCACAAACAACTATACTAGGGAATGCATAGTAGACTGCATCTTTGTCCATACCTTTCAGCAAATCTATTTTCTCCCTACCCCTCTTCTTCTATCAAAATTCTCCTTGCCATCTCTCATCTCTCCAAACAACCTTTTATCCTGTCAGGAGAGCTAGCAGGAGCTGGGGGTGGGAGAGGAAAATACTGATACTTCCAGTCTCTTGCTCAGACTAAAAAAAAAAACAACTTGTCCCATTCCCTACATCTTGCCCATAAAAGGCTCACCCCTGGTTTGAAGGAGGGCAATCCCAGCCCCACACCAATTGTAGCTTTGTTGGGGTTCACCACCGAGTTGTAATGGATGTTGCGGTGATAGCTCACTCGGATGGGTTCATCCTCGTTCTGATGAATGCCGTGAAAAGTGTTAATGGGCTCTGGAAAGGAGAGAAAAAACAGCTCAAAGAGAGGTGGGGCACAGAGAAGCCTGTTTATCTAAGCACCCTTGACACAATCAGAGACAGACAGATAAGAGGAAACTGAAACTGGAGTTTGGGTGTACCTGTGCCATACTGGTAAACCTCCACAGGTCGATTGTACATCTCCGCCATAGCCTGCATCTCAATGTGGTTGCCATGGCAGTTGTTTTTCCGCTTCCGGTTGATGTAAGTGGTGAAATCTTCGGTCACATAATTGGAGAAGTAATCGGCATTCTTCATCTGTAACATGGAAGGACATTAAGATCAGGTGGAGAAAGGCTCCAACATGGAGCAACAAGAAGAGGAAAGAGCTGCTCAAACGAAAGTGGCTCCTCTGAAGCTAAGGCAATGGGACAGGTCCCTCTGTGGCTACATGATCTCAAAGGGCTAGGACCAACCAAACTACTTTCAGAACAATTCCCCAAGAGTTCTCTAGGCTGAATTTTAAAAAAGAGATAATTTAATATGGAGATTTGCTCTGGCTTCCTCTAAACCTTTTCTTGCAGTTTTGAGAGCTAAAAAGACTTGCACAGCTCTAAATGGATGAGAGACAGGATAACTTCAGGGCAGGACATGAGTGCTTTTTGCTTAAAAAGAACCTCTAGATAAGTAACCCTACCTCTTCACTGACTGGTAATGTTCACAGAACATTAAATCCCTGCAAACTCCAGTTTTGGATGCCAGATTTAGAGGCAGTAGTAGAAGCATGATCTTGAAGAGAACCTTCCCCTTGCACTCACCAGGTAATCCATACAATGCTTCCGGACCACTTCATGCATGTCCTGGTCACCGTATACTTGGTCAGCTGCAAAAAAAGTGGAAGATCATCGACGTCATACAATGATTGCTTGTCCCAAATTTCTCTCATTTCTCATACATCTAGTCTGGACCTACAAGTGACCCATTCTAGAAAATCCTGCTTCATTCCTTTTTTATTTTGTGTTTTAGATCGCAAACCAGTGGCCAAAGGATATTCTGTTTTTATTAATCACATGTAAGTTATATGGAAGACTTCCTAGTAAGAGAGTAGGACTGAAATGCTTCAAACAAATATATTTAATAGCTGGAGACACACAGGAATCTGCAGCCATATCAGAGCTCAATCCTAGATAGGTTTCTTTATTTTAAAAAGCCATTCTTACCTAAACAACACTGGGAGGGAAATTCCATCCAAACTCTACTATGAAACTCCATGGAATGCTATACAAGCCATGTTTCAGGTTCTTTTCTAGCACAGTCCAAAGAAAACCAAGTGGACACCATTCTGAAGATGGGACAGAATTTGATAGTGTATCTAATTGCAAGTACACATCATCCACAATACTGGGTATTGTAGTTAAACACATCTGCAGCATGCCATGTCAGGAAAGTCTCTGGCTAAATAGATAATGAAGCCTTTTCTATCAGCCCTAAACCCAAAATAGCAAGCAACTCTTGGCTTCCATGTCTTAAATACTTAACTTGGATGTGGGTACACTGATTCCACCTGGCATCTGGAGGATGAGAGTGATCATGTATTTGAGATTAGAAATGACTCTTTTCCTAACAGGATAAATTGGTTAGCATTAAGGGGCAAGAATCATATCCTTATAGCATCCATTTTTATTCTGTAAGCCCTCTCCGTAATACATCTTCCCCCTGCCTGTAGCTCACTCATTCTTGAAATATGAGGACCAGATCTCTGGTCACACAAGTCCTCCATTTCAAAAGAAAAAAATCAAGTATAGTTCATCCAAGGAGAGAGTTTGCAGCTGGGAAGGCTGTGAAACTTTTAGAAAAATCAAGACGTTTTTAGAGTTTCCCTTGCACTTTCAGTGTGTATCTGGGGCTACCATCTGCAATACCCATCCCCATCGCTGCTTTCTGCTTACAGTTCACAGGTTGGTTCATACAAACATTTGTTGAGTAATCTAACATTTAAAATATATAACACTAATTTCATTATGTGTCAACTCAGCCACAACAAGGCACAAGCGAAACTGATCAGAGCCTGCACTGAAACTGACAGATGTGCTGAAAAGAAAGATCTGACAGGCTTCTCACTATCCAAGAACGCATTTGCAGATGTGCAACTTTGTCTAGTGGCAAGGGAGGCAAAAGCAGTTGTGGAAGAACCACAGAATGACAGAGCAGAAGCAAACACTGTTGGGAAGCTGGCTTCCTGGAAGGCATGCTGGCACAAGAGTGAGCCCAGTCTATCAATAAAGTCTGACAGAGAAAAATCCCAGGTTCTTTTGATTTACTTACACGCCCATATGTGAATATGATGCTGTAATCCAATCAAGGATATACACTACCACAGAGCTCCTGAGGTTTTACCACATTCACATTCATTGAACTGAGACCCAATCATTTAGTTGTTGTAAGGGCAATGGTTCTCAACCTTTGATCCTCCAGGTGTTTTGGACTTCAGCTCCCAGAAGTCCAGCCAGCTTACTAGCTGTTAGGAATTGTGGGAGCTCAAGTCCAAAACACCTGGAGGACCAAAGGTTGGAAATGACTACAGTAAAGTGTCAACCAAGAGTTGATAAATTCCACAAGTCTGGGGGACACTCTCTTTATGTGAACTGCTCTGGATCACACTGTTCTCAAAACCAAAATTGCCCATAAGTCCATTTCTGTTGTGGGGATTGCTCTAAAGCAGTGGTTCTCAACCTGGGGTCCCCAGATGTTTTTGGTCTTCAACTCCCAGAAATCCTAACAGCTGGTAAACTGGCTGGGATTTCTGGGAGTTGTAGGCCAAAAACATCTGGGACCCCAGGTTGAAAACCACTGCTCTAAAGGAAAACTTTTTGTTGTGTTCCTTCAAATCATTTCTAACCAAGGGTGATCATAAAGCGAACCTTGGCTAGATTTGTTCAGAAAGGATTTGCTGAGAGTATAGCATATCCAAGGTTGCCCAGTGGTTTCCAGGGCAGAGAAAAGATTCATACGCTCATCTCCAGTTGTAATCAAATGCAAAAACTACTGCACCTGGCTGGCCTCAAGAAACTGAAACATCAAATTTTGCTTGGTCTAGGTTTAAGTGCACAGTATATATGATACAAAGGCAGTCAAATCAAAAGGAGAAAAAGAGTAAACCATCCAACAGATGTGTGAGGACAAATACTGACAAGGGACCCAAGGCCAGAGTGGTTGAGTGATGGGTAGCAAGAACAACCTCTACCTTTAAAGGTTTGGAATGGCTTAAGACAGGCATCCTCAAACTGAAGCCTTCCAGCTGTTTGGGCCTCCAGCTCCCAGAATACCTGACGACTGAACAAGCTGGTTCGGGCTTCTGGGAGTTGGGGGTCCAAACAGCTGGAGGACCGTACTTTGGGGATGTCTGGCATAAGGTTTAGAAACCAGATGGGAAGGTTTGGGGTCAAAAATACTTGATATCATAAGCTGAGGATTATTGATAAGCTGAGGGTCATTCCACAGAGAGAGGAAAAGTCAGTGCCATCACAGGGAAGTAGTCACTTCTGACCCTCACTGCTATTTCCTCTCCCAAATATTCAAAAAGGCCAGAAGTAGCATTGCTGTGGAGAAAGCAGAGAAGGGATGTCAATACTTTTTTGGGTTCTCCCAGGGCAGACTAAGGCTCTTGCCTTTTGCAACTCTACTTAATAGAAGGACATAGTCCCTTTTTGATAAAAGTTAATGTACAGTATATTACACAAACCTGTTGATAAATCAACCCACGTTTTGAGGGTTGGTTTCTTTTACTAAAATTTCTAAACTAATATTTTTCCTGCCATTTTTATTATTACTGTATATTACATACTTAATAATCAAGACAGTTTCCGCAGTCATATCTTGGGGATTCCACTGGAACTGAGTATGAAGCCCAGTGATCAACGCTGTTGAATTGCTACATTGAGCCACGTGTGTCACTGGATTGTACCATGCAGGGGACACACAAGTGTTTTTCTAACATGTCCAAGGCTGGTGTAATATTTTTGCCCATTGTCTTCTGTTCTGGAAATTTGCCACAGGCTGGCAACTGATGGTTTGTGGATCAAAACTAATCCACAGGTCACAACTGTAAATAGTATTAACCTACATTTCCCAAGCACTTGCCAAGAATATAGGTGACTGAATCCAATCAACAAGGACACTGGAGAATGGGGTGAAGGGAAAAAAGGAGGTCTACCTGTCTGCAGCAATCATCATGGCACTGCATTCTGAGCAATGACATTCATTCTATATTGTAGAACTAATGGGGGAATGAGTCTCAAGCGAGGGAGAGAAAGAAAGTGAGTGTGCATAAAGGAGATGCCAGGCAGGAAAGAAAATGAGAGGCCTGTGACAGTTGCACAAAATCACACTAAATCACCAAACTAGTTCAAGGGACAGGGTATGAGCAGAACATAAGTAAGGCAATGGGCATCAAATAAAACAAGGAGGGGAAAGAGCCCTGTAGCTCTTATAGAAGCTCTGAGCATCAGAAGTTTGGAGATAGATCTTGGAAAAGTTCCTTCTCTCTGAAGATGCCAGCCACAGATGCAGGCAAAACATCAGGAAAGAATGCCACTGGAACAGGGTCATACAGCCTGAAAAACGCACAGGAATCCAGTGATCCGGCAATGAAAGCCTTTCTCATCAGTTCTTTTAATCTTTACAGCCATCATAGAGGCAGATGTTATTGTCCAAAAAGGAACTTTCTCCAGCAGTGGAAATGAAGGATCTCGAGAAAGATGAGGACTCATTTCTTTCTCCCTCCAGTCTTGATTGGCTATGGGTGGGAGTTCAGCTTTGCTTGAAGAAAGCAGAAGAGTTTGCATCATCTCTCCTGCCAGCCAACTTTGAAAGACTCATGACAACCATTTATTTATTATTTATTGTGTCAAAAGCAAACTGAGGGTACAAGTTGCAATGTATTTGAAAACACAAAACTTGGCATTACTGTATACTGAATGTCCTTTGACTAGTGGCTGGCCAGTTGTAGTGCCTCTGGTGTTGCTATAAGAAGGTCCTCCATTGTGCATGTGGCAGGGCTCAGACTGCATTATAGTAGGTGGTCTGTGGTTTCTGAACTCTTTGTTCATGAGAACCATGAACAGGGAGTTCACAAGTAGGGAGGTGCATCATAATATAAAATCTCTCAAAGCAAAGATGTGTGGCTAGTGAACTATAACAACATACACTATGTCTATCCATGGACTACAAGCCAGCAGCTGGAGAGTTTTCAGAAAAGCAAGAAAACAACTGGAATCTGAAATTCTAGAAAACAATACTATTGGTCCCTCACATCACATAGTTTAAAAATCACTTTACTATATCACACTAACTGGCATCCTGGCTGTTATACAAGGTAAGTGGCTGTTGCTAAACTCAGAAAGATAATGCTTAATTTTAACTTCTATGGCAAACTCTCAAATAATTCAGCCAGGTGATGGTACAGCAAAACATCATTATTTTACACACTCTTTCTCAAATAATTCCTGAAAGGAAAAAAACAGTAGAATTACATATTTAGAAGCTTGCAGTCAGGAGAAGATATCTTCCCACCAGTACCTTTGGCACACAAATTGTATTTCCATTCGGTTGTGATCTGCAAATGGCAGGAGCCAATTTTCCCAGGGAGAATAGGGAGAGCCCAAATACGAGGGTGGGGAAAGCCCTAATATGAACTACAGAAATAGTAGCCTGGAGCAATCACAGCATGCAGAGGTAAGAAAGAAAGTAAGAGTGGCACAGAGGAAGAGGAAGAAGCATGGGGATCCCCAAGGTCATAAATCAAATGTAGAGAGAATGTTTTCTAAAGAGTGTTATGCCAGTCATATGAGCTTACTAAAACAATGGCCTATCCACAGTCCCACATTTTAGTGATGTGATAGGTGATCTCAATGTCTTCTCTTACAGCCTAAAGTAGCAGTTGCAAATCAAGACTGAGACTGACGTGGGTCAACAACTTTTTTGGCGGGCTTGTGCATTGCATCATGGGAGCAGGTGACTCATCTCTAACCTCCATGTAAACAAGGATGTGGTTTCCGCTGAGGGGAAGTAGAGGCAATAGTTCCAGCAAGTCACATGATGCCTGGGCTTTTCTCCGAAACTTATGTGTTGTGGTCACCAGTCTAAACTTCGGGTTATATTGATGATTTGTGTGTGTGCATGCAAGTGTGAACAGACACACAAATGGAAACCACACAAATAGAAACCATAGCCCCCCTCTCCCCCCCCCAAATGTATGTAGGCTCTATTGATTAACTCTGAGTTATAGATGAGCAGTTACAGGGAGAGTTGGGTGCTATAATCCCCACTATATTCTATGGCAACGAACTGTTCTTAGAACAGAAACAGATGACGACAGAGTTACAAAGCACCCCAGATTCATGTTGTTTTGCAGCTCATGATTTCAAAGAATACCAATAGAGGTCATTCAAGCTTTGATATAAGCTTGTTTATTTGATGGCGTTTCAGAATTAGCCCCACTACAGGAAGTCTGAAACTGGCAATATTCAGCAGTGTAAGGTTATAGTACAATAACTGTGGACAACCTAGACAGCCCACTAATTCAGGATATTTTTTTAAAGGAATTAAAGATGTTCTAGGAAAAGACTACCATAGTATGACTTCCTTTCATTAATCTTTCATCTTAAAACTTAATTCACAGAATTACAGCAGAATAGCCCCGCCAGTATGATGAATAGCTGGCACAGAAATATCAGTAATGTTCTTTAAACCTGTCTGTTCAGAGTTCAAAAACCTGTGCCTCTTTTGAAAAGCTGCAAATCTTATCGTGCACACAGCCTATCTGCTTCTTTTTTCCTTGCTGTGTCAAACAAAGTGAGTGCTTCATAAAGCCAACTAATCTTCATTAGATGATTAAACATGGCCAGCCACTGGCTTTTCCGTATCCCATGTGGTCCTTTGCTAATCAATGCACAGTCACCTAGCTGCTACCTGCTGACCAATGTGATGCCATGGCCCAGCAACTACACAACGAACCAAAGAAATCTAGGTAATTTGACTCGATCAATCAGAGGAACTGAGTAGCTAGGTCAAGAGACAGTCTTCAGAAGCAGTTAGCCTCTGCAGGAGAGAGACCGTTACAAGCACTCTTCTAATTTCTGATGTTTGGTGGTGAATAATACCATTCCCAGTTATAAGGCCTTAGCTGCACCATAAATGTCCAACTAAGAAAAAAATAAAGGGAGAAAAAACCCTTAAGTGCTAGTGATGGAAACCAGGGCTGTGGAGTCAAGAGTTATCTGAAATGTATCAACTTCAACTTCAAAATAAGAACCTGAGTATTCTTTCTCTGAAATGCTTGGGATTAGAAGAATTTTAGATTTTTAACCACCCCCCTCCCATTTTGGCATACCTGTATTTGGAGATGGGACCGTGTCTAAACACAAAATTCATTTCTATTTCTTATATACATAGCCTGAATGTAATTTTATACAATATTTAATATAATGTTGTGCATGAAACAAAGTTTGGGTATACAACATCACTATCATAGCTATCTAAAACTATTCATGGTAGATAATATCATTTTATATTTACATTTTACTGTTTGAAAATCATTAAATGTCTAGCTTTCTGCATATATACTTTCACAGAAATTCAGGAAATGTCTCATGTCCAGAAATCTTAATCAAATTCTGTATTTCTTCAATTGCAAGATGCTATCAATTGTAAGATGGACCCTAATTTCAGTACAACTACCGCTAACAAATGTTCATAAGATATATCTGTGATTCCAAGACACCCTGTATTTTAAGAAATGTTTATCTAGGAAAAAAGTGAGTGTCAGAATTGAAGAAATACAATGAATCTATCAATTTAAGCAGCCTGATGATTAACATGGTGGTGATAAAATGCCTTATGCTACCATTCTACAACAGCACATTTGTTATTATGGATTAATACACATTTGCTATTTATTTGAAAGAACCCAAGTTGCAATGTAGAAAAATACAGGAGTTGTAATCAGAGCAAAAGGTGAGGGATGTCCTTAATCCTGTTGGAACTCCACAGAAATTTCAATGATGGAAGCCTGAGAAAGCTGATTGATGGGAGCCAGAAACTTGTTAGCGGAAGAGGAATAGTATATCCTGAAGAGAATGACTTGACTGTTAACACTCTTATTTTTACCTTCTGTTAGAAAATAGGAAGCTTTTATTATAAGAGTTGGTCTACATAAGAAGAAGGGAAGTTGTCATACATTACTGAAACAGAAGGTGAACTATAATATATTATTTAGAAACTTGGTGGTCGAGACTTCATTGAAAAATCCATCCTTAACCAAATTACTTGGGGAACTCCTGATTAGGATGAAAAAAGAACTGGTCTGGAGCAGTCAGTGAAAGGGGAAAACAAAACACAAAGTATGACTAGCTCAACCACATAAAACAGAATGAGAAGTTGTCAGGAAAGTGAAGGAGACTGAAGAAGCTAACAAAAATTCACTGCCTAAAGCTAAGACTTTCTCAAGACTATCCAATAAATGTCCATGGTTGAGAGGAAAATCAGGGTTTCAATCCATATTTAATCATGGAAACTCAGTCCTAGTCCAAGTATCATTGGGCTCAAACTACCTTATGTACAGACTCATTATACCATAAGCAATCCTTTGTCTTTCAAAAATAGTGTCTTGGTGGTGGGTCCACAATTGACTGTAGAGACCTATTCTGGATCTACATGGCCTGTCACAAGGAGGACATAGGTTTCTAGGTGGAAGGCGATTGCGACATGGGTCTGCTTGATGTGCCTTCCTCTCAATATATTTCTCCCTTTATTCATGCCTCTTCAAAAACCATGGCATTGTTGGTAACAGCTGACCTTCAGTTAGAATGTTAGAGTGCTGGGGATTCCCAGTTCTGTGTGTTTATGCCACATTTTTCAAGGCTAGCTGTAAGACTATCGTTAACTCTTTTGGTTATTTTCCTTTTGAGTTGTACTCCTGATCTTTGTTCTTGTGATATTAAAAAAAACTCCTCAAGATGGTGATACCATGTAGGCACTTGACAGGAACCCCACCTTTCTCTTTTTGCTCATCTCCTGCCTCATGGTTGTTCAAAGGGGATATAAGTAATGTGGCTAAAGAGGGATGAGAAAATGAGGATAGACTGTGTTGATGTGGCCACCATAGTGGTTATAGCAATACCTTTTTTAAAAGCAATTAAAATGGTTTGGCCTTTTCTCCTAAACTGTCAATTTAATATTAACCATATTTTTCACACATTAACCTTTTCTCATTCATCCTTAACATGTATCTCCCATTTACCATTCAAACTGGCAAATTGTGTAAAACTTCTTCAGCCACCAGCTCAGTGGATTTCGCAAGGTTGCCTCATGCATTGGTTTTCAAAACTATGTTCTAAGGAAGTTTGAACTTCTGCAGAAGCATACCGAGGTCAATAATGCTAGACAGACAGCACTACCAGCTTTTGGAAATCCTCTACAAGCGAAGTTTGGTTTCTTCTAGGCATACTCATCATTTAGGCAGAACACATGGCCTCTGGAGTCAAGGAGAAACAGTGAGGGCAAATGACAACATTCTACCTTGCATTCATTGCTACCCTTGGCCTAAATTCTATTATGTAATTCCAACCAGGACAGGACCACTGGATGACGAGTCAACGCACAGATAAATCTGACTGATTCAATAGGCTTGCTTTACTTGGGGATAATAATAGGATTCATCCTCTTGTTTCTTTCTTTGCCCTACGTGTGGAGGGAAACTTTGAAAAGGGAGCCTCCTCTATCCAGGGAGTCAACCTGAGAAAATTAGAGTGTTAGTAAATAAGAATGACTTAATTTACTTTTGTGTGGTAACTAGGAAAACTTTTTAGAAGTCTCCTTGATGGAGGACACTCTGAGCTTTGGAAAAAATCCTTCATGCAACTTCATGAGTGTTTTGCATTTTTATAAGTACAGTACTGGAAAATCAAAGTATTCCTGCCTTACCCCCAAAAGCACTAGATACGCTTTTTGTGTATTCAGAATCTCTCTGAAATGGGCTCCACAAAGGTTGAGGGCTAGCCTGGGATTGGGAGGACCCAAAATGACGAGGTGGCCAGCTAAGTAGATTGAACAGGAGACAAACATGACTTTATAAAACATTTTCTCCTGGTTTGTCCATCCAAATAAATTTAATTCATTTATTACCCACATTACATTATCCCCTCATTGTACCAACTTTGTCTTTGTGATTTATCGCTATTAATATTTATGCTGACAGAACACACATTGCTGTTGATATATTTTAAAAGAAAATTGCTTTATTAAAGCTCAAATTTACAAACACTATTAAGAACATGGTGCATGACAGAAAGCATGGTGTCTTTGCACTTGTCAACACAGGCTTACATAGGTGAACAAGACAAAATTAACTCTCTACACTAAACACACGATTTATTTAGACCAGTGGTTCAGACACGTTGGCCGAAAAGACCTAAAATAAGGTCCGTGGCCAGAGGTGTGTGCCGCCATTGGAGGACAGCGAGAGAGAGAGAGAGAGAGAGAGAGAGAGAGAGAGAGAGAGAGAGAGAGAGAGAGAGAGAGAGAGAGGACAGGGAAAGAAGGAAGGAAGGAAGGAAGCCAGTACTGTTACCTCACCCTCTCGCAGCTTCCCCAGTGCCGTTGGAGGAGAGGGAGAGAGAGAAGGAGAGGGAGAGAATGTAGGAAAAAAGGAGGCCAGCACCACTGCCTTTGCCCTCTCGCGGCTTCCCCAGCGCTGTTGAAGGAGAGCGAGAGAGAAGGAGAGGGAGAGAAGTAAAGAAGGAAGATGACCAGCACAATTGCCCTCCTTGGTCTATCCAATGCAACTTTCTGAATCAGCACCCCAAATAACCAAACCAAATCTAAAGTTGACCATAAACTGATCAGTAACCTGTTTGGTATTAATGTTGGAGAGTGGTCCCTGGTCAAGCAGTCCCTGATAAAAAAAAAAGGTTGGGGATCACTAATTTAGACAATGACGTATCTTTACTTTGTTTTGAAAACACATTTCATTTCCACATTTGAATATTATGGAACAGACTAATTCTGCAAGACTTGGGTTGGTTTATTGAGAGTTCAATAAAGTATGTATGTGTCTGTGAAAGATAATTTAGCAAACTGTCAAATTCACTGAAAAAAATACCAAAGTGGTACAACTAGTCAAAACTGATCTAATCACTAAGCTGTTTTTTTGCATTGAAAATGATTTAGCTTAGCAAGTTGATTTTACTAAAGTTATTGAAACATTTGCATCAACAAAAGCTAGAAAACATGATTTGAGATAACTTTTAATTATATTGTAAGTTTTATTAAGTAAATCCATATCGCTTTTAAAATAAATAAATTTAGGTTATTATTTCAATTGACTTATTTTACCATAAATCATGTAAAGCAGTGGTTCTCAACCTGTGGATCCCCAGGTGTTTTGGCCTACAACTCCCAGAAAAACCAGACAGTTTACGAGCTGTTAAGATTTCTGAAAGTTGAAGGCCAAAACATCTGAGGACCCTCAGGTTGAGAACCACTGCTGTAGAACATCACATTGTCTTTAACCCTAGCTATAGGTAGGGGGACCCACCAAATATCCTGGCCTGAAGCCCATTACAGTATGTTGGAGGGGGGGGCATGCTCTCTGTCTACCCTATTGTGCTTGCACAACATACATGTACTGAGTTTCACAAATAGAAAAGACAACTTGTTTTGTGTAGAAACAGAATTTTTAAGCAAACTGTATTTTGCACAAATTATGAAACTCATAATGGAAATAATAATTTTGGATGCTGTTTTGGTCCCATACTGAGAGAAGGGTTTATGAATATTCTCAGGACAGCCATGTTCCCAGACAAATTCACATAACATCAAGGTTTTCCCCCCATATCCTGGGGCAGAACCCTGATTGATGGGTGCTTGGGAAAGTACAGACCTAGCATGCTTGTCTCCTTCTCCCCTCTTTGTGTACAGTAGCTGCATGCTTGGAGACTACCTGTGTAAAGGGTACAGGGGACCCAGCTATCCTGCAAAGTATTCAGCATATATTCTCTCAAACAGCGTTTCTACTTTTGCAGTCCATTCTAGAAGTATTGCACAACAGCCCCCCATCTATCCCAACCTAAAATAGCCAACACTGGCTGGGATAATGGAAGCCATAGTTTAACATATTGGGGGGGTATCAGGCTGGGAAAGCCTGGACGAGCACACACAGATTAGCCAACGTGGAAAGGTTAAAGATTTGAGAAACACTGGCATTGGGCATTCCTTCCCTAAAAGGAATTACCTGGCTTCACAAAGAAGGCACTGGTATAAGATACAATTTATCTTATAAATTGTGAAACATTTCCAGAAATATGGAAGCCAGTGAGGTGGGAAGACCTCAGAAATGCAGACATTTCAGAAGAAATAGAAATACATGTATGTAACATATGATTTTTTAAAATCAAAGTTATTAAATTGCTTTAAAAATGCACCATTCGTAGCACATGCACAATTTCATGATTTTACTTACATTATGTTTTTGTACAACTTGGGATGTTCATTATATCTATAACGTAATCCTGAGCATATTTGTATTTGTCGGGTTTCTTTATATTATACTGTATTCTGAGTGTTTCTGTCTCAATAATTTGCTTTACATAGTTTTATGTCTGCATCACTCCCTCCTACTATATACTGGTATGTATATGTGTGTGTGTGGTTGTTTTAGATTGTAAACCTTTGGTAGAGCTAGCTCTTTTTGTTCTTTTACTTGTGAAGTCCCATGTATATTGATAATGCTATACAACTAAATAATATTTATATTTACTATATTTGAGGCTGCAGCCCTATGTGTAAAATGACTGCAGCCTAAAAACATCAACATTTCAACTCTTGCCCTTAATTTTCCATACTCCAATATAGTGAACTGTCACTCTGTCCCACATTTTTCAAAGTGTAAGTGATGCCTGGAGTGGGGTGGGGGGATAGGCTGAAGAGGTCCATAGATCTCTAGAAATTACCCATTGCAGTGTGATCATACTGTAAATGATTTCTACTGTTGAGGATGCAGTCCTATGTTTTACTGGGGATTACACTCCTCTAAATGAGTGTGTTTTTCCTTCTGGGCATGGTTACTCAGAAGGAAAAGTCAATTCCATTCAGAGGGACCTGCTGTAGGTAAGACATAGTATTGCAGCCTAAAAAGTAAAAATCACATACTGTGCAATCTTTCACACTAAGGAGGTATGGTAATATGCTTAGGATCCAGCCCAAATATCCTAAAAGCACCAGATTCCTGTCCGATCTTGTGAGCTAAACAGGTTTAGCTCTCGTTAGTGCTTAGGTTACAGACTGTCAACCAATACTAGGTGCTGTAAGCTATATTTCAGAGTAACCACCTCTGAATAATCTCAGCCTAAAATAGACCTATGAAATTCATGGGGCTACAATACATCGATAGACAACTTGAAGACACGTATTTATGCCTGACATCCAACTCTTTTTTCCGCAAAGGCATCCTATCATAAATATTAATTTATTTAGCAAACCAAGAATTATAGAGTTGGAAGAAACTATAAGGACCATCCAATTTTACTCCCAGTTATGCTGGAATATACAGAAGGCTATCTACCCTGTTTCCCTGAAAATAAGACAGTATCTTATATTATTTTTTGCTCCCAAAGATGTGCTACGTCTTTATTTTCAGGGGATGCCTTATTTTTTCATGAAGAAAAATTCACATTTATTGTCGAACAAAAAATGAACATTTATTATATACTGTACAGAGTTGTCATTACAAACCAGCAAAACCAGACAAATTGTGAATCCTATCAATAATTTCTTGTTACTACTGTACCATTATTTCCATGTACAACAATCTATGGTACATGGAGAAGAGCAAAGCACAGACCACCTAGTACAATGCAGCCTGAGCTCTGCCACATGCACAATGGAGCTTTCGACAATACATTAACAATATACTCTTAATATTCCAGATGATACAACAGCACTTGAAACAGTCATTTTAGTTATGTTTTAAACCACCTGCACTCCATTTTTGCTCACCCCTGTTACACATGGCTATTTGAAAGAAAGAAAGCCTCAGAGAAATTCAGTAGGATTCAGTCTAGAATAAGTCTAAAGTTGTAAGTCCTTAACTTTACACAAGTGGCTAGTGAACACGGCTGGGAGACTCACTTCTAACATCTCCAAAACAGGTGAAAGATCACCAGGAGAAGGTGGCAGGGAAGGGCTTGATACAGCTTCTCCAATGAACCAATAACCTTGATGTGCTAGAAATAAATGTTAGATCTGAATGTTGCACAAAGCTACACTACACACAGGAATGTCCATACTCTTATGTTGCAGACTTAGGTAATGTCTTACTTATCTTTAAGCCAAACATTGTGAGCAGAACAGGGATGAAGCAACATACAAGACATGGTTTACATGCAGACTTTAAGATTTCCCTCTTGCCTGTTCTTAAAAATACTGCTGAATTTCTGTGATAAATCACGCCATTGTATTTCAAAAGTTACTTGCTTTGAAAAATAACAAAACTTTAAAACAAGCATTGAAAACAAGTTTTAATGCAGAGGGTGGGGGTGTTAACGGGAGCAGGGCTGTATTTCACTGTCAAAAATTCAGCAGCAAAACTGGAAACCCCATTAAAAAAAACACCAAGCATTGCTTATCTAAATGTTTTTTCCCAGTTTGCTACTGAAATGTAGTGGCGTACCAGAGAGGAGGAGTGTAGCCTGCATTGGGTCCCATGTCATGTGAAACTGGCTCCCATACTAACCCAACCTGTCCACCACAGGATAAATCACACATTTCCTTCCAGATATTGCAGCAGCTTCCAGCATTCCTCACCACTCACTACCATAGGAGTATTTTTTCAATGTTGAAACATTTGAAATGTTTTCCAATGGAAATTGTTCTATCTCTGCTCCTGATCTAGTTGGGTGTAAAAGAAAAATACATTTCTACCTGGGTTTTCACCTTTCTATTACTATTCCCAGATCTCCAGTTTTTAAATACTGAGTGAAGCTCATGAAATAGAGCTAAAGAGAAGTTTGCACAAAAGTTGAACAAAGAACGCTAATTTAAAGTCCATTTGCCATTTTCTTAAAAATTTACCCTACACAGTACTTTTTTGAAACCAATTTTTATTCTGTGAATCCTGGATGTTGTGTAGGATTGAAAGGACTACTTAGACAATTGCCAAGATCTTTGGGCATGCCCAGTAGAATTTTCTTTAAAATATTTTTTCTTATTGATCAATTAACTCCCATGCAATCTACAGCTTGCTTTTGTAGACCCATGTCATCTTTTTCAACAGTGCATTTCCATGTGGCTTTGGAGGGAAAGCAGCTACTGCTCTGGAAGAGACAGAAAACCATTCTGGCACATTCCTTTAAATGCCCACCATTACAATCAGCAATAAAAAATCCCCAAACCAGATAAACACAAACCATCGAAATTCCACATATATCCTACAATAGTGTCCACCAAAAGCTTACACATTTTACATTCTGTGCAAGTGTTAGGAGAACTGTACAGAAATTAAAATTATTATGTCTATACAACACACCGCTGCCCCATACTCCAATCAGGTTTCTCAAAGTATACTGTTAATGGGAAATCTATGGATGGCATTACTTAAAAGGCCTGATTCCACACTCCTGTGTGATTCTGTTTATAGGTTCCTGTTTTTAAGCACAATGCAATTGATTTTTTTTAATAAAAGGACATTACTCATGTTTTCCATCTGCTTGGCCCCACCCATGCATTTTTGTAGTTCTTGGTGCATTCTTGCATGAGTGTGTATTCTGAAACACAACCATCTTTCTGTTCTTCCTGCAGCAGAAAGAAAAGGCTAGAGTAGGGAAACGAAAGTAAATGATGAGAAGGATAATGAGTAATTTGTTTTGAGAACAAGCCTTTGGAAGAAGAATCAAAAGAAGATTGGGGAGCCTCAATATATGATATTTGGGCTACTGTCAAGATGATTTCACAGTGATTTTCTGTGGGGCTAGAAAAAAAACAGAAAACACCCCACACTACTAGGTGTCTAGTCCACTTATCAGTAACCAACTCTTTTCCTGAAGGAAAAGTCAAGAATTCTGAAACTTGAGTTTTATGTCCTTTAGCAACTGGATTGCCAGCCCTTCCTTCCAAATACATATTTGCCTTGTTATTCTTTTGTTTTTTTATCAACAAAACCTTTGAAAGAAAGTACCAGATCATAACTTTAAAAGCAAAATGTGTTCTGTGGAGGCCTCCAATAAAATTGCAATATGCATAAGCCCATGGGAGAGGGGTGCACTCCCCCCTCTAGTACCCACTCTTCAACTCATTTGATAAAAGTCCAATTTGTTTCTGATAACTGATTTACTACAGGCACACTTTCCTTGAGAGGGACTTCTCTTGCAAAAGAAAGAGAGGATCTGGGCCACTGATTAGCAGAAAGAGTGTAGGAGTGAGGGGAAAAAGGAGGGGATCTGAAAGCTCAGGGGAAGAGTGTAGAACAGCAGGGGGAAAAACCTCAGCATATTTTGATGGAAACTGAAAGTGTTGGTCATAGGTAAACTTCACAATCATGCGCTGCAAAATGGAATTCCCAGTGTTGCTTCCCACACTCAGCAAGAAAGCAATACAAGGCTTGGAGTGTGAATGAAGGACCAAACGAGAGCTCAGGTGGGCAGCAGGCAGCTAAGTTACAACCACTTGTACCCACTGTGGATCCCCCCCCCACACACACACACACACACTCACACACTCTGGTCAGCATAATCCTATCAGTGACTTCATCCTTCTCCAGTGCATCAATCCCCAGATATAATGGAGTAAATCCCATTATCACTAGTCAGGATGTTATTGAGCCATGGCACCTCCCTCTCCAAAGATTTATAAACCACTAGCTTTGCCCGGCCATGCGTTGCTGTGGCTTATGGGAATCATTTGTTGGCCAGGAGGAATAGCAGTGAATTGCCTTGCAGCCTCAAAGCCTGGTCGTTTTCTGGAGTAACTGGAATAGCTGCTTTGAAGCCTGGCTACTTCCTTTGTAGTGGAATCATTGTTTGGCCAGCTTGAATAGCACTGAATAATCTTGCAGCTTAAAAGCCAGGCCGCTTTCTACATAGGTTGGCCAGGTTGAATAGCACTGAACAGCCTTGCTGCTTGCAAGCCTGGTTGCTTTCTACCCTGTAGAATCCTTGGTTGGCCAGTTTGAATAGCAATGAATAGTCTCGGTGTGGCAGGTATGAATCCTGCAATTAGCCACCTTGATTAGCATTTAATGGACTTGCAGCTTCAAAGTCTGTTGCTTTCTGCCTGGAAGAATCATTGGTTGGGAGGTGTTAGGCCCTGTTTCCTTTCTGGAATTCCCAATTTCCCTGCTTTAAGAGTGTTGCTCTTTATTTACTGTCCTGGTTTTAGAGATTATATTGTTCTGTATTATTACACCACAGTAATTATTACATATCTATATATATAAAAGGGTAATGAAATTTCGGCCTAGGACAAAACAACAAAACTACACATCCCAGAAACACTAAACTTGGCAGCACAACCCCTCATCCATGCCTCTACGTTCATACAACAAAAAGAAAAGAAAAATAAAGTCCTAATTAGAGGGAGAGGAATAATTGTTTTTATCCCATTGCTGCCAGTTAGAAGGCTAAGCTCCGCCCACTTGGTCTCCTAGCAACCCACTCAGCCCAGGGGACAGGCAGAGTTAGGCCTCACTTAGGCCTCTTCCACACTACCTATAAAATACAGATTATCAGATTTTAACTGGATTATATGGCAGTGTAGACTCAAGGCCCTTCCACACAGCTATATAACCCATTTATAATCTTATATTATCTGCTTTGAACTGGATTATCTTGACTCCACACTGCCATATAACCCACTTCAGTGTACATTTTATCCAGCTGTGTAGAAGGGGCCTCATATAATCCAGTTCTAAGCAGATAATATAAGATTATAAATATTCAGTACACTCTCACTTATCCAACATAAACAGGCTGGCAGAATGTTGGACAAGTGAATATGTTGGATAATAAGAAGGGATTCAGGAAAAGCCAATTAAGCATCAAATTAGGTAATCATTATATAAATTAAGCACCAAAAATGTTATACAACAAATTTGACAGAAAAAATAGTTCCATGCGTAGTAATGCTATGTAGTAATTATTGTATTTACAAATTTACCACCTAAATATCACAGTGAATTTAAAACACTGACTACAAAAACACTGACTACTAAAAGGCAGACTGCATTGGATAATCCAGAACATTGGATAAGCGAATGTCGGATAAGTGAGATTCTACTGTAATATGAAGTAATTACTGTGGTAGAATAATACAGAACAATATAATCTCTAAAACCAGGACAGTAAATAAAGAGCAACACTCTGAAAGCAGGGAAATTGGGAATTCCACAAAGGAAACAATCAGGGCCAGCTAACACCTCCCTAGAAAGTATTCTTCCAGAAAGGAAGCTGAGAAGGGAGTGAAGCAGTGTGTATTACCAGAGTCATTATTATTATTATTATTATTATTATTATTATTATTATTGTTGTTGTTGTTGTTGTGTTGCTGTGAACCGTGAAAATGAATACAATCTGGCTCCAAGTATTCAAACACTAAAATCAGAATACATAAAAATTACTGTGGTAGAATAAAACAGAACAATACAATCTCTAAAATCAGAACACTAAATAAGGAACAACACTCTGAAAACGGGAATTCCACACAGGAAACAATCAGGGCCAGCTAACACCTCCCAACGAAGTATTCCCATCACCAAAGTCTGGCAAATCCTGTTTTCTGAGGGCCACAGCCTTTTTCCTTTTTGAAATGTGTGCGCTCAAACACTTCATATGGGTACTTCTTCATATACACAGACAGTAGAAGCACATAAAATATCGCAAGGAACACCACTCTGAAAACAAGGCAATTCCAGACAGGAAACAATCATTGCATATTCACAAGCTTTAGGAAATAATATACCCTGTTGGCGCAGCGTGTTAAAGCGCTGAGCTGCTGAACTTCTGGACTGAAAGGTCGCAGGTTTGAATTGGGGAAGCGGAGACAGCCCCCACTGTAAGCCCCAGCTTCTGCCAACCCTAAAGTTCAAAAACATGCAAATGAGAGTAGATGAATAGGTACAACTCCAATGGGAAGATAACAGCGCTCCATGCAGTCATGCCAGCCACATGACCTTGGAGGAGTCTACGGACAATGCCAGTTCTTCGGCTTAGAAATGGAGATGAGCACCATCCCCCAGAGTCCTACACAACTGGACTTAATGTCAGCGGAAAACGTTTACCCTTTACCTTAACTACCACCAATTCCTCAATACTATATTCCCATACCACCATACTTCGCCACAGCAATGCGTGGCCAGGCACAGCTAGTTATATTTATAATCTTATATTATCTGCTTACAAATGGATTATATCAGGTACCTTCTACACAGATGTATAAAATCCACTCTGAACTGGATTATATGGCAGTGTGGACTCAAGATAATCCAGTTCAAAGATGATACTGTGGATTATCTCCCTTGGCATTCTGGGTAATATAGCTGTGTGGAAGGGCCTTGAGTCTACACTGCCACATAATCCAATTCAAATCAGATAATCTGTATTTTATAGGCAGTGTGGATCAGGCCCAAGTGCACTCTGCCTGTGCCCAGGGTGCCATTTTGGCTGAGGGAGTTGCTAGGATACAAAGGGGACGGTGTCTAAAGGCAGCGGGGGTGGGGGTCGGGTGGGGGGTGGGGGTGGGGGGGAAGGCATAGTACTGTATGGTTAGGTGAGAGAGTGGCAATAGCAGGACAGATAAAGGTTATTAGCAGAAACCGTTTGATCCACACATGGCAACCAAGTAAGGAGACATTATGCAGATTTGTTCCAATATCCATATTGCAGGATATTGAATGTTTCTGGATTCTAATTCCCTCAGCCTGGTTAATCATATGACATGACAACATCCAGGCAGAGACATATTTTCCTCAGTGACATAATAGGTTAAAAACTTAAAAGGTGCCCTGCCAAATACGTAACACAAAAGGAAGATCTTCAATTTTCCCATTGTGACTACACTTCTAGGAAGCACACAAGAAGGGCCTGATAGAAACAGTTATCTCGTGCCACTGATCTTCAATGGCTGATTGATAAAGGGAATCCTGCTGTCTCTGAACATGGTAGCGGCATGATGCTTCCACATGACAACCACTGATATCCCATTCACTAGAAATTCATCTTTGGTACATAATTAACACACACACACACACACTCCTGGCATAACGCCATCAAAGCTCTTTATCCTAACAAACTTATCTAATCAGAACAGAAGACTTCTTCAGATTTCACATGATTTCTGCATTTTTATTAAAAAATACTTTTTTCCTGATAACTGTATTTCACCACAGTAAACCGTGCAGTACCGCCCTGTGAAATGAAAGATGTCGTCCTCCTTCAATGGTACTACACTGGAGGTAGCTGGGACAAATTTGCAATAAATTTTGCAGTCAATTCACAACAGAGGCAGAATGAATTAAAGGCTTTTCAAAACAAGCTCTCACCATCCAGGGTCTCTCTCCTAGCATGTCAACTTCCTCTTTTTATTTAATCTCATTACCAAAGAAAGAGCGAGAAAAACCACAGCCTTCTTGTGAAGGCTCTTCCCTCTAAGGAAGTTTTCCATTTAGAAAGGGGTGAGAAGGAAAAAAAACCCAATGAAAGGCTAAGGTGGAAGTGATGGCAGCAGCCACACGAAATGGAAACATTTTCTACTACAGGAAAATATGGAGACAGAAATAAGCCCACTTGGTCTGCAAAGACTTGTTCAGCAGACTTCGTCAATTGTATCTGAAATTTCCCTGAAAGCCTAAGGACAAAGTGTGCCTCTGAGAATAAAGCCAATTCTCAGAAAGCCAACTGCTGTGTCAGAATCTAGAATCCTTGTTAGTGCCTGCTGCTGATACACTAAACCCAAACAGCCTATCACATGTGGGGAATAAACGGCCCCAGACCAGAGAGGATAGATAAAGAAAGAGAAGGGGAGGCAGTGAGTTAAGACAATGTCTCAAGTTGCTCACTCAAGATTTTAGAAGAAAGGGTATTCTGCAAGATACCCCTTTTCAAAATCCAGGTACAAGCCCAGAGCAGCTGCACCCGCAGAAATGTGAGTCAACAGCAGTAAGTACTTCTATGAGGTTTTTTCAGTAAGAAAGCATTCTGGATTCTTCAAGACTATGTTTTGGTTATAATTCGCTCACAAAGAACAACTAGCAAAGATCTCTTTCCTCTTTCCTGAGAGGATTGTGTCCACTAGTCTTATAGGAAAACCCCAGGGGACCGGGGTTTTCCTGGAAGAAAATCAAATACTGAGTCTTATACACACAAGATATATATAAACTAGTAACACAGGAATTAAGCCATTATTTTATGGTCTCATCTTTGCTTCTATTTCATTCTCCATGAGGGTGGGGAGGGAAGAAAACGAATAAAACAACATTAAGAATTTAAATGTGTATGCATGTACTCATGAAAGCTAAATGCAACACAGGTATTGTGAGAAAGTATACTATGTTCATCAAGAGCACAGTTCCTTTGGCACGCTTGATATTTTGGATTCAACTCTCCAAAACTCTAGCCAGTATGGACACTAGTAAGGGAGTATAGGGGCTGCAGTACAAATCCCTGAAGATAAAGATTTCCCTAACTTTCTATATGCTTCTTGGGTCTAATTTAAAATACAATTACACTAATTGGGTACAGCTGCCATTTAGCAGGAATATATAATTTGGACACCATTGCATTATCAAGCTGGGTTGGGAAAGCCTTCTGAGAAATCCTAATGAACAGCCAGCCACTGACATGAAGTGGGCCCTTGAGAGATTGTTGAGCCACCAATCCTCAGAAACCTAATCCATGAAGAAAAATGATAGGAAGTGCAGTTCAGAAAATATTGGAAGGGGACACCGCTGCTCAGCCCTCATGCAGAGAATACTAATATCACTAAACCGGGCATATGACCACTTCCAAAAATCTTGAGTTAAAAATGCTGTACTTACTATGCTGGAAAAAAATGACAAGTGAAAAATAAGGAGGAATGAGAGTGTAGTGTAGCACTGAAAATAGGACTTCTGTGGAACAAGAAGAAGCCCTCATCTATACACATAATAAAAGTGAAAATCTGTATGTGTGTGTGTGTGTGTGTGTGTGGCACAGGTCTGCTCACACAGCCTCCGGCCTCCACAAAACAGGCTATAGTTCCCAATGCCGTGGAGCCACCAAGTCACTCCCTCCCAGGACACTGCAGGTTATAGCAAGCACATCCCAATGTTCCTTTCTCTCTCTATTTGCATGACCCCACCCACTGCCTCTCCTTTAACCCTTTCCTACCCTTTCCTATAGCAAACAGCAAAGAGAGGAATTGATCAGCAACTAAACATACTAGAGAGAGAGGTTTGGGAAAAATTCACCATGATTTATAGGAGTTGTAGGGACTGGATGTATAATTCACCTGCAATATAAAAGCCCTCTTAACACCATCAATGATGGACCTGGAACTAACTTGGCACACAGATCCAACATGGCCAAATTTGCATACTGGCAGGGTTTGGGGGTGATTGACCTTTACATCCAGGAGTTATAGTTCATCCGTATTCAGAGAACACTGAATCCATCTAATGATGGATCTGGACCAAACTTGGCACACAAATTTAATTGATTGCTTATGGATGGCTTTTGAAATCAGGCCAAGCAACAGAGTTGCTGTTATTCAATTACTTTGCCAAGGAATTAGATATAGGAAGGAGGGATGGACTATGACAAGGAAAGAAGGTGCAGCAAAGCTTAGGGATACTAGAAGTGAGAACATGGGTTTGTCAAGATAATCGATTACAGTGGTTAGTGCAAAAACAGAAGACGCTTATCTCATGAATAATCAAAATAGGCCCAAGGGATTCCTAGAATCCTGAACCTTGTAGGGGCCACAATTGCAAGGGGGACCAAAACATCATGATTTTATAAGGCTGATTTTTGAGCTAGGAAGTTTAGAACCAGAGCACTGAACAAGTCAGAAGTTTGTAACGGGTAGTGTCTGCTTGTGCTAGTCCTCAGAAGATTTTAAGTCAATTTTGACATAAAAAACCCCATCCCTATCACCCTTCAAATTCAAGTTTTTCTACTCAGTTAGATGAGAATCCTGATTTGTGGGACAGGCTCCAAATAAGTCCCATCTGAAGTAAGTATCCAATATACGAATACTTTTCTGGACACACACACACACACCTCTCTATTTCTGCTACAAACTACTCTAGGCTCCAAATGCTAGTAACCTCAAGCATCAGTTAATAAACAAAACATGCTTATGTAAATTAAGCTCACCCGCCTTGGTAATATTGATGTGCTATTATGAGAGCGCAAAAGCCTTGAGGTTAACATGCAAAATTTCAGACACTTCAGACATATGTTACCCAGGGCTTAGCTTTTATAGCAAATGTATTCAGATTTCAAGATCTATCTGCATCTTCAGATGCGTCTCAATAGAGCTTGTCTGGTAAGCTTACAAGTTCAAATGAACCCTGGGGCTTCCCCTTCATGCCACACACGACAAGCCTCAGCTGAGAAAACCAACACTTGATCTGCAAGGTTGTATTTAAGAAATATGGTGTGAAGTGATGATCTGGGCAAGTGTGGTTTAAAGCCAGCTAACCACAGATCATGGAATGCTGTGGACGTGTCCCTATGTAGAAAAAGGATAAAAACATGAGAGGCTGGAATGTTCAAGAGTCAGATAGGAGCAGGATGAAATAGAGTTAGGGCCGATAGAGATTGGGAAAACAGAAATGGATAGAATTTAAAGAGTGTTTTGGGAGCTGGCAATGTGGACAGAGTTCATAGCTGTTATATAATGAATCTGTAATGGTTTTATTATTCCACAAATGTGTCTTATTGTTTTCATTTACAAAGTGAATGGGATAACTGGTCACACACTCTTACAGTGCACCCACTAATCAACACAGCCACTTGTTCAAAATAGCAATCACCCTGAGGCCTGAGTATCAGATTCAGCTAATGATCTTGAAGCTAAAAGGGTGTGTGATAGGAACTGCAGGGTCAACTTGGAGAGGGGTTCTCTCACAGATATTGATGTAGTCAAGACAGGAGAATGCAGATAATTGTTAATGAGAAAGAAGGCAAGTAGACTGAAGAAGGGCTTAATATTTCACTTCTGCATCAATGTATCTTCTGTTTCTGTACTGTAAGCCAATTTAATATATATACTGTATTTCTTCAATTCTAAGACACACATTTCCCCCATATAAATATCTCTAAAAATGGGATGCGTCTTAGAATCATGGGTGCTTTTTTACATAAATGTAAATAAAGCTTTGTTTCTGAAAGTGGTACTGAAATTAGTGTGCACCTAACAACTGGTCACGACTTTGAATCTAAGAAATATGGTATATATTTGCCCCCTATGCATGAGGTATTCACATGAAGGGACAAGGAGCTATTTTGCAGTTATTTAATAACTGTCCACATATTTTTCAGCGAATCTTCAAAAACTCTTGCAGACTAAGATAGGGCTGGAAGATGTTAAACTATTCTTCCTTTCAGCCCATCATGTGGAAAAGTAGACACCCAAACACTACATTAAAAGCTTTCTTAGAAGAAAATGAAAAAAGGCATCTCCTTTGCAAGCTGAATTCTCCAGCCAAGTACAGTACCAACAGCATTTGTGTCTCGTATGGACAGAATCATAGAATCATAGAATAGTAGAGTTGGAAGAGACCTCATGGGCCATCCAGTCCAACCCCCTGCCAAGAAGCAGGAAATCACATTCAAAGCACCCCCGACAGATGGCCATCCAGCCTCTGCTTAAAAGCCTCCAAAGAAGGAACCTCCACCACAGTCCGGGGCAGAGAGTTCCACTGCTGAACAGCCCTCACTGTGAGGAAGTTCTTCCTGATGTTCAGGTGGAATCTCCTTTCCTGTAGTTTGAAGCCATTGTTCCGTGTCCTAGTTTGCAGGGCAGCAGAAAACAAGCTTGTTCCCTCCCCCCTATGACTTCACCTCACATATTTGTGCATGGCTATCATGTCTCTTCTCAGCCTTCTCTTATCCAGACTAAACATGCCCAGTTCTTTAAGCCTCTCCTCATAGGGCTTGTTCTCCAGACCTTTGATCATTTTAGTTGCCCTCCTCTGGACGCTTTCCAGCTTGTCAACACCTCCCTTCAACTGTGGTGCCCAGAATTGGACGCAGTATTCCAGGTGTGGTCTGACTAAGGCAGAATAGAGGGGGAGCATGACTTCCCTGGATCTAGACGCTATACTCCTATTTATGCAGGCCAGAATCCCGTAGGCTTTCTTAGCAGCCGCATCACATTGTGGCTCATGTTTAACTTGTTGTCCACAAGGACTCCAAGATCTTTTTCACATGTACTGCTGTCTAGCCAGGTGTCCCCCATTCTGTATCTTTGCATTCAATTTTTTCTGCCGAAGTGAAGTATCTTGCATTTGTCCCTGTTGAACTTCATTTTGTTAGTTTCGGCCCATCTCTCTAGTCTGTCAAGATCGTTTTGAATTCTGCTCCTTTCTTCTGGAGTGTTGGCTATCCCTCCCAGTTTGGTGTCGTCTGCAAACTTGATGATCGTGCCTTCTAACCCTTCGTCTAAGTCATTAATAAAGATGTTGAACAGAACCGGACCCAGGACGGAACCCTGCGGCACTCCACTTGTGACTTTTTGTGTTGAATAAATACAAATCTCCTTCTATGAAGATACAAGGTGCCATCTTGAATCATACTAGACTGGCCAGGGATCATCCACTCACAAAAAGAGTAGCCTGTCATTAATTGCTAAGGGTGAACTAAAAAGGCAGACTTGCACCCTGAAGAGTAAATACAGTGGAATTCCTCAAAGATTATTCCATTGGCTCAGTCATTATTCAGTATTTGCTGGTGGCCTTGGTAAGGGAAGAGAAGTAAACTGGGGGGCATTGTTGATTCAGAGGAGGATTATGTAGAATGAACAAGATGACCTCAGGCACTGGAGTAAAGGAAACAACATTTAGTAGGGTAAAGTGCAAGAAGAAATAGACAGGGTCTAAGTGTAAATCTGTCTGGAGATGCCAACCGAAAATAAAAGATGAACACTGATATTACAGGATCTCTGTCATTCTTAAGACTGAGATGGTGATAAGGTAGCTGCATGTGGCAGCAAATGCTCAAGTAAGGCATTTCCTTGTTCAAGATGCATCTAAATACAGATTATATAAGGCATTCAATTGACAACAGCACCCATTCTTTCAACACAAATGTTACAAGACAATTCATCTGAATGAGATGCAAGAAAGACATAGTTAGTAGGACTGGTGGAACAAACAACTTTTTCCACAAAACAAATTGAAGAGATTTAGAATAACTGTGGAAGGCTCACTGAAAACTTTAGCAATGTGTACTATTGTGATGATAACAAGAAATTCAATTTTGGAATTAACATGTAGTCCTCCAATTAGCCCATCTACACAAAGATGTTCACAGAAAATAGAGAAAAACTGCAACTAAAATGAAAGGAAGAGATTGATTACACATCTTTCCTTGAAAGAAAGGAGCAAGAAGTAGTTTTTTTAGTTTACAAATGAAAGATGGATAAGTGTTTGATGAATGTGAAGCATTTTCTTGAGAGATTAACATTCATGTTCATCCAACAAAACAGCCTGGTAATACAGAGAGGAAGAGAGTAAAGTATGCAGTTAAATTATGGACTTTATTTCTACAATATATGGCAGTGTCCACTGGCTAAGACAGTTCCATAGCACACTGAACATACTGGCTGGAGGATTCTGTGACTGCAGTGTGAACAAATAATTTTCCAAAGCTCTGGTGTAGTAAGACTAAACGTGGTAGCTCAGGGATGAAGAATGTGTAGTCCTTCCATTATCCCTCGCCACTAGCCATGCTGGTAGCTGAATCATCGCCATCCTGGCATTAGGACTCCAAAATGGACATTAAATTGATTAAAGCAAAAATGAAATTATTTATATTTATCTGACACACTTTCACGTGCACCTACATATGTAACATATACAAGATTTGTTTTATTTGCAGCAGCCCCAAGGCCGTTCTACATAATCACCCACTACCCACACAAAACTGACAAGGGGTTGGACAGCATAAAACCATCTGCTCTTGATCCTTAGCCTAGTCCCAATTCTCTCAAAAGAGGAGTATCATAAGACAATTTGCAATGTCATGTTTTCCCCGAAGAGCTGTTGTATGCTGAGTCAGTAAAAGCAGGGTGTGCCATGAAAAGCTCTATGGAGTGCTTTATCTCTGAACTACAGCTGAAGGCAGCAGAAAGTTGAAGTGTAAACCTTACACTGCCCTCTGTTGAGCACAATTAAGAATGAGTACTCACTGTCTTAAAAATCTAGCAATTTGTCAAGAACCACCATGTGTATCCACGGGTGCTTTAACAACTCTCTCTATATGTGCGCACCTCCATGAATTAGGCAGGAAATTCATGGGTCATTTTGCCAGTTCCTCCCGATGAAATATAGCCTACAGCACCTGATATTAACCAGAAGTGGCCCAGCTTGGACTTCAAGCTCAGCCAGGATCTGGTTCCTTTAGTGCACAAGTGTGTGCAGAGCCAAATGCACCCAAACCTTGAATGAAAACAGAAATAAAACATAAAAATAGAAAGGAAAGAGGAAACTATCAAAGCAGACAAACAGGGGCCGAGCAAATTCAGTGGCATGGAATGCTGAGTGACATAGAGGAAAATAAAACCCCTCGAGTGAGGGAGTATGGGTGGGAATGATTGGAACCTCAAAGAGAAGTACTTGTACACAACATTTTGTTGCAGAGTTCCACTTGTACAAAGTTAGTCTGGCATGACTCTGATTCCCTTTACTGCAGCTGCTCTCGGGAGTTTATCCATAGATTGATTAAATATAAAAGCCCACGCTTTACATGGGAGGAGAGAGCCAATCACAGATGTCCTTAATTATCTAACTGTGTCTTCCTATCCTGGTCAGGCAATCATTATGTAGCAATGGGTGATTGGTTCCACCTATCTGACATTGTGGCTTTCACACTCCTACTGTAGCATTTAAGGGATGCCCAAAGATATAGCTATTACTAATGCACAAGGTCTGGCTGCTTTTATTTAAGACCAGTAATGGAATTAGCAGGCCTATAGACAGTTTGGCATGGAAATAAGCATATTTGGTGAGTGCTTTCCACTTCACTTGCTATACACACTTGTCAATGGTTCAGTCTGCTTAAAGTAAAAAAGTTAGGAAGATAAAAGGAATAAATACATATGCACAATAACTGTCAACAGATTTTAAAACAATTATTCACCAAAACCTATAAGGCAGAATGGATTTTTTCCCAATAGCTTTCATTGTTTTTTAAAAAACCTCCCTTGCTTCTAAGGAAACATTGTGATAAGTCTATGACAGTCCCCCAAGATGGAGATGTAATGAATAAATAGTTCAGTTCAGAAAAACATAGAACACTTTCTCATAAAATATGAATCAGCAAGGAAATTACCAGTGTGTTGTTCAAACCTGGGAGTTTTGGTTACTTGTACCCAAACAAGCCATGATCTCAAACCAAGTTCAAAACGAGAGTTTTGATTGGCTTAAAAATCTTGACTTTTTGAGCCATAACCAAAGTCACAAATCTTGCATACAAACCCTTGTCTGTTTATCTGCTGGAGAAAGGAACGAATAAGTGCATATATGTTATGCTTTATTAAACCAGGATTTCTTTTGGCTAAAAACAGTAAATCTAAAAACTGAGGGAACTGAAGCTGTTGGGGAACAAAAGTTAACAGACAATAAACATGGCCAAACCCCTGACAGGAAAAAAGCCTGTTGCAATCTCAATCAACATTTACCATTTTATCAACTCAACAAATATCTAATCTAATCACAGTCTTTTTAATTACTTCATTCATTTGGTGCTGTACTCTGGCTCACATGTATTGCGGTCTGGCTGATCTCTACTACATATATTAATGCAGAAATGCTTAAACCACAATAGATGGTGCAAATCTAACACATTTCTCCTTGCTATGTTAGAGCGCAATACAGACATGATCTTTTTCTAGGTACAAATGAAGGTTCACTTAGAAAAACAGACAATGAGTAACAAAGTGGTCAGCATCTTCACCACTGCTACCTTTCAGGAAACTTACAGCCTACTTCTCGTAATAGTGACTAAGTCGCTGTTCTTTCCAGTAAGTGCATTTCTGATATGGGAAAGAAGTGATAGCTAGAAAGAACCATTTCCTTTTCAAAAAAAAAAAAAAAAAAGGGGGGGGGGCTTGGGAATTTACAACCAACAGCTTCTACAAAAATTAGAGCTGTGTGCATCGCAAGAGGGTTCCTTCAATAACCATTTCAAAATGGTAGTCAGTCCACAATCTAAAGTTCAAGGAATTACTGGTCAACGATATATTTTGATTAGCAACTCTCATAGTCCCTTACCATTAGCCATACTTACTAGGGAGCAGATGGGTGGACAAACCTGATTTCTGCTTTAAAAAAATACTTCTGAGCCTAAAACAGACTGGAGAAGAATATGGCAAAACTGATATTTATGCTTTCTAGGAGGCGCAGGGATCAGAGGTCAATTTGAATAAGTAAGCCCATAGAGCACATTTTGGCTACTCTGGATTTATGGAAATCCAGCTCTCGGTCATTTGAAGCATTTTCTATCAGGTAGACATAAAATCAACAATCCTAACAACAACACAAACCAACAAGTATTTTTCATCAGCTATAATTTTAGGTCGTTCTTCTGCTGAATTCACATTCACATTTTTTCTCTATCACGTGTAGTTTTTGCAATGAGGCTAATCAAAGGACTCATGCATTTACGCACTGATATCAATTAGATTCTATTGATATCAGTGTGTAAATCTATTAACTATTCAATTAGCCTCAATGCAAAAACTACATGTGATAGAGAAAAAATAAACACAGATCTGAATTCAGCGCAAAAAAACGCTATATGAATGACCTAAAATTATATCTGATGAAAAATACTTGTTGGCTTGTGTTACACTAATATGATGTGAAATGTACAGACTTTACAGTAGTTCACTGTAATGTACCATTCATCATATTATAAAAAGTTGATGTGATGGGAAAAAGACATACAATATTTAAAATAAACATAAAAATTAATTTAAACTGTGATACTCTCATTTCTGATGATTACAAAAAGTTTGATTTTGTTGGCTTGTGCAATCATAGACATTTGACAGTTATTTCTGCTCTTTTAAACACTCAATTAAAGGCAGAATGGTTAAAATGTAATACTGTTCACAAGACTGCCTTTGAAATGGTCCAGAAATGTCAGCTAGTCCAAAATATGAAGGCTGGACTGTTAATAAAGATGAGTAATCATATATTATTGAAACAGAGAAAAAGAGGTAAAACTGGTGAGAAAAACTTATATGAATACTTAGGCTTAGTTACTAAGGGGGCAATAACTAAAGATTAAAATTAGGCCTGGGAACATGTGACCCTCCTGATACAATTCACAACATGCTTGAACTTATCTTATATAATCTAAAGTTGATGGGAACCGTGAAACTCACACATACCACAATGACAGTGTAAATCAAAGGTTTTTAAACTGTGGGTTCCAAACCTGTATCCCAAGATGTTGTTCAACCTCAGCTCCTAGAATCTCTAACAACCAGCTGCACTAGTTGGGGCTCATGGGAAGAGAAAAATCCATCATCATTAAATTGGACAACCACTGCCTTCTAAATAAGGTGTATAGAAGAAGGTTTGAGGTCACACAGATGTGTTGAAAAGCTGCCAACCCCAAAGGCTTCTACACAGCCCTCACCCACATCAGCCCTTCTGCTTCTTTGATACTATTAATCACTGCGATGAAAGAAAAGAGAAAGGGTGACAAAAAGAGGAAGCTTCAAGATCTATAAACAGCAGCATTCTCAGGAGAAGAGGGGTGTTTCTAATGGGCTGGTCACTAACCCCCACTTTCACATACAGTAGAGTCTCACTTATCCAACACTCGCTTATCCAACGTTCTGGATTATCCAACGCATTTTTGTAGTCAATGTTTTCAATATATCATGATATTTTGGTGCTAAATTCATAAATACAGTAATTACAATATAACATTACTGCATATTGAACTACTTTTTCTGTCAAATTTGTTGTATAACATGATGTTTTGGTGCTTAATTTGTAAAATCATAATCTAATTTGATTTTTAATAGGCTTTTCCTTAATCCCTCCTTATTATCCAACATATTCACTTATCCAACGTTCTGCTGGCCCGTTTATGTTGGATAAGTGAGACTCTACTGTACCTACCAAGCACTCAGATCCTTGTATTCTTGTTAGTAGCATTCAAAAAACAGTTATCAGGCACTACCTACTGATCATCAAGTTGGTGATAGAAATCTATAATACTAAGATCTAGTATCACATATAAATACTTCATGAAATATCTTATATATATTGGATCTTAACTTTTGCAGGACTTCAAAGAAAACAGAGAACAGAAGTTTGTTTCAGTTCTAGTGCCCTCTGCAGTCCAATCTCTAAAAGAACGATCCACCAGCAGGCAGGACTTACCTACAGCCCGGAACAAGCAGGCTCCATCTTCCTTCATTTGTTTTATGATGAACCCTTTCTTCTCCCTCAGAGCTTTCTCGAACCTGTGTTCCTGCTGGTGACAGGAGGGGCAGATGTCAGCAAGTTAGACAGCATCTCCAACGCATAAACTAGGGGAGGGGGGAATATATAGTTTCTTCTCTCTAGGCACACATGCCCAAACAAGGGGAAACCTCCTTGAAAATCTACACCAGAGAAGAATGGGATTTCCCCCTTTCATGGTTCCTACAGAGAAAAGCTTATTAAACTGTGGGTCACATCCCTACTTGGGATCCCCTAACTGAATGTGGGGATCATGGAAAAACTGGGCAGCTGTTTTAGATATTTACACAAACCTCTTAGCAATCAAATGCTTCAACTGTGTTTCATTAAAAAGGGAAATAAGCCTGCTTTATTTAGAAAGGCCAACACTTGAAAAAATTACATTAATTACAGATTCTGTGCTGATTGGTGGAGAGTGGCATGCAAGATAAGTCCTGACAGCTATTGTATTGTAAGATGATAACAATCATGTGCTTCACTGTTATATTCACAGCTCAACTCATGGAAGCTCTATGGCTCTGTATAACTCTTCACAGATAATGTTGCAGATAAAAAAGACTGACTGATCAAGGATGTCAATAGCACAAAGCATGTCTCCATCCCTCATAATTAGAAATACACATTTAGCATTATAATCACCATCCACTCAAATTGTAATGCTTTGAAAAATCAATACTTCTTTGCAAGCCTCTTCCATTTCCTTCTAACCAATCTGCCTATAAAATTATTCTTCCATTTTTTGTGCCACCCCAAAACTGAGGACTATGGCTACTTTTTCAAACAAAGTGAAAATGTGCACGAGATCTTACTCGAATTTGCGAAAATTGGCAGGGTTAAATGATTGGAAGTCTTGTTTGCCTTTTTTGGCATTAAACCCAATCAGTACCATGAGCATCGTTTAATCACCATGAGGTCAAATCTAGAAAACATTATTACAACATCCTGCTTCAAAAAACACTTCAGTGGTATAAAGAAACAAACATTTAATACCTATTATTTAATGGTTGGAAAACCTTTGTGCTGTAATTATGTACAAAAACATTTATTTTGAACATATAGTCTGTTTATATTAATGTGCATGTTGATATCTTATGCTTTCCACTTTATTTTATAATCTTTTTTACTTATATTCAACATATTCAATTTTTAAAAGAAAAATAGGTAAATGTTCCATTTCAACCAATGTGTCTAGAAGATGATATATACCAGTGGATTCCTTAAGTTCCAGCTGCCTTTAGATGAGCTCAGCACTTGTCAAAACTTCAGAAGAAAATCCTGTCCTTCTGATTAAGCTTGAAGCATTTGTGCTGCCATCTTCTGGGCAACAGAAATAGCACAGCTTTGTAGGTTACCATGGTTTCCTCAAGTTTACGGGTTGTCTAAATAGTTTTTACCCTTCACTGTCTTCATATTGGAAGTCCTACACTTAATTTGAAGAGCTGTGATGAAGAGAAACATAAATGTGCACACTTAAGGACATAGAAAAGAGATGTAATCTCTGTTTCTCTCCCCCAACCCCAATTCTACCATCCATTTTGTAAACCAAAAAAGGGGATATATAGTCTCTCAGCTGTTGGATTGCAACTCTCATTATTCTTTGCCATTGGCTGATGAGAGCTGTGGCCTGACACCAGCAGGAGGACTACATTCCAGATATTTCTAGTTTGAAACTCCCCTCGCTCCATGTAGGGCTGATAGGAGGCCCCTCCATTTCCCATCCCTGTGGTACAACAGAACCTCAGATGTTCGGATCACTTGACAATATCTCAAAAACAATGACAAGGGAAACAAAAAAGAATGACTAGAGTGACAAGGTACTTTTTGTAGGAACTTCACAGACAGGCTTGCTGCAATAATGTCCAAGAGGATATGAAGCCATCAATAATTCACACCTAAATTACAAATATAGGTTGTGATTGGAAACAGTGCTTTCTCCTAGGCCACTTAATTGTTTCATACCTGACCACTTAAAAACTCAAGCTCAGTATGTTAAATACTACAATAGCAGCAGAGCCCACACACACTCTTCAGACTATAGCAGACAGGCTATAACTGAGCACACGTTCTACAGAAACAAGCAAGCAGGTCCTGAGTAATCCTGTACCAACAGTATAATCTTTATTTCATTGGTGGGGCCCTTTCCCCTTTGGCTCAGCTTTCAGCATGACACTCATATGACACTCATGTCATATGTTTCTGCTCAATGGAATGAGCAGTCATATGCACAACAAGCTTGGAGATCTGACAAATTGGTGTGAGCAATTCCATAACAGCTGTGTTGGTCTTACAGAAGAATGTGGCTACTCATATGGTTCTAGAGAGAAAAGTACTGAAAGATGCTGAAAGATGCAACCCAACAGGTTGAGGTATGTGTTGCTACCCCACTTTCCCTGCTACCCTCAGCCACCAGAAGTGTGCTTTTTGAAAATAAAAATGAGCCTAACTGTAAAGAAACCAAGTTCCTCTTTCCTCACAATTATGATAACAAAAAGTCTACTATTTCTGAGAATTATATTAGAAAACATATTTTCTACTCTTTCCTGCCATCTAAAACATAACTAGACATTGTAAAACTTTTGCAGAAAGAGACAACTGCTAGCCTATGTATACGTCTGCAGTTTGCTGTTTGTAGCTTCACAAAAATGCAGAAGATTGTGTTGTCCTGGAGACTTATAAAATAGCATCTTGTATTAGGCACTTTACTGAGATAAGAAGCCTCCAGGCATCTGTGCTTATAATACATAAAGTGGACAAGGCAGGAACATGATAGCCCTGATATTCTCCCTGTTGGTTTAAACCTTGTCTAGGAGGTCTGGCAAAATAAAGATGTGCAGAAGAAATGGTGATGACTTACTTACAAAGAAAATGCAATTATGTCAAGATGTTGGAAGAGCCACCTCAGCTTTGTAAATAAGTTCAGAAAAGTTGCTAATTGCTGCAGGCTGGAAGAAGACAAAGAGCACATTGCTACTGCCCGAGATTCATTATATTCTGTGTTGAAAACACAGGAGGACTGGAGGACTCTATTCCTTGCCCACTAACCTGCTTGCTCACTTGCATAGAATTCCGTCTTGCCTATGGCTAGCACTGAAAGACACAGATAGTGATACATGGAAAGAGACATAAGCCCAAAACCTTTAAAAATACATGAACAGATATATGGAAAAATTGTCTGTCTAAGTCAGTGCCTACTGACACTTCACTTTGTGATGATGGTGGCACTGTTAAGATGTCATTCCCTTGGTATTCTTAACAGCATCTGCTTGCTTGTGCTCTCTCAATCTCTTCCTCACATATATTTTTTTTACCCCCAGGGCACTCAAACCTCTGAAAGACCCCACTAGTTCACCAATTCCCTGCAGAACTCTTTAAATACGCAAGTCCACATTATTTCTGGCCCTCAGAGAAAGACTTAACATAACACAGCAAAGGAGAGAAGAATTCCTCCATGTTTATTGTAGAACTTTTCTAGGAGAAGAACACTTTCTTCTAACCAAATCACTTTCATGACTGTACCTTACCTACTTCATCCACACCCACAAATTTTGGCTATATTTTCATAAACAAAAAGTTGCAGCAGCTCAGTTTTAAGCTGGGACTATTTAAGGACAAATGCCTATAAGATTCTAGACTCCTGGGATTCTGACCTTCCTGTACAGATGATTCACTCCAATTACTTCCTTGTAGGTTAGTATGTTAATCACACACTTCCTTCAATTAGTAACAACATTAATAAACCAGAGCAGCAATTCCATCAATTTATGAGTCCATGTAGGCCCAACTATAGAGCCCAGGCATGGATGTACTGAATGTTTGAGATACGGCTGCTATCCCTTCCCTGGGATACTTTGGCAGAGTCCAAGAAATGCTCACTTCGATAACAGAATCTTGTGGAGAATAAAGCCTGTATCTTACTAGATCATCTTTAAGAAAAAGAAGAAAAGGAAAGGCTACTTCACGTTCTACTTATTTCCTGTACTAAAAATCCCCTTAAGTAGTAGCAACCTATTTTGCATGGAGACTATGCAGAAGAGAGGTCTAAATGCTAATTTCCCTATCTACTGAAATGAGATGCTGAAGAACATGTGGTGTGTACAATAGGAGAGATGGAAGCATCAGGCATCATGGGGCATCAGTCCTAGACATATTTAATGACTGTGGACAACAAGACCACCTCTAGTATGAAGCTCACAAACCACTATTGCATTTGGCTCTTAGGAGAGGGGACATTTTCCATCACTGCAGGGAATCCATAAAACATTACAAGAATATAGCTGGCCCTACATATCGACACATTTTGCATACATGGATTCAACCAACCATAGCTTGAAAATATTTGGGGAAAACATCCCAAAAACAAACCTTGATTTTGTTGTGTGTGAATGTGTACCCATGCACTGCTGTAGCCTTCCGCCACTGCATAGATGTTAAGGCTCTCTGTGACACTCATTTCAGATGCTTGCCATTTTATAAAAAGGGATGTCATTTTACTATATTATTATAAATAATGGAATCTGAGCATCCATGAATTTTAATATCCATGGGCAGGTCCTAGAACCAAACCACAGCACATACTACATTTACTATATTTCATACTCAAAATTTAATATTTCATACTCAAAAATTAAATAAGATTTACATTGAAATTCAACATTTACTGGCAAAAAGTAAGAAAACAAAACATTTTTCTATTCTTAATAGAAGGGAAGGTCAGGGAGAGCAACAAGGCCGGGCTGTGGCGCAGGCTGGAAAGCAAGCCAGCTGCAACAAATCACTCTGACCAAGAAGTCATGAGTTCGAGGCCAGCCCGTGCCTGCGTCTTGTCTCTGTCTCTGTTCTATGTTATGGCATTGAATGTTTGCCTTTATGTGTGCAATGTGATCCGCCCTGAGTCTCCTTTGGGGTGAGAAGGGCGGAATATAAATGCTGTAAATAAATAAATAAATAAAACTGTTTTGAATCAAATGACATCACAGCCCATTGTGGGATGGGTCACAGTACAGATACTGATCCAAACAAAAACTTTAGTGCCAGCTATATGTCAAACACCTTACAAATGAGATGGACTCTCTGCTTAAGCAGCATTTGACTTGTAGCTACATACTGTATTGGGCTGGTATGGCCTTGGCTAGATATTTTAACAGCCTGGTGTTTTAGTGTGAATGCTTACTTTAGATCATAGTACATGCATGTTGGAGCCTCTGGTGGCTCAGTGTGTTAAAGCGCTGAGATGCTGAACTTGCAGACCAAAAGGTCCCTGGTTCAAACCCGGGGAGCGGAGTGAGCGCCCGCTGTTAGCTCCAGCTTCTGCCAACCTAGCAGTTCGAAAACATGCAAATGTGAGTAGATCAATAGGTACCGCTCCGGCGGGAAGGTAATGGCGTTCCATGCAGTCATGCCGGCCACATGACCTTGGAGATGTCTACGGACAGTGCTGGCTCTTTGGCTTAGAAATTGAGATGAGCACCAACCCCCAGAGTCGGACACGACTGGACTTAACGTCAGGGGAAACCTTTAACTTTACATGCATGTCTGATGAAAAAAAAAGTTTTGGCATATGCTCATCTTTTGGCCAGGCAAAAGAGAGCATCGCTTATGTTCGCTTAAGAGTCCTTGTGCCTGTTGGATTCAAATTCCCATCATCCTCACCCAGAACAACCAGTGACCACAGTGACTGAGGGACAAGATATCTGAATGCACATCATTACAAAGAATTAAGCTAGATGATTAGGACTCTCAGAAAATGAGTGGAGATGAATTCATCATAGCTAGTGTGAATGGGAAACTTTCTATAAAGTGTTGCCTACCCTCAAGACAGAGCCTGACTGAGTTCTATAGAAGTCATAAAATACCCAATCACTTGAGCATCAATAAATAAATAAGCAGAATATAAATAGTTATATATTCAGTATTCCATATCCATGGATTCTGACCTCATGGATTCAACCAATGACTGCTTGAAAATATAAAAAAATAAAAAGCAAATCATGACTTTTCCATGTGCTGTGAACTACATTGATGTGTGGGTATAACTTGAGGTAGCCACTTTTTGTTTCACAGATCCTATGTCTCTATGGCATTTGTTTGCGTCTGACATTTTATAGAAGGGAAACCATTTTAATAAACCACTGTATGTAATAGGAACTTGAGTATCCATGGATTTTCCACAGAGGGCCATAAAATCAAACCCAGGTAGATACCAAGAGCCCACTGTATGTCATTACAGGAGTGGTTCTCAACCTGTGCAACTCCCAGAAATTCCAGCCAGTTTACCAGCTGTTAGGATTTCTGGGAGTTGAAAGCCAAAACATCTGGGGACCTACAGGTTGAGAACCACTGCATTACAGGGATGAGCAAAACATTTTTTGGGCCAATTACAGCTAGAAGCCTCTTTGCCGAGTCGGCCACCTTGCACAAACATTTCTGAGATCTAGCACATTCCTATATTGGCAATCTGGCTTCTGCACTTTATCCATCAGCCCTGTCCACCCTAAGAAACTGTTTACTACTCAGGCTATCGGTGGTTGTTCAATGGTGTTTTATACTGTATTATGTAGTGTGTTGTTTTATTTTGTTCTATTATGATGTTGTTTTATCAATTTTATTATGCTATATTTTAACTATGTTGAATGGCTTGTTCCTACGTGTCCCTTTGGGGAGATTGAGGCGGGATAAAAAAAATAAAGCTATTATTATTTATTATTATAAGTGTCCAAGTGCTTGGTGATAGTTTAGACTCGGTTTATTGTGAAACAAAAAAATAAGAATAAAAATAAATAAAAATAATAAAATAAAAATGAATAAATAATAATCCACTCACTTTTTTCCTATGGATTCCATTGTGATTACCACTTTTTGTATGTCCCATCACAACTCTCTTTTAACTAAAGATCTATCTTCAACAATAAGTAGTCCAAGGGTGGGCGTCATATGGCCCACATAAGGCTTTTGTCCATTTTTGCACCCCTTAGGCTTTCCATATTAGAAAACAAAATCAATTGAAAAGGAAGCTATAAGAAGCAGTAACTGTACTATAAAGTAAGGCACAGGATCTTGCTTTGGTATGTATATGAGAGAAAACTTTTCTCCTTTCACTAAAAGAAAAAGAAAAAACCAAAAAAATTCTGGTCACTCACAGTTTTGAAAAAAAAGGCCCCATTATTTTTAGAATGGCAGTATACTGGAGAATGGACACATGGTGGTTATCCACCTCAGTCTAGGCACCGTAAGAACACACCTTGAAATGGCCTTAACTACAGAGGTTACTGAGAGTCAAAGCCTTTTTAGTGCCACATTTGCCAATTTGCTTGAAGATCCTATAGTGGCCTACAAGGGTGAAACAATCATCAAATGCTAGAGAAGTGAGATATTGAAGCTCCTGAAAAATATCAGTTTCTAAACAAGGCCACATAACTATGCAATTAGCTATAAAACACTAACATCATATAATGTACACCAATGGGAATCCACCCCGAACTTGGCTGTTGGTAGCCTGGGGATAACTATGCATGGCTCTGAACCAAGGCCAGAGAGTCTCAGTCTCTCCTCTCTCTCTCTCTCACACACACACACACACACACACTGTTGCACATCATTCCACGGCTCATAGTAGTTGCCAATGCCACAAACACATGCCTGATAAGGCATCATGGCAACTGGAATCCAGCATGTAAACAATCACCACGTGGGTGGGGAAAACGGTGCCAAGCTGGTCCAGCTAATAAGTTAATTGAATTACACTACAGCTTTGACTCCCTGTTAAGTGAACATTGATAATGCCTTTCCCTTTGACACATTCAATGCTGTTGTAAACAACTTATCCCCTCCAAACTTGTGGATAGGGCAATATAAACACTTAAACACATTAATATGTATTGTTTTGTCCTTAAAAATACAAATTCTGCAGATCTTCTAAGCTGTTTGTTTTGTTGCCCAATCTCTGCATTTAAGTTATGTTCTATCCACTGTAATTAATAAGGCCAAACACACAGTGTAGCAATAAAAATGGCTGCCTTGTCTTCTCTCTCTCTATAGCAATGGAAACAATTTTTCCGATGGTTCTGAATCTGGCAGAAAAGTTAAATTCCAAATACATAAGGAATTCTTTTTCAACCATATAACATCTGGATTTTACATAACTTCCAAAAAGAGCCTAGATGGTAGTGTTTGCTGTTCCATCTCTGGTTACCCTTATTAACCACACTAATATCAGAATGAGACAGAGCGCCTGGTGGCGCAGTTGGTTAAATCTTTGTGCCGGCAGGACTGATGACTTGAAGGTTGCCAGGTTGAGTCCAATACGGGGAGAGCATGAATGAGCTCCCTCTATCAGCTCCAGCTCCATGTGGGAACATGAGAGAAGCCTCCCACAACAATGGCAAAAACATCAAAAAACATCTGGGTGTCCCCTGGACAATGTCCTTGCAGACAGCCAATTCTCTCACATCAGAAGCAACTTGCAGTTTCACAAGTCACTCTTGACACACCCAAAAAAAATCAGAATGAGATAAACTTCTGTTACTAGATTGGGTTAGAGGAAATAAATGTTTGGAAGATTTTAATTAAAATGTAGTCTACTGTATTGAGTAATTTAAATTATGCCCCCAAATCTTCTACAATGAGAGGATTTATGTGACAAGCATGTAGATCTGGAAAATGTTTCCTGAGCAGAAAACATGAATGTGGAACCACCCTGATAGTACCAATCTCAAGCAAGCTTTGAAACATATGTTAGCTTCACTGACATAACAGCGGATCTCCTTGCTCAAATGTTTTCTTATTCATCTGAAAATTTCCAACCATCTCTTGCTCCTTGCAAGATGAAAATCATAAAACTTTTCTCACAGCAGTATTTTCACCTTAAAAATGACTATTCTATACTATAGGACTTCCACTGAGTGGACTAAGATGATCTTAAGTAATTCAATGGAATAGTGCTATTCAGAAACAATACAGAAAGTATGTTCTTGAACATATGAGGAGTCTAGAAAAATGATGCAACCTAATTATACAGAATAAAGCCTAAAGAAAAATTATCTAATAAGGTCAAAAGGAAGATAAGGGGGAAAGGGGATTCTAGCACCACTTATAAGATGATTTATTTTACCACTGATTTCATTTCACTTTTCTAAATTCTCTGTAATAGGGGGATTTATTAATATTCTGTATGGGATAAATATGTATCCAATTCTGTATGGGGAAGATCTCTCCATTTTACTAATCCAGCACAATACTAGATTCAGCCTCCAATATTTCCAATTAAGGGAATTCAGGAAGCCACAAAGGTGCAAAAGTATTTGCTTCATATATAAGCTGCCACTCAGAAGAAAGAATTCCAGGCTGGACAGGACAGCAAGTTAGACTCATATGCTCATTCACTGCAGGATAGGCAACCTGGTAGATGCATATGGTTTGGACTACTATGCAAGCCCAGTTTACACAGCCAAACACCATGGGTTATAGAAGCAACAGTCCAAAACAAGGCCCACCATTGTCTACCCCTAGCATAGATGGTAGGGTGCGTCCTGTTACACCGTACACCAAATCCAGACCGGATATTTAATCTATAGGAACTTTCACCCACCCTTCCACCATAAGGTGATGTACTACTACACCTCCGTTGCTCTGAATGTACATTATTTTCATTGCCGTTCTCTCAATAAGACAGGTGTCCAAGCCCTTTCTGGTCTCACAAGACAACTTCATGTTCTATGCAGGATGTATTTTATTTCAGAATGAGGTCATCCAACATTACCTTCATTAGCCAGTCAGACAAATCAACAAAGAATCTTGTACTTCACGCCCACTTCCTGTAGTGTTTTCCCTCAGTTTTTACAATGGCACTTCTTTATGCCAACCCCCTCTCGCAGTTTTCATTAGACTGAAACAAATCTCCTTGAAATGGACTACACAACCCTTCACTTCAATGATTAAGGGAAGGCACCTAAAGGTGCCTTTAGTTTCCTTATTATACAGAAGCTTGACAATTGTACAAGCCATTCTATCTAATTGTCTGCCACAATAATAAGCCTGATCCATTTTTTGTTTTCCAAGGGCACCACAAAAAAGTCAAACAAATATAATGACAAGATAATATAATGGCTGCAAGACTCTTGTTCCTATGGATTATTTCATTTGGCAAAACTGAACAATTATTGCAAAGCCAGTCCAGTTCTTTAAAGGAGAGAAGCTCCTCCAGTTATGTCCTCACGCCTATGCCACATTTATTTCTAATACACAAGCCAACTAACCAAACCTTCAGTGACAGGAATTTTGGTCCAATGACAGCATCACATATATTAATAAGCTCTAAACTCTGGTTATCTAGGCTTTTTGGACCAAGCCCCAGCAGCCTCAACCTCTCTGGCCAGAGAGATTCTGGCCAGAGAGGTTAGAGATTCTGGGAGCTGAAGTCCAAAATACCTGGAGAAACAAAGTTTGGGGATCACTGAAAAAATCCCTCTTCTTGAGGTCACATGCCATAGGGCCTATTCATATATACAGTATTATTCGGTGTTCCCAGGCCATATGCATTTTTATTCAGCTGTGTGGAAGGGGGCTCAGTTAACCGGGGATTGGTAGATGCTGGGTAAAATTGGAGCCCTTCCACACAGTCATATAACCCAGAATATCAAGGCAGATAATCCACAATATCTGGCTTGAACTTAAATATCTGAGTCAACACTGCCAGACAATCCAGTTCAAGTGGATTTTATACAGCTGTGTAGAAGGGACCTGACTGAATTGCTTTATCTTTTTCTTCATGGCAGGATGGGGTTGGGCTGGATGTCCACTGGGGTCTCTTCCAGATTTAGGACTCTATGGCCCCTTCTAAACTGCCATATAATCCAGATTATTCAAGCAGATAATCCACATTATCAGCTTTGAACTGGATTATATGAGTACACATTGCCATATAATCCAGTTCATTGTGTATTTTATATGGCAATGCGGAAAGGGTCTGAGGGCCCTTCCACACAGCCATATAACCCAGAAAAATTTATACGATTTATGTGGGAGATTCCTTCTGACGGAGGGGAAGAACTGAAGTGTCTCCATGCTGCTAATTTTGTTTGTTCCAAAAATATGCTGCATTTTTATTATTCATTATGATAAAGCCACTGCCGTGGGCCTATAGCAGCTTTCACATACACATGATGCTCCGCATGTGAACCAAGGCTCCCTTGTTCTTTGTAGCTGCTGGCCCATGATCCATATGAAGAGGCTAGCTTTTGCTCACACACAGGGCCCTTCCACAAACCATATAACTCAGAATATTCAGGCAGGAAGTTCCCACAATATCTGCTTTGAACTGGAATATATGGCAGTGTGGAATATATGGCAGTGTGGATTTAGATAATCCAGTTCAAAGCAGATATTGTGGGATTTTCTGCCTTGATATTCTGAGTTATATGGCTGTGTGGAAGGGCCCACAGCTTCATGTGTGTAACCTCAGTCCGCTTCTTTTCTTGTATCATATTGATCTAGAGATCTCAGTAATGTTTTTTTGGTTTTGTATGTTTTGCACCTTAAGATCTAGTCGCTGTCCTGTCTTAAATTCCTGATTTAGCTGCTTTACCTTTAAGGGAGAAAATCCCACAATATCTGCTTTGAACTGGGTTATCTGAGTCCATACTGCCATATATTCAAGTTCAAAGCAGATAATGTGGGATTTTATTCAGATGTGTGGAAGGGCCCCCGGAATATTACGGCAGAAAATCCCACAATATCTGCTTTGAACTGGATTATGAGCCCACACTGCCATATAATCCAGTTCAGTGTGGATTTTATATCACAGTGCGGAAGGGTCCTTAGTCTGGTGGTGCCAGGAATCCCATTTGACAGGGCAGGGAGGGCACAAGGCCCCACTCCTCCTAGCTGGCACTGAGCCCCAGCTCCTGAGGCTGTACCTGCTCCACGGTGGCCGGGTCCATGCTTTCGATGCGGGCCGCCGCCGTCTCGTACTCGTCCTCGCTGTTATAGCCGGCGCCGGCCTCGTCCTGCTCGGGGCTGTTGCCGCCGCCTCCTCCTCCTCCAGGCCCCGAGGGTCCCCCAAGGCCTCCTGCGGGCCCGCCGCGCCGCCGCCGCTTGCTATGTCCAGGCCCAGAGCAGCAGCCCCCGCCTCCGCCGCCCCGCGCCTCGGCCACGCCGGGATCCAGCAGACCCAGGCCCGAACCGTCCCCGCCGCCTCCACCGCAGGGCCCCACGCCGGGGTTGGGCGGCGGCGGGGAGCCGGCGGCGGGGGACAGTCCCCAGCGGGGCGGCGGGGGAGGCGGCGAGGCGCGAGGCCTAGCTCCGCCGCGCTCCCCGGGCCCACCGACGCCTCCGCCGCCCACGCCCACGCCGCTGGGGCCTCGCGGGTGGGAATCCGCGCCGGAGCAGCCCCGCGGGTCCGGACCCCCGACGCCGCCGGGTCCCCCGGGCCCGCCCTGGCCGCCCCCTCGGGAGCCCGGCTGGTCCCGGTCTCCGTCGCCGGCCGCCGGGCAGGCCTTCTTCTTGGGCAGGATCGTCATGGCAACCGAGGGAGGGAGGGAGGGAAAGAGGGAGAAGAATCCTGAGCCGCGCGTGAGGGGCACAAGTCCCCGGATGGAGAGGCTAAGCAATGACAGCTAAACCAAGGCACTAGGGATGGAGCAGGAGGACGAGGGGGCGGGGGGGGGGGGGAGAAGAAGGAAGTACCCGTATGGAAGGGCTACCACTCTGGTGAGTTTGGGGATTCTGGAGGAGAGGGGCGAAAGAGGCCCTCTCCCCTCCACTGGGATGGAGAGCGGGTACCCGGATGAAGAGGCCCGGGACCCGGATGAAGAGGCCCGCTGAGAAACCAATTCTTTAAGGAAGGGAAGGAACGCCGGGTTGGGGAGGAGGAAGGGAGGGGGGAAAGGAATGCCCGGATGACAGGCTCAGTCACAACCGCATCGCGCCCCCCGCTGCGGCTCGGCAGGCGGGTAAGAGAGGGAGCGGGCTCCGTCAGCCCCCAGGAGGCGCCCGAGGGGGAAGCCTGGCTCCTGCAAACTCTCTGCCTCGTCCTTCCCTCACGACAGCTTTTCGGGCCTCGCGCGGCGTCGCCTACTACTCCACAGATCCGGCCTAGTGTCAACATCAACACAGCCGGCCTCTGACCCCGGCGAACTCCACTTCCGTTTCCACGCCCCCTTTATTCCTTAGCGACGGGGGCGGGCCGTAGCAACGGCGCCGTTCTCAAAAGGTGGCCCACGTGACTCCACGCTCAGTGGCTGGACGGTGGCGGAAGTCCCTCCGGAGTGGCCAGCGGCGCTTGTCACTCGGGCGGAGCCCCGCCTCTTTCTAAATCACCCCCGCCACTCGCTGCCACTGAACCCAAGCGGCGGATTATCATGCCGAAAGGGCTCTGGGAAGCGGACTTCAGGGGAGACGCTTCTTTGGTTTATGATTGGCTAATGGGAGGGTTGTTTCCGATTGGTTGAAAGCAATCCCAGTCGTTGATAGGTTGAGACGCAAGTTCTTTGGGCTTCCTTCTGTACATCCTTTCTCTGGTTTTCCAGGCTGTATGGCGGGCCTGTGCAAACTTGGGCCTCTCTCCATTCCATTCCCTCATACACACATGACCTAGCAGCAGCCAATCCATCAAGATCCTTTTCTTTCCCTCTAATCTGGGCCCAAAAGGAGTTGTTTTTAATTCGAAACACTCCGTTATTTTAAGATGGATAATGAGGGGGTATGTGTGCCAAGCCATGCAGGAACAGGGTTGTTGTATGTCTTTCGGGCTGTGTGGCCATGTTCCAGAAGTATTCTCTCCTGACGTTTCGCCCACATCTATGGCAGGCATCCTCAGAGGTGTGAGGCATGGATAAACTAGGCAAGGAATGAAAAAAATTATATCTGTGGAGAGTCCAAGGTGTGGCAAGAGTCCTTTGTCAGTTGGAAGCCAGCATTAATGTTTCAGTTAATCACCCTAATTAGCATTGGAAAGGTTTGTCTCTTGCCTGGGGGGCATCCTTTGTTCAGTCATTAGCCGTCCTTGGGGCTCCTCTGCCATCAGTGTGTTGGTTCCCATCTACTGTTTTGATTTTAGAGTTTTTAAATACTGGTAGCCAGATTTTGTTCATTTTCATGGTTTCCTCCTTTCTGTTGAAGTTGTCCATATGCTTGTGGATTTCAATGGCTTCTCTGTGTAGTCTGATATGATAGTTGTTGGAGTGGTCCAGCATTTCTGTGTTCTCAAATAATATATTGTGTCCAGGCTGGTTCATCAAGTGCTCTGCTATGGCTGATTTCTCTGGTTGAGTGAGTCTGCAGTGCCTTTCATGTTCTTTGACTCGTGTTTGGGCGCTGAGTTTGGTGGTCCCTATGTAGACTTGTCCACAGCTGCATGGTATCCGGTAGACTCCTGCAGAGGAGAGAGGATCCCTCTTGTCTTTCGCTGACCGTAGCATTTGTTGGATTTTCTTTGTGGGTCTGTAGATAGTTTGTGTGTTGTGCTTCTTCATCAGTTTGCCTATGCGGTCAGTGGTTCCCTTGATGTGTGGTAAGAACACCTTTCCTCTGGGTGGATCTTTGCCTTGACTCTCATGGCTTGTCCTTGGCCTTGCAGCTCTTCTGATGTCTGTGGTGGAGTATCCATTGGCCTGTAGAGCCCAGTTTAGGTGGTTTAGTTCACCTTGGAGGAGGTGAGGTTCGCAGATTCTTTGTGTACGGTCTGCCAGGGCTTTGATTGTGCTTCTTTTTTGACTTGGGTGATGGTTGGGGTTTTTATGAAGGTATCTATCTGTGTGTGTAGGTTTTCTGTAAACTGTGTGGCCCAATTGTTGATTGGGTTTGCGGATGACCAGAACATCTAGAAATGGCAGTTTTCCTTCCTTTTCTTTTTCCATGGTGAATTGGATGTTTGGATGCATGCTGTTAAGGTGGTCCAGTAACTTGCTGAGTTGTTGGAGTGCTGGACCACTCCAACAACTATCATGTCAGGACAACCCATGCAGGAACCTTTGTGATACAAATAAGCCAAGATATTTTGACTTGTATAGATAGATGTGTATACGCACACATATATCAGAGAAAAGGTGTGTGTATCTAACTCTCACTGCATTAATACTAGGAATACTGGGAGAAAGAAAATTATATGTACAGTAGAGTCTCACTTATCCAAGCTAAATGGACTGGCAGAAGCTTGGATAAGCGAATATCTTGGATAATAAGGAAGGATTAAGGAAAAGCTTATTAAACATCAAATTAGGTTATGATTTTACAAATTAAGCACATAAGCACCAAAACAACATGTTTTACAACAGAAAAAGCAGTTCAATATGCAGTAATGTTATGTTGCAATTACTGTATTTACGAACTTAGCACCAAAATATCACGATATATTGAAAACATTGACTACAATAATGGCTTGGATAATCCAGAAACTTGGATAAGTGAGGCTTGGATAAGTGAGACTCTACTGTATTTGAATGTATGTGTGAATCTGTGTCTATCTATCTCACCATATTATCAATCCTATGAATTAGTTGTGTGCGCACGCATGTGTCATGCACACAACTTCACATACTTACTTAAGCAGGGATTGGTAGATGCTGGATAAATGTAGTTTCTAGTTGTCTAACTAATACCGTACCCACACTATGCTGTACCATAAACCCTGTATTGACTCAATATTAATAATGGAATACAGTAATTAAATGCAAATTAAGACAAATTAAAACAAACCTAACAATGCAGCACAGTTTTGCTGTATTGTAAAAATAGCCTTGTAAATGCAGTGTGCTATTTTAGTTAAATTGCAGTCGATAAACTTTTGCCAATTGTTTGGGAGTTCCAGTTGCTTGAATTCCAGTTAACTGACCATTACCGTTTATGTGTGTGTATATATGTACGGTATGTATGGCTGAATCAACACTGCCCTAAATCTCAGGATCTGATCCCAGAAAGAATTATACTGATGTGTAAAAAATTATTGTTAAAGCTGTGGGGATTAGCTGATCTGGACAAATGGGCAACCTTAATCAGGTTGAAAAAAAACTGGTATCTTTTTTTAAAGATTTTTTTTTTCAGAACAGCATGCTGACTGGAGGTCGTAAATGTTGATCATATTTGAAAATGTTTTATTTTTATATACCCATTGTTAGGAAGGTTGGGAGTCAGATTTATATACTTTTTCTTGCTTATAACTATGTTTCTTTTTTCTTTTTCTTTTCCTTTGCTTTCTATGAGTCTTTGTTCGAATTGAATATGAAAATATTTAATAAAATATTAAATGAAATACACACACACATATATACACAAATGTGGAGTTTGTTTTCCCAGAGGTACCAAATCCAAAAGAAAAAAGAGTTAATGCTTTGTTGGCTAGGCAAAGAATATTATGCGTCGTTCAAAACTATCCAAACGTATCAAATTGCTTCAGTGTGGTGTCTGGAAAATTGTATTTTATAGGAAACTAGCTGTGCCCGGCCACGCGTTGCTGTGGCGAAGTATGGTGGTATGGGAAATAAAGTATTGAGGAATTGGTGGTAGTTAAGGTAAAGGGTCCCCTGGGCTGAGTGGGTTGCTAGGTTGCTAACTGGCAGCAATTGGATAAAAACAATTATTCCTCTCCCTCTAATTAGGACTTTATTTTTCTTTTCTTTTTGTTGTATCAACCTAGAGGCATGGATGAGGGGTTGTGATGTCAATTTTCAAGGTTGTGGGGTGTTTACTTTTGTTGTTTTGTCCGCTGCCGTGATGCCATCACTCTTTTATATATATAGATGAATGCAGATCCTCAGCATGTTTTTTATTCCTGTAAAATGGGTTTAGTACTTTTTTGAAACAAACCACACACACATATTATTAGTTCCTGGTATTACTCTTGAGGGAGAGTTACAGATGTACTGCTGCTGCTCAGTCCACATAGTCGTTTCCAACTCTTAGTGGACCAGTCCACACCAGTGCTCCCTGTCAGCCATCGCCGCCCCCAGCTCCTTCAAGGTCAAACAGTCACTTCAAGGATACCATCCATCCATCTCGCCCTTGGTCGGCCTTTCTTCCTTTTTCCTTCTATTTTCCTCAGCATCATGGTCTTTTCCAAACTGATGTACACATATATCTATATCTTGTTCTTATACACCTGTGTGTGAATAATTCCCAGCATTTAAAAAGTTGGCAGTGTCTGTTATCATCTCATGCACCCAAAGGCAGACTAATTATTTTTCTATTTATAGAGAGAGAAATAAATTTCCCTTTATTTCTCTTACAAGCCATTTTGAGATATATGCCAAGAAAAAGAATGGGAGAAAAAAAGATCCTCTTAACAATTTCTGAGTTCACAAGGCATAAATCCCATAATCAAATGTCCTCAAATCACAACTGGGTTTTTTTTTGGGGGGGGGGGGGGGGGGGGAGGGGTCGTTTTCTTGTCTGGGAAACAGTTTAACCCAGTATTTTTCATGACAGGTCTTTTTTAAATCATCAGGCTTTAAATAGGAGGCCCAAAAGATCCAATGATTGTTACCCACTCACCCAAACACATCCTAGAAAACTAGAATGAAGAACGTGACACATGACTTTTGTTTGAGCTCTCATTCGTTTTTTTAATTGGCACAGAACTACAGCAGCGTCCCACCTCCTTTGAGCAGCTTCCCTCTCACACACATCTTTACTTAATCAGTATATATTATAGATTTATTTCTATTACTATTCCCCCAAGGCCACCACCCCTCACAACCCCCCTTGACATTCTCTGTCTCTTTCTTGGCCTATTTGGACAGGACACATTCTTCAAATACATCTCACTTTGGGTCAGTGTTATTCTCCCTATTTGTTCACAAACAGGAACCTGAGTTGAAGTGACTTGACCAAAGTCACACACAGAGCACATTTGCAGATGGCATAGGGAACCTAAGCTGCTTCATCCCCAGCCCTCTCAGCTTTCTTTATAACTGTGTAGCCAACACTCCAGTTTTATCGTAGTAAGGGTCAAGCCCAAGCTAATGTATGCACTTTGCAAAACTGAATTGCATGTGTATGTGTATTTTTCTTGGAATGTACTTCAGATTGCAAATGGCTTTGTTTTGTTTGTTTATATAAATACTCCTCTAAAAATTAAAAAAAGCTTCCTACATGCAAAATAATCAGTCATGGCAAGAGGTCTAGCCAGGTCTCCTCCCTGTTGTGCAACTTTTCTACATGCAGGACTTTTCTACATGCAGGGAGGTGTTTCCTCACCACATACGGAGAGGGACATTCTCACATGTGCCAATATAACCAGGAGGCCTGCAGCACAAAAGTGATTACAGGGCACACAAAAATACACTTGATTCAATGCTCTTGATTCTGATGATTGAATCAAGTGGTTTTTTCCCTTACTTTACAGAATCAATACACTCAGTTCTGGTGCTTTGCCACCAATTATGCACAAATTCTGAAATGCAGTTTCTCAATTTATATGCCACTTTATGTCTCTTTTCTTACTTAAAACTGCTCTGAAAGAGAACAGTGGATGCAGGGTGTAGTGAATTGGTCTGGCAGGGATTCCAAATGTTAGCCATGTGTTTGTTGACCAGATACCTCCTAATATTTTCCTAATTCACTCGGATGGGTTTCTAACTCACCACATAGCACATCTGTACTGATTGTGCCATCTCACTTCTGTGAGTCAGTCCCTTGAGCCTCCTGAAGACTGAGACATAAAGGGGTGGTATTTGTCTAGGTGTCATTCAATCCAGGACAGAGCAAGAGATAAAGTAGAGTATGGCAGGACATAAATTAATTAAATAAAAAAGGCAATGTGGGGAGTTTAACATTTTTTTCATTAGGGAGTCCAAGTAATCATGATCAAGTAATGATGTTCAATGACTTCCAGCTTATATCAACATGAATTGGCATTTGAGACTAAAAATAAAATAGTTACCCTCACCTGCAAATTAATATGAGGCACAACCCCCTGAGAAATCCCTGTGCAAGTCTGCTGAGCTGAAAAGAAAATGAGCATGAATATCCAGGAGAGACTTACTGGAACAGATCAAGAGGCTAGTTCAAGAGTTGGGAAACTCTCCAGATGTTTTGGCCTGTAACTCCCAAGACAATTCAGGCTGAATCTACACTGAACTGCATTACTTGGGAGTGTAGATCCAGTCTCGGACAGCACTGCCAATGGTAATTGTAATCTAATTGTAGTTAAAGTCCAAATCACTTGAAGATTCTATAGTTATCCTGCACTGGTTGAGCTTGTCCAGTATTCTGTTTCTATAAAGAAATAATCAGATGCCTATAGAATCTCACTACTGAATCATAAAGTCAGTGGTTTTTGGTATACATCCATACTATATTGCTTCCCTAGACAGTTTCTATTTAACTATTGTACATTTCTTATTCTTTTGTAATTTGTTTAATTCTAAAATTCTGTATAGACACTATTTTCCGACCTTATGGTAGGGATTTCCATAAGTTAATAAGGCATTATATAATGCACAAAGTGCTGAAAACCAAATAATACTTAGGGAATAAAGCTCTCAATACTCCTCGGAAGTTTGGGAGTCATGATCTTAAAAAAACCAACTCTTCTAAAGTCCTGGGCTGCAGCAATTTCAGGAGAAATAAGCTACTGCATTTAGTTTCCAACATTTTCATTTTTAAATTTTCGCTATCTACACTATTCCAAAAAGCATGGGAAATAAATAAGATGAACCAGAATTCTTAATATAAGGAGGCAAGTGGGATGAGTCATGATTAAAACATAGTGATGAAAGGGTAACTTATTCCAAAGAACTAAGCAATACAGAAGGGAAGAGGTAGCACCACTATATATCAAGGATATACCAACACTACCATGCACCTTTTGGCTTTCTGATTGCAGAGGTTATGTGTGGTATGAATAATCCCCATTCGAGAAGAGGGGACAATTGCAGCTGTCCTCAGGCTCATAGGCTAAACATTCCCTATCCCAAGCATCTAGGATTGCCGTATTTGCACTTCTAAACAGTTTCTAGGGACAAAGGCTTAGCAAACACAGTGGGTTGCAATCCTTAGGAACCATACTGAAGATTACACTTTCTCCTTCACCACCACTGCTTCAAAACTCCCTATTATTTTTGGACAGGTGCCTCTTAATTTCCATGATTTGTAGAAGTCACAGATCATCCCACCCAAGTCAGTTCAACAGCACAGACAGGATCTCTTCCCCCCCCCCCCCCCCCCCCGGCAGAGAACCCAAGGAAGATGCTGGCAGATCCTTCTACAACAGCAGGAGAAAGGAAATGCATCTTGCAATTTTTCTAGTGAAAGAGCCAGTTGCTGCAGTGTTCTTCTTACATCCCTCACTTCAGCAGTCAATATTGCTCATCCAAACAGCTTACAGGGTTTATCTGGCTTCACTGATGCCTCCTCTGGCACTTCAGGTACATCCAGAATCCTTCATCTTAGACATCTTAACTCTTTCCCCAACATCTTGTAGCATAATGTGCAGCAGGATTGGCCCAATTATTAGGTATAATGAAGCAGCTACCTTCAGTGGCAGCAGGTTTCAAGTGGCAGGAAACAAGCCGGGCAAAATGCTATCTGTTCTGCTCTGTACCCTCTAAGCCAGGGGTCCCCAAACTAAGGCCCGGGGGCCGGATGTGGCCCTCCAAGGTCATTTACCTGGCCCCTGTCCTAAACTTTAGAATTAGGGTTGACCTAAGTCTACCTGGTCTTTGGAGGTCTCTTTGCTTACCTATGATCTTATGAGATCATCTAGATGGTCTTTGAAAGTCTCTTTGCTTAGTTATGGCCTTATGAGACCATCTAGATGGCTTTTGGAGGTCCCTTTCCTTATCTATGGTCCTATGAGACTGTCTAGATGGCCTTTGAGGGTCCTTTTCCTTACCTATTGTTTTATGAGATTGTCTGGATGACCTTTGGGGGACTCTTTCCTTACCTATGGTCTTATGAAACCATCTATATGGCCTTTGAGGTCCCTTTCCTTATCTATGGTCTTCTCATGGCCTTATGAGATCATCTAGATGGCCTTTGAGGGTCCCTTTCATTACCTATGGTCTTATGAGACCATCTAGATGGTCTTTGGAGATCTCTTTGCTTACCTATGGTCTTATGAGATAGGGGTTCCCAAACTAAGACCCATGGGCCGGATGCGCCCCTACAAGGTCATTGACCTGGCTCCTGTCCTAAACTTTAGACTTAGGGTTGACCGAACTCTGAAATGACTTGAAGGCACACAACAACAATCCTGATTTTGGACTATTTCATCACAGTCCATCCCGCCAACAGTCTGAGGGACCGTGAACCGGCCCTCCACCTAAAAACTTTGAGGACCCCTGTTATAGGCTATGCACTGGGAACTGAATCCCTTGAGTCCCTTCTGGGTAGAGAAAGGCAGGGTAGAAATGTCATAATAAATAAATAAATAAATGCTATCCTTTTGACAATCATAAAGATTCAGTTGCCATTCTAAATTGGCTTAGGATACAGAAGGGACCATTTCCTTCAACCCTGGCTGGGGACGACACTCCAAGCTAGTTCAGGGCTGGCCAGAGGCTACACTGCCCATCGTCAAAGCAACACCAGAATCAGTTCAGAACTGCTCACCCACAACCCTTACCTTGCCCCCTTGATCTGGTGTTTGCAGTATCCACCAGGTACAAAAATGGCACTCTTGGTTGTTCAGCACCCCAAGTATTGATATGCAGATGGATGAAGTCACTAAGGAGGGAGAAGTAAGAACTGCCTCCCTTTTCCCCTCTCCCTTCTCTTATTGCCTTGGTACTCTGGATAGCATCACTCTAGGTCAGTGGTTCTCAACCCGTGGGCCCCCAGATGTTTTGATCTACAACTCCCAGAAATCCCAGCCAGTTTACCAGCTGTTAGGATTTCTGGGAGTTGAAGGCCAAAACATCTGGGGACTCACAGGTTGAGAACCACTGCACTAGGTGCTAAGCCACGCACAGACACATTTTTGTGCCCAGTAGGTACTGCAAACAACAGATCAAAGGGGATTATAGCCCCTGTCTGGGGCCTGGCCAAACCTGTGGAAAGCATGTGATCGCAATGTAAACAACTGCAGACACTTCCCAAATAAGAAGAACATGTGCTCAAAGTCATGAGTTATTCCAAACCTTTGGGAAGATTATCAGAATTTCATGAAACAAGGCTGTGGAAAGATAGTTGCATTGTTTCAGTTGCTGCTGGACTGAAGATCTCATCAGCATTATGAAGTCATTGCCAAAGTTGAAGAATACAGGGCATTGTAATCTAATTACATCGGCAAGGGCATAGTGTCCCCATTACTTTAGACTAATCTGGGCATCCTCACTGTAAACAAGGATTTGCAAATATTGCATGTTTTCCAAAATGAAGAAATCTTAAGGACTATACTGCACTTCAGTGACCCATGCACACACAGTTTTTTTCTAATAGAAAGTGGGCTGACCAGTATAGAATATCCATAATGTGCAAAAATCAACCAGGCCCAATGTTCCCCAAAATGGCAAGCTTCCCAGTGATGGTGCTGGCATGGAAATTCACTTAATCGGTCTCTACTTGCCAAAGGTGACAGAACTTTTGCCTGACCAAGACCAATCTATTGAGTAGTCTGGATGCCCAGTTTATTTCATAAAGCAATTGAGATTGCAATTGTAAAGGAAGAGAACCCCCTTCCCCACTATAGAAACTTTAACTAGACTCCTTTAACATAGAAGGAGGGCTTTGTTTGCCCTTTGCATATATTGTAACCTGGGGATATTGCTATTAGTTTCAGGGATCTGGAAAAATCCAGTTAATTTTTCAGGAACTTTGGGATGTGAAGCTTTGGGATATTGTCCCTGTTAACTAGAAAACAGAGTTGTGTTCAGAAAGATTTATATTTTACCAACGTGTTCTTTTCAGTGCAATTCCGTATAGGCGGTGGAAGTAAATGATGCATTGATCCTTCAGGAACAGAATATCAGACTATTGGGGAAGGTATCAAAGAATAAGTGTTCCTACATTTAGGAACAGACTCAGGATAGATTGAGATATAAAACAGCCTAAAGGAATGCTTCCTTCACTTTCTTAGATTGGAACTGCTATTTGTTTCCCAGTCTGAGGCTGGAAGACAACTAGATTGATGGTAGTTTCAATCTTTCACAAATTTACTTGAAAAAACATTCTCTACAGCTCAGTGGGCTTTGTTTCTGTCTAAGTGTCCATAACACTAATCAGATGAGATGCTAGGATATAATGTTATTTGCCCCCGTTCTATGGTACAGAAATTCACAATGGAATGTTTTCTTCCACATAAAAGAATTTTCTTTTGGCTTCACCTGTTTCCTCTCCAGCCCACTTAGGAGATATTTTCACCGCCTCTACTATTACTTATGCATCCTCCATGGTTTCCTTCAAAGTGTATTATAGTTCAATAATCAGCCAAAAAGGGTAAAGTAGCTCGTGGGCATTTCTTTAACCACCCAGTAAGTGTCGCTATTGCTTCACTTAATTGTTGCAATGAAATGAAAGCTCTGGTAATGGAAGGAAGGGGATTATAACCAATATGCTTAACTGTCCAAGATAGTCATCAGCACCCACTTAGATCTCGCTTGCCACTTCTTTGCCAGAGCTTGGGTCTCAAACATAGAAATTTGGTACCTGAGGAACCACATCATATGCTTACGACAAAACATGCAGTTATTTTTTCCTACCAGGCCTCCAATTTAACTCATTAAAGGATTTGCAACTTTGTGCTTTCCAGAATATTTTCAACTAGACCTTCCACAAGGCAAATAGTAATCAATCATTATGGGAATTGTAATCCAAGCTCACATAGTGCATACTCCTCCACTTGATCTGAGGTGGAGAACTTGTAACTCGTCTGATATTGTTGAACTATAACTTGCATCATGCCTGATGGCCACTGACTGCACTGACGAGAGTTGGAAGACCAAACACAGCTTTGGGAAGGGCATAGCTTTCCCATCCTTTCTGTAAGCGATCACTTATTCTATCAGTAATTCTCAGCTGCCCGTTCTTTAAAAAAATGTAAGAAATACGCCATGCTTAAATCCAAGATACTTTGCAAAAGAAGAGAAGACCAAGAGGGAGAGCAGATCAAAACCAAAAGGCCATTCCTGTGGAGAGAAGCACCTTGTCCAGGATGCTGAGAGCCGGGCAGTTTGAGGCATGCTATGGGACAAGTGACTCGCCTGATACCTAGAACGGTACCTGCTGTCATTGCACCAAAGTTCTTCTCCTGCTTTGTGCCGTATCCACATTCCTTCTTCAGTGACAATGAAAGGTGTAAGAATAGTTCTCAAGAAAACAGTCTCGCTTGCTCACTATTTATAATAACGGGGTTTTTGGAAAGAGGGATATCTGAAGGAGGAAGAAGATGGTGATGGCACAAGCCACTTCTTTGCTCTACAGGGGTTTCCCCCCCAGTTCTTCACAGCATTATCTTCAGTCTGGGGTGTGTTGGCTGAGAACAGGGAGGCTGGCTATGCATGCTTGCGATGTTCTGTAGCTGTGGACTCAGGATTTCTTGCTCTCGGAGGAAGTATTGTACACATGCACAATCTTGATGCGACACGGTGAGGAGGGCTGCAGGTGTGTCTGTGTGTTTGTGTGGTCAGGGTGGGAAAGTGTGATGTATGAGATTCCCATGAGGTGTTGCGTTTTGGTGCAATAGACTGTCTTTGCTGTTTGTTGTTTTTGTTTTTAAAGTGCAGTTTCCTAGAGACAGAACGAGGACTGGGAGGATAGGAAGGCTGAGAGAGAAGAGGAGAAAGAGGCATATAGGGTGACATTCACCCCAGTAACGTCTTTGTCTCAGGCAGAAGAGACTAAAGATGAGGAAGAAAATGGCTGGAAGCTTAGTGGATTCAATTTCTGTGTTTTTCTCCCTTCTTTTCCCATACGATACCTCATCCTCAGCTGGAATAAACTCCACAGTCCCTGTTTTTAATCCTGCAGCATGACTTCCCTGATGGTACTGTGGGACATGATCCAAGAGAGCTTCTGTCCTTAAAAAGAGCCCATGTTTTTCTCAGTAAACGTTGACCATGGCAGAAGAACATGCTTACGCAAGAGATTTTCAGTCCCATTATTAGGCTTCTGCTCTCTTCCAAAGCCAAAGGCTTTGTTTCCTGTCCTGGCCATTCTTCAGGTCTTTTGTAAAGTTAGAAGACGAGGAAACCCACACAGGAATCTCAGCTCACACCTAAGCCCTTGCCCCATTTCCCAATGCAGGGGACAACTGACAGATTGAAATCGTCTTTCACTTTCTGTCTTTCCCCCAGTGTTTGGGACAGACTCCCTTAGTGGAGCACCCGTATCCCCCTACCTCTGTGGTTGCATAGCATCTGGCACCCACCTCCCCTCTCATATATGGCTTTGATTGCAGGAGTGAGGGAGGGGGATCAGGCAGGTGTTGGAAGCTCTGGGGTCCCAGCTCCCCTCATTGGTGGCCACCAACATTGCTTCAAAACAAAACAAAAAAACTTGGTGGCACCCAACGGAGCTCCCCCAGGCTGTAGCTCAAGGGCAGGGTGGGAGGCCTGTGAAGAGAGGAGCTCCTGACTGGGACCCTGAGGGCCAGCAGTGACTTTGGGAGAGGAAGGACAGAGGAAGCGGCCCACCCCGCCCCAGTCTCCTCTTACAAGGAGGAGATCTTGACAGTCTCGTGGAGGATGTATGGGGTGGAGAGGCTGGAATTGCGCAGAGGTCCACTGGAGCCACCTCCAGGCGAAGGGGGCCGGCTCTCGTCAGGCGTGTTGGCAGGAGGAGTGGGAATGCAGATGATGGCTGCAGTGAAGTCTGGGGTGTCACAGTTCAGCTTCAAGTTGTCGTGGGTCTTGGCATTCAGGCTGGAGCGACTGGGAAGAAGAGAGACACAGGGAGACAAGAAAGGTAACAACAGTGGTTTGGACATCCAGCCTTTGTTCCTCCCTTTGCCAGGCCTCCTCAGTCATGACCACCAGTTTATCAGGCTGTAGTGGTAATCCTGGGATACCTGACATACATTACAAAATGATGCTCCAGAGCATGTGCAAAGCCATTCCCCCCAAATGATAGATAGGTCAAAGTAGGACTGGGAAGAATATTACTTTTTAATGTTGCGGTTAAAAAGGTGTTGGAAAACCTCATTGAGAAGAATAAGAGACCAATTTGTGCAATTTCACCTAGTACAGTAGAGTCTCACTTATCCAAGCTAAACGGGCCAGCAGAAGCTTGGATAAGCGAATATCTTGGATAATAAGGAGGGATTAAGGAAAAGCCTATTAAACATCAAATTAGGTTATGATTTTACAAATTAAGCACCAAAACATCATGTTATACAACAAATTTGACAGAAAAGTAGTTCAATACACAGTAATGCTACATAGTAATCACTGTATTTACAAATTTAGCACCAAAATATCACGATATATTGAAAACATTGACTACAAAAATGGCTTGGGTAATCCAGAAGCTTGGATAAGTGAAGCTTGGATAAGTGAGACTCTACTGTAGTCAAATACTCTGAAATTTTGCAAAAGAATTAATCAGCATGGAAAAAGAGGTATTTTGGGCACAACCTCTCCTGTTCCATGCACAGAAAGTAGGTTTACTGTGCAATTTCCTCCCTTTTTCTGCTTGAAAGAATTTATTTTATACAAAAGCGAGGATTTTTGCACATGCACACACACACAAAATCCCTTTGCAACCCTTCTAGATGTCCCAATATCGGGAGAATACAGTGAAGAAATATTCATTTTCTCTCACTAGATGGAGAAATCTATCATAATTATTTTTCATTGCATGCAAGGATGAAATAGTCAAGGATTTTCTTCGGTCAGCAGACGTATGATTTCCCAGGAGAAGAGCTGAAACTCACAGCCTTCTTTAATACTGAAATTCATTTCAAAATAAAAAAAGGCCACAGAGTTTCAGCCCTCTCAGGAAACTGCATACTTTAAATCATAAACCTTTCATAACTCTTTCTATGTCGGGAACAGCCAAGGGACCCTCCATGGATGGTCCCATTCTTCACGCTCTGTTCCATCTTCATGACACAGTGCCCATCACCAAACATTTAGCAGTGTATTTACAGGCACATATTTATTGGTAAATATGTATTTATTGGTAAATATGTATCATGCTTTGCACCATATTTCATGGGCATAGTGGAGAAGTCAAGCAGTTCTAGTTCAAATTTCTTTTATAGACCATTAAAGTTCAAATGTATTTCACAGGCCATTTTTCTGACGTCAAGAGAAATTATGTCCTTCGAGAACATAGTTATAGTTAAACGCCTGGAGGCCTGATTCAGCCCCTTGATAATCTCCAGTGTAAAAATAATTCCACAGTGGAGACAAAGACTCAGAGGCTGGAAGCTCTGGGATTTTCTTTTGATGAGCAGAGACTATGACATAACCTGTCCTCTCTGCCACCCCTTGGATTTCCTCATTCCCTCTGGGTTCAGCTGAAGGCCCTCCCCATACTAAGCAGAAAGGAAATAGATTTTCTCAACAACACCGTGAAACAGCCTTCTCCTGATCTTCCACTGCCCTGGGCTGTTGGCTTTAGGGATGTAGCCACAAATGATGGCACTACCCTCCACAAAGAAGTCTGTCTCTAAGTGAAACTTCCCTTCAGGACTCAAATGTATAACTTTGCAGTCCTTTAGTTAAGCATTCAGAAACAGGATTTAGGTGTCTAAAGAAAACAGACAGGCAAAGTGACCAAGGGAATGTGAACACAGCAAATGTAACAGTTCTACAGCTAAACTATTTTCATCACCTCACTCTCTGAAGTCCTGAACATCCGGAGGTGTAATTCCTATTTGGGAAGGCAATGCCCCCACTGGCATTTGCTCTGAAAATGGCCCCATTCCTATCTTTTTAAATATTGGGGGGCTGTCTTCTGTATTTCAGCTGCTGATAGTCTTCATGTCATACTGGTGTTGTAGGAAGGAAGGGAAAGCTGTTGTAAGATGGTGAGGCATTATTTCCTTCTTTCAGTTTGATTCCTGTAGTCCACTTCTGCTTCGGAAAAAGCAGGTTTATAATACAGGAAAGCTTAGGCTGAAATGATCTGAGTAAATAGGGTGCCGCCGTTAGCTCCAGCTCCTGCCAACCTAGCAGTTCGAAAACATGCCAATGTGAGTAGATCAATCCTCCGGCGGGAAGGTAAGGGCGCTCCATGCAGTCATGCCGGCCACATGACCTTGGAGGTGTCTACGGACAACGCCGGCTCTTCGGCTTAGAAATGGAGATGAGCACCAACCCCCAGAGTCAGACATGACTGGACTTAACGTCAGGGGAAACCTTTACCTTTACCTATGATGAGTACCGTAGTGGTTTGAGAACTGGACTATGACACTGTAGGAGGATCCCACTCAGTCTCAGAGACTATCAAATCTTGCCAAGAACATAATATGATAGGGTTCCCTTAGGGCAGTAGTTCTCAACCTTCCTAATGCTGCAACCCCTTAATACAGTTCCTCATGTTGTGGTGACCCCCAACCATACCATTATTTTTGTTGCTACTTCATAATTGTCATATTGCTACTGTTATGAATCATAATGTAAATATCTGATATGCAGGATGTATTTTCCTTGACTTGACCAAATTTGGCACCAATACGCGATACGCCCAAGTTTGAATGCTGGTGGGGTTGGGGGGGGGGGGGTATTTTGTCATTTGGGAATTGTGGTTTCTTGGATTTATGGTTCATCTACAATCAAAAAGCATTAGGAATCCCACCAACAATGTAATTGAACCAAATTTGGCACACAGAATTCTCATGACCAACAGGAAATACTGGAAATGTTTGGTGGGCATTGATCTTGAGTTTTGGAGTTGTAGTTTACCTACTTCCAGAGAGCACTGTGGACTCAAACAATGATGGATCTGGACCAAACTTGGCACAAATACTCAATATGCCCAAATTTGAACATGAGTGGAGTTTGCGGAAAACAGACCTTGACATTTGGGAGTTGTAGTTTCTGGGATTTACAGTTCACCTACAATCAAAGAGCCCCTTGAACTCCACCAATGATCGACTTGGGCCAGACTTTCCATACAGAACCCCCATGTCCAACAGAAAATACTGGTATTTGGCGACCTCTCTGAACCCCCCTTGCGACCCCCCAAGGGGTCCCGACCCCCAGGTTGAGAAATGCTGCCTTAGGGTCTTTATAAGGCAAAACACTTTGAAGGCATACAACCACAACATAAAGACATTATCTTTCCCCCCCTCTTTTTATCCCCTCTTTCAAAAACAGCCATGGTGCTAATGCACTTGAGGGAGGGCATGTCTATCTCTACTCACCCTTCCACTATAATGAAGTTTGTGAAACAGCTACTCTATATCTGGGCCTCCTTGCATTAATCCTTTAACTCAGTGGTTCTCAATCTGGGGTCCCCAGATGTTTTTGGCCTACAACTCCTAGAAATCCCAGACAGTTTACCAGCTGTTAGAATTTCTGGAAGTTAAAGGCCAAAACATCTGGGGACCCACAGGTTGAGAACCACTGCTTCAACTAGTTCTTGGATGCTTGGACCTACTCATGGAATAGGGTTCCAGTCTGAACAGTATCTCATTCTCTGCAATGCTATACATTTGGGACCTGAAAAGATTGTGTCAGGGCAGAATTGCTATTAGTAGAGGACAATACTTCAATTTTGATTTGCCTAAGGTACAACCCTGCGATAGGTCGATATATGTGGGTGAGTATAGGGGTGGGCAATGTTAACTGGCAAGATTTTATTTTTCCTCAAATACTTCTCCAATGGGCCATACCTCACAATTTTTGGCTGAAAATAATCTATAAATCATCCCTAGAAATGACTGGAAGTCTGTTTCTGGTTTTGAGTTACATTTTCATTTATTTGAGATCCATGTTGATGGGTTTCTCATGTTACCACCAATTCAGGCAGCATTTTCACACACTTAGAGATGATATTTTTGCATACCAAATATTAATGGTGCAGAATGTGGGTTTTAAGGGCTCCGAGAGTACTTGAAGATTTCCAAAAATAGGTTAGGAGATTATTTATGTATTTACTCAAATCTAACGTTCACCTTTTTTGGTTAAATTTCCTTGCCAAAATTTGGGTGCCCATTACATTCACGTAATAGGGAAATCTTAGTGCTGAGCTAAAGCAATAGGGGAAGCTGCTTCAGGAGCTGAACCTGGAGCTCCTATTTGAGAGACTTCATTTGTAATTTCATTGTCATATCTCAATGCTATGTAATCCTGGGATTTGTAGTTTGTTGAGGCATCTGCATTCTTTGGCAAAGAAGGCTTGAGACCTTTTAAGATACAGCCCATGATTCCATAGCATTGAACTAAGGTAGTTAAAGTGGATTCATTCTACAGCATAGATGCACCCCAAGGTTTCTTGTCCATTTGTGTTCTCGAAGGTTTTCGTGGCCAGAATCACAGGCTTGTTGTGAGTTTTCCGGGCTGTATAGCCATGTCCCAGAAGCATTCTCTCCTGATGTTTTGCCCACATCTGTGGCAGGCGTCCTCAGAGGTTGTGAGGTTCTTTTCAATTGCTGAAAACTTTGGTGTTCCAACATAATTGTTTCGAAGGAAGGAATTCTAAGCAGGCAGCAACTGTAATGGGCATATTACAAAGAGTGCACATTTTGCTGCTGCACATTACATTCATCAGCGAATCCTTTTTTTATTTCCGGGTATTGAAAATTGAGGTGTGCATTAGATTAAATGGCGCATTTACATCAGGGGTGGTGGTGGTTACTTTTCTTGGCCTTCATCTATACTCAAAAAATTTTTTCACAAATTATATTGATTCTATTACAACTAGACACCACACAAAACAGTTTCTTGATCACAGAATGCAGCTTATACCACTTGGCTATAACCCAACATTAAAAAAATTAAAATATAATTGGTACCCTTTGAGGATCGGAGCCAGCAACCATGATACGGTTGTCAGCTTAGATATGCTGCCGCCTGCCAGTGTAACTTTGCTCCTAAAGAATCCAGGCTCTGACCTCAAAAGCTAAAGGCTAACTGGCTACCCATCTCTAATTTTCATCTTATGAAGTCAATGCACAGTTGCTCAAAAACTATTTGGATCAGGATACTGTGTGTGACATTACATCCCTGATGTTAGCAAAGGCAGCAGTTCCATCCTTCCACTTTAAAAAAACAAACAAACAAACCCCGGAGGAGTGATTGATAACTGATGCAGAGAAACAGCTTAATTTGGCAAAATTGGAACCCTAAAATTGGCACCTTATTCTTAACATGCTTAATATATGAAATTTCATTCTTACTGCTTCCCTGGTTCCCTTGTATCTCTTTATCTCTCATGCACAGCTCCTTCCATCCATTTCTACCCCCTTTCCCTCTCCCTTTTTCTTTAGCTTTAAGATCTTCAGCTAAACTGATGTAGTAAATTTTGCAGGCTCTACAGAACTGAGAGGGGATGGTCATAGAGTAGGGTTGGCCTTTCTGCATCTAGACAAGAATAAACAGCAGTAGGTTTGGAGTGTCATGAAAGGATGAAACAATATCGGGTTATTGAGATGGGTATTCCTTTATTTTTATTGCTAAGAATGTAGTGCTTAGAATATTATGTTAAAAATAAATCAGTAATAGAATAGCTATAGTTCCAAGCATCTCATCCTGAAAAGTTAATTATGTTAGATTTCTTTTTATTGTAATGATGTAGGTTCAGAAGGCTGTGTTGAAAAATAAATAATTATTTATGCTCCCTGAAATTATTATTTTTATTTTTTATTTATTTAATTAATTTTATCCCACCTTTCTCTCCATAGGGTCTGAAGGTGGATAACAATAACATAATAAAAGTAAATGTCTTAGTCAAGTCTGGCTCTGCGGGTTGGTGCTCATTTGCATTTCTAAACTGAAGAGCTGGCGTTGTCCATAGACACCTCCAAGGTCATGTGGCAGGCATGATTGCAAATAAAAACTCTATTTTAAAACTGACCCTTTTTATGCAAAAAGTGCTGGCCATCCGCAAGAAGATGGAAGCGGAGAGCTGTGATATTAATGCCAATAACAAAATCCAAATTTAAAATTTACTATGGACAAGCCACTAGTTTTACTTATCTTTGCCCCCGCTTAAACCTTACTTTAAGGGAATAATTAATTTTAATCTTTTTATTCTGTATTTGCACAAATACCTAGGAGTGGGTTGGCAGGCTAGTAGGACAGGATGCTTTGTATCTATACATGGTTTTACATGGTTTTACTGTATGTATGGGTAAGTGTGTACGTTTTGTATGTTTCACATGTTTTGATATGGTCAAAATTGACTAATCAATAAAGAGTTGTTGTTGTTGTGCATGGAGTGCCATTACCTTCCCGCCAGAACAGTACCTATTGATCTACTCACATTTACATGTTTTTGAACTGCTATGTTGGCAGAACCTGGGGCTAACAACCAGAGCTCATCCTGTCCTGCAAATTCGAACTCATAGATAATGTAGCCCAATAGAATGCAAAAACAGGGCCAATACAAAAAAGAAAAACAATTTGTATGTTACAGTTCAAGCTGTTTTCTTAAAAAAAATCTTTGTTTCCTCTTTCTCAAAAGTAATGGAAAAGATAGTTTTTATTTAATTAAAGGGAAAACTGAATGTTGCCAGCCTCTGGTACAAAATAACCTAGTGTTGGCTCAGTGCTTACGGCGTGCATAATAGCTGCACAAATAAGAGACAGAACCGCATAACACTCCTCTTCAACTTCTTAATGAGGCAACTCTCATGTAACTCAAAAGGAGTTGAAAAGTTAACAGTTACAGTGCAAAAGGAGTGAATTTATCTCTTCTTAAGGTACAATTGTTATATAATGATGTTATAACTTCGTTATTGGTGGGGGGAAGGAATTCATTGCACATAACTAGTTATTTCCAGCTAGTAATTTCCAAGCCCAGCTGGAATGAGGGAGAGCTGCCTATGGGATTTCTACTTTGTGTGCCAAAATAACTTAGCTGGCTTTTAGAGCTCTTCACCCAGACTTGTGGAGGAGACACTTAACACTCTGTATCAGGCAATAAAATGTCTTGGCTTTTCCCTGTTAGAGAGCTGTAATGGACTCAAAGGTCATCCAATTCAAACCACAAAACTCTTCAGCCTTAAAAAATAATTCTCTCCAGCACTTGCTTATCTTAATTCTCCCGCTTGCTCTATTGCTCGTCCATTCTTGCATCTAGGAAGCACTTCCAGAGGCCCACGCGATGCCTGCTTTGCTGCAATTGGTTTGTCTCATCCTTCCCTGAAGGATCCAGTTAAGCAGCCTGTCATTCTCCCACCGTGTGACATCCTTTTCAGACATCCAAAGTGGTTTTATGATTTCAGCCCCCCCCCCCCCCTCCAACCACCACCACCACCTTAATCTTCTTTCCTCTGAGCTGGTCATGTCCAGCTCCTTCGGCTTTTCCTCATACATCATTCATTCAAAACCCTCTGCCAGCTCTCCTCTCTTCTGAATCATTCTTGAAACATGGACCGCAAATCTCAATCCGCACTCCAGGGGTGCTTATCATTACCGCCCCCACCCTCCTGGAAGCAAACCACCCGGCTTTCGGCAACCCACTCCGAAATAGCATTGGCCTTTTCTCCCTTCTGCTGCAATCGCATCTCATTGCTGACTCATTTCGATCCCAGGTCACAATGAGCTGGAGATCTGTGGCCCTCGAAACTGGAGGCGGGACTCTCCAAAGAGCAGTAATTAGTTTGCTGGGGATGTCTACCAATGTTTCTGACTTTCTCTTCTTCCTCACGTGCTGTTCTAGGCAGGAAGAGCGGCCCCCTTAGATCAACCACAAGAGTAGTTTGGGATAAAGGCAACAAACTGCATGTGATGCTAAAGGTATTTGTTGCAACTGTTGGGGATCTAAACATTTGCTAATTTTATTCTTGCATGCAAGAAAGTCGTTTTTCAAATGCTCTGCCTGCTAGTTGAGATTTTTTAGTGCTTTATTGTTTTTTAGGACTTGAAAAATAAATCCAAAACAACATTTTGCCCAGAAAACAGTCTACTTTGTTAGGCTGCTTCACATCAAATACTTGAATCAAGTGAAATTTCACAGGGAGTTCTAGAGCAGGGGTCCACAAACTTTTTAAGTGGAGGGCCGGTTCATGATCCCAGGGACTGTTGTGGGGCCGGACGATGATAGTCCAAAATTAGGACTGTTGTTGTGTGCCTTCAAATCGTCTCAGACTTAGGTCAACCCTAAGTCTAATGTTTAGGACAGGGGTCCAGTAAATGATCTTGGAGGGCTGCATCCAGCCCACGGGCCTTAGTTTGGGGACCCCTGTTCTAGAGTCTAAGGGCATCCATGGGACTGTCTCTCACATCTTCAATAGCCTAGTATTGTTTCCTTTGATTGGTAGCTGGACTCCTAAGCATCAGCAAAAGCCTGTGCCATCACCACTGGCCTCTTCCTTTGAAAACAGGGATGGGAATCACGTGACCCTCCATCTTTTATTGGAGTGCAACTCCCATGGGCAATGGCAATTCAATAACATTTGGGCGGCCACCCGATTCCTATACCAGTTTTATATGGAGATTCCGAGGACTGAAACTGGGGTTGTAAGTGTTCAGAACAGAAGCCCCTGCACTTGGGCAGCTACAGTGCCTTCAAAACCCTGAAAGTGTGTGCTTGGAAAACCAACAACATCTCCAGGCAGGAGGCAGTAGATTTAGTTTGTTAAAACCCTCATTTAGCTAAGGTGACTTTGTAAAGTGAAATGCTTTCCCATTTATCACATCCACTGTGAAAAGTGACATTACTGCACAAAAGCCATTGAAGTCATTAGAGGCCTTCAGAGCAAGAAGATCATCTGGGAAGACTCAATTTCAACCCATTGGGTGATCTTGGGTCAACCACTCTCTTGTATCCTAACCTACCAAGTCTATGCTTACTGTGAGTTCAAAGATGAAAATCAGGACATTTCTTACGCAGTTACATAACCTCCCTATTCCCATGCCAGGGATTGCTGCCTGAGCTTCCCATCAACACCCGTATATTTTGCGGAAAGCTCTTCACTCCCCACTTCCTGTGACTCCATATCACCGCCAGCCCTGCTGCTGTAAAATGAAGACAGTTTCTGTTACTAAACTGTACTTCTCTTTTTAAAAATTAATCCTAAGAATTGTTAATGACACAACAGATCTGGCTGTCCTTACAGCTTAGCTGTTCCCTAAGTCCAAATAGTTTCTCTTGGCAATGAAACAAATCCAATAGCATTTAGTGGATGGATCAGCAGTTATGGGAGATGAAGGAAAAAACAAAGCAATGTGGCATTTGATGCCCACAGATGATTGTTATTGCTGTGGCTCAGTTTTAATGGGCTGTAATGCAGTTTCAGCTTGATGATATGTTATGATGACCTGACATTTATGATGTCCCTATGAAATGTTGTTCACCACCTTGGGATGAGCAGCTCTGCCTTGACTGGTCTTTAGGTGGTGATGGTGAGCCAGGAAACACCACTTAGCGGCAGCCAGCACTACTACCAGACAAATATTTGCGTGTTTGCGTGAGTTTATAGAAGTGGGATTCCAAATATAGTTTGGAGCTAAAAGTGACTCTTCTCAACATAATAACTGATAGTTCCATGGCAAATCCACTCTAGTTTTTAAGTCTGAACTTTAAGGAAGCTATCCTTTTGGGCAAAGGGTTCAACACTTCAGAAAACTCATTTAAAGTGTGGACTCATTTAAAGTGTTTGCTGATAATGGAAGCCATTGGCTGCCACAGCATCTCAGGTCTAAAAAATCACAAGACTCAGACTATATTCCTAATAGTATCACAGAGGGAGAGACGTAAATGAATACGAAGGTTAGAAATCTGTTGCATGCCAATATTCTTACAACTCCTGTTACAGCATTGAACATAGTTGGTACACCACAAGATGGGAGAAGTCCAGAATAGGTTTGTGCAAATGCCCTATTGCCTGTGTAAGTATTTGCTGGGAGTTGTATATTTCCTAAAGTGCATTTGTGAAAATCCTAATTGAAGTATATCCCTAATTGTCAGAGGTTGCAAAAGCAGAATCGCAAGCTAGACATTTCCGACTTACAATTGCTTGTGCAAGGGTGCAACCTTGTATAAGCATATGTTTGTATCAATAACTATTGTAATTTGTTGTGTGTCTTAAAGCCATTTGCAACTTATAGTAATCCATTTGTTCAGAAGGAGTTTTCTGTTTGTTTCCATCTGAGGCTAAGAGAATTCAGCTTGTTCAAGGCCACCCAGTGAGTTTCCATATCCAGGCATGGATCGAGGCCTAATTACAGTTACAGTCCAATACTCAAACCACGCTGGATCTCATAAATAGCTATACAAATGCTAAATAATATCTTGGCATACACAAGTGTTCTTGAGTATTTACTACAGATTGAGTATCCCTTGTCCAGAATTTTGAAATCCAGAGCACTCCAAAATTGTCCATATGGGTGGCTGAGATTTGCTTTTTGATGGTTCAATGTACCCAACATTTGTTTCATTCACAAAGTTATTTAAAATATTGAACAAAATTACCTCCAGGGTTAGGTAATAGGTATATTTATGTTTAGACTTGGATCCCATCTCCAAGATGTAGGGTAGGTAAAGGTAAAGGTTTTCCCCTGACGTTAAGTCCAGTCATGTCTGACTCTGGGGGTTGGTGCTCATCTCCATTTCTAAACCGAAGAGCCGGCGTTGTCCGTAGACACCTCCAAGGTCATGTGGCCGGCATGACTGCATGGAGCGCTGTTACCTTCCCGCTGGAGCGGTACCTATTGATCTACTCACATTTGCATGTTTTCAAACTGCTAGGTTGGCAGGAGCTGGGGCTAACTGCGGGTGCTCATTCCACTCCCGGGATTTGAACCTGGGACCTTTTGGTCCACAAGTTCAGCAGCTCAGTGCTTTAATACACTGTGCCATCAGGCCCCCCCCCCCCATTATATGTTATATATTACATATAATATTACAGTATAGTGGTATAGTTCAATATAGTAATATATAATGCTAATATTGTGCTCAGGCGAAGAGCCGGCGTTGTCCGTAGACACCTCCAAGGTCATGTGGCCGGTAACGGCGCTCCATGCAGTCATGCCGTCTGCAAGTTCAGCAGCTCAGAACTTTAACACACTGCGCCACCACGGGGCCCAGATGTAGGGTAGGTAAAGGTAAAGGTTTTCCCCTGACATTAAGTCCAGTTGTGTCCGACTCTGGGGCTTGGTGCTCGTCTCCATTTCTAAGCCAAAGAGCCAGTGTTGTCCTAGGTTATACGACCAGCATGACTGCATGGAGCGCCGTTACTTTCCCTTTCAGTCAGCAAATTCAGCAGCTCAGCGGTTTAACCCGCTGCCCCACTGGCTGCCTACATGCAAATACAGGGACTGTATTCCAAAATCCAAAACACTTCTGGTCCCAAGCATGTTGGATAAGGGAAACTCATCCTATATGTTACCTAAATTTACTAAAGCTCAGCTTGTAGAGGTCACATTTTTTAGTCTTCTATCCTATTTGTTCCTTCCTTCCCGCTTTGGTATGATCCTCAGCATAGAACACATACAGGCAAAGGCTCCCACAGAAAAGAAGTGGCCCAATCGAAAACGCATTCACCAAGAGCAGCACAGGAAGAGATATGGAAAGATAGCCCTCACCTCTGGGGGGCAGCACTTTTTTGGCTGTTTATCGTATCCAGCTCCTGAGCACTGGCGCGGCTCATAGTCATGGTGGAGTTGGTCAGGCGGGTGGGGCGGCGTTTGGTGCGTCGGGGGCAGCAGGAAGAGCTGAGGCCCCCTTTGCTGCCTTGCTGGGAGGAGAGAGAGGTGCTGCGGCTTGTGCGGTAGCCCAGGGGCTCAGTCAGGCAGAACTCGCTGTAGGAGTGTTCATCAGTAAACTCATGACTCTGCAGGTGGTAAGAAATTTGACAGGAAGAGAGGTAAGCAGAAAATAATATTTGTATAAGTGTCCCCCTTTTGTATACTCTGCCCCCATGCCATACACATTCTGGCTCTTTCTTTATTTTATTACAGGGTTCAAACTGCAGGAATTGAGATTCCACCTAAACATTAGGAAAAACATCCTGATGGTAAGAGCTGTTCAACAGTGAAACTGCTGCCTGGGAATGTAGTGGAGTCTTTCCCTGGAGGATTTTAAACAGAAGATGGGTGGCCAACTGTGAGGAGTGTGTTAATGGTGTGTTCCTGTATGTCCCTTGGGGTCTCTTCCAACTGTATGATTCTTATGAAAATCTACAGGCATTTTAAAAAGAAAGTAATTCATACACTATTATGCATATACAAAATGCTACCAAGTTTTTCATGTTGCTGACACGCTTTTTAGACATGCATTCTTTCGCGACACAGTAATTTAGTCTTATTGGCAAACCTCATAAAAGAAAATGGGTTCCCTGGAACTACAAAGACAAGTATCCACTGTTATAGTAATACAGAGATTTTTTGAATGTCATTAAACCTATATAGAGTTCAATGCATCAATATGAATAAAAAAACAACAAAGCATTGCTATAAAACAAAGGACTGTTACATTCAAGGTAAAAATAATATTTTTGTCTCAAAAGATGAATTGATTCCTCTTCTCATAAACAATAATTGTTCTTTACTGGGAAGTAGTAGATCCCAAATACATAAATTGACTCCTCTTCTTATATATAATAATTGTTCTCATTTTTTCCTATGAATAGTAGACTCCAAAACCGCAACTGGTTTCAACTCAAGAGTCTTCATCAGGTGGAATGTAGCCTATTACCTGTGTTGTTTTTCTGAGTTTTTTTATATGGATCCTATAGGGAACACATGTGCTTCCCATATTAACAGTGAGACTAGTTACTCAGCTTCATACTCAAATTGGAATCAAACTGCCTGCAGAGTATGAATGTTAAGAACTAGATCTTTCTGTGAGTATAATTTTTTACATTATCTTTGTTATGTATCTTGTATGTCTCATGCAATTATGTGTATTTTAAATAACCTTTAGCCACTATATATGTTCCCTAGGATCCATATTAAAAAATCTAAGTTTTTTTTACTAAACAAGAGGTTAAATCAACTCCTTATAAGATTTTCATATAATATATAATATGTATTAAATAATGTATAAATATAAGTTTCCCGTACTCTTTACTGTATAAACAAGGTTTGGAATTTTCCCTTTACACTTCTCATGTACTACAGTTGATTCTTGTGTATTTTCCTCCATAGCTGCTCCATGTGTTTCATCACAAACATCATTGTCAACAGATTATCTTTTCTTAATTAGAAACTTAGCCATTTTTGTGGCATTTACTGCAACTCAATCAACAAATTGTGCAAATTATAAAAATTATAAGAGTATCTACACTTGAACATCACCAGCCTTTGGTGGTGGGGGGCGACACACAAATTACATTTCTCATGCAATGTACCTAGGGACTACAGGCGACATACTAGTGTGTCCCGACATACAGTTTGAAAGATGTGAACCATAGTTAATTCATAAGGTAGACATTACAAAAACCATAGCTAAACCAAATACATACATAGCAAGAATAAAATGCCAAACTACAAAAGAAAATAAATGCATTCCACCTGAGCATTAGGAAGAGCTTCCTAACTGTGAGAGAGCTGTTCAGCATTGGAACTCTCTGCCCCTGAGTGTGGTGGAGGCTTCTTCTTTGAACGCTTTTAAGCAGAGGCTGGTGGTGCTTTGAATATTATTTTCTTGCTTCTTGGCAGGGGGGTTGGATTGGATGGCCCACAAGGTCTCTTCAACTCTATGATTCTATGATTCTAGGAAAAAGTTGACTTCCAACTTTCTTATAGATGGGTACATGATACTAAATCCTACTCCCCTTTTATTACCACAGTTCTACTTCTTATTCCTAACTACTGTTTCTCAAACTCCTTCCACTCTCTACTCTTTCCTGCAAGAAAGACAATCTTTTTGGCTCTTGGAGGATATGCTGTTTTATTGATTTTTGTATTTTTCCTTTTGGACAGATTGTTTTTAAATTGATTTTATTCTGATGAGAATTTAACTGCATTTTAACAATACTTTTAAAGATAGATTTTAACCGATTTCTTTGTGCTTTCATTTGTATTCATTTTACAGTTTGCAAGCCAAATTGTGTATCTTTTTGAGGGGTGCAAGTGAAGTAACAACAGTGACGACAGCAGCTCTCGAAGTTACATTATATAATTTAAGGCTAATATTGTGACTCTGCTGCACGTATACGGTCATAATGTTCAAATGAGGAAGGTTGAATATGTTGCAGAATTTACTGCCCCAAGAATATCAGCTTGGATCCTTTCCTTTTCTGTAAAGACCAACATTTCTAATCTCCATGACTGTAGATATGTTTGAATTTATAACGGTGGAACCCAGAGAGATCTGATAAACCAGAGGGATTTTCTTCCAACTATCCATCTAAGCCTTCCTTACCAATGCTAACTCTGCCACTGCCAGCTTAGATCCTTATCTCTGACTCTGTATGAGAACAGTTGCCTGTTGACTTATGGCCATCTCAGTAATTTCAGAGGAACACTGGAGAGGATGCCATTACTTTCCACTGATATATACCTCATAGCTTTTGATATTCAAGTACTAATTTGATCTGGTTCTGCTTAGGGCCCTTCCAGACAGGCCCTATATCCCAGGATCTGATCCCATGTTTTCTGTTTATCCCAGTATATCTGGCAGTGGGGACTCATATAATCCAGGTTAAAGCAGAAAACCTGGGATCTGTGACTCACTGTGACTCTAAGGCAAATCTATCATAGGATATTGTGGACTGAGAGTGTGTAAATTTGCCAAAGGGCCACCCAGTGGGTTCCATGGCCGAGTGGAGATTTGAATACTGATCTGCAGAATTGTAAGTCTAACACTCAAAGTGCTGCACCACACTGATGCCTATGTAGACAAGATCAAATCCCGTTAACTCCAGGTGTATCTACACTTTAGAATTAATGTAGTTTGGCACTACTTTAACTACAATGGCTTAGTGCTGTGGAATCATGGGAGTTGTAGTTTAGCGGCGCCCCTGCACTCTTTAGAAGAAAATGCTAAAGACCTAAAACTACAACTCCCATTATTCCATAGCATGATTCTATAATTGCAGTGTAGATCAGTGGTTCTCAACTTTCCTAATGCCGTGACCCCTTAATACAATTCCTCATGTTGTGGTGATCCCCAACCATGAAATTATATTCGTTGCTATTTCATAACTGTAATTTTGCTATGGTTATGAATCATAATGTAAATATCTGATATGCAGGATGCATTTTCATTCACTGGACTAAATTTGGCACAAATACCCGATATGCCCAAAATTGAATACTGGTGGGGTGGGGTGGGGGGATTGATTTTGTCATTTGGGAGTTGTAGTTGCTGGGATTTATAGTTCACCTGCAATCAAAGAACATTTTAAACTCCACCAATGATAGAACGAACCAAACTTGGCACACAGAACTCCCATGACCAACAGAAAATACTGGAAAGGTTTGGTGGGCATTGACCTTAGGTTTTGGAGTTGTATTTCACCTACATTCACTGTGGACTCAAACTATGATGGATCTGGACCAAATTTGGCACAAATATTGGGGAAAATAGACCTTGACATTTGGGAGTTGTAGTTGCTGGGATTTATAGTTCACCTAAAATCAAAGAGTCTTTTAAACCCCACCAACGATAGAATTGGGCCAAACCTCCCACACAGAACCCCCATGACCTTACAGAAAATACTGTCTTTGGCGACCCTTCTGACACCCCCCTTACGCCCCCCCCCCCCCGGAGTCCCGACCCTCAGGTTGAGAACGCGGGTGTAGATGCACTCAAAGTCAAGTCAAAAGCCCAAGAAGCCCAAACAGACAGCTGAAAACAGGACCTTGGACAGTGCCAAGCAAACACTGTTGTCTCAAGCTTTCTCCAGGGTTCTATTGAGGAGCTTTTTGTGCCCTGAGTGTTTTGAATTACAACTCATGTAGTCCCTTAACATAAGTCATGCTGGGGTTTCTGGAAGATGAAAACCAATGCATCTGGTTGGTCAAAGGGACCATTACATGTCTCATTAATGAACTAAATTCCTCTGAAGTTTTCTTAGAGACTACCAAGACCTGTAGTGTGTGGTTTGATTCTCCTCCACTAGAATTACAACCATCCTTGGCAGAGCTGACTGGATTGTTAGACAGAACCATAAATTCTAGATTTCAAAGAGACCACAAGGGCCATCTAGTGAACACACAATCAAAGCACTCACAACAGATAGCTATCCAGCCTCTCTGTTCTTAGTGGAAGTGCTAATTGTCTACTACATCAACACTGTAATCAGTATTACTATATTAAATCTATGCCTTGATATATATGCAATTTTTTGCAAGTTATGTCTCACTGAGGACAGCCAGCATGGTATACTAGTTCAAGTCCTGAACAAGAATGCTGGGAGACCAGAGTTTGAATCCCAAGGAAATGCAGAGTGTGACCTCCGGCCAGCTATGTGCTATCAGCCTCAGAGGAAGGCAGTGGCAAACCTCCCTTGAATCAATCTTGCCAAGAAAATGCCAGGGTAGGTTTCGCTTTAGAGGTGCCAAACATCAGAAAATATTTATTTTATTTTATTGTTTTAATTATTTATGCTGTTATTGTGTTCTGCTTTTATCTGTTAATTCTTGGGCTTGGTCCCCATGTGAACCACTCCAAGTCCCTTTGGGGAGATGGAGGCGGGTTATAAATAAAGTTGTTGTTGTGGTGGTGGGTGGTGGTGGTTCTTCTTCTTCTTCTTCTTCTTCTTCTTCTTATTATTATTATTATTATTATTATTATTATTATTATTATTATTATTATTGTTGTTGTTGTACTTAAAGGCACATAGCAAGCCTCCCTCTGTTCAGCAATGCTTGGTCTTCGGAGTGTATGCATCAGATTGAAACTTTAATGAAGGAATTTTTTGCTATTGAACTTCAACTTTGTTGATGAAGACCTTAAATGTCCAGAGCAAGAAAGTGAGGTCGGCATATACTTCTTGCTTTCCAGAATACCAGAAGGGACAACCTCACTTTTTAAAGCTACCCAAGTCTGTATAAGATGGAAAGCAAGCAGATGACATTACCTATCTTAAAAGCCCCTTGAAATCACCACGCTCAATCCATCCTCCACCTGTTTTGCCCCCATCCCTCCTTTGTTACTCATATATTATCCATATATTGTTACTCACAGTAGTTTTCTCAAGGCAGTGCAACAAGTGATGGTGCTGCTGCTCAAAGGCTGAGCGGTTGCGCACAGCCAAGGCATGTGTGTCTGGATCTCTGTCCTGTGGGAGAGAAAGGGGATGAGAGATGTTAGACTGAATTAGACAGGATGCACCACACACAGCACTGACATGCATACACACACGCTCTCGTTTACATCTAAATTGGAGAGTCTGCCTTGAATGCCAATGTGCCTTTGCATCAGGACAATCTGTGGGCATGGGAACATATGTGAGCAAATAGAGTGCTAGTGTATGTAGGCCAGCTTTAAAGCAAGCAGCACAGGATCATGTTATGTCTGGCTGCAAGTGGGTAACAGAAGGTTGGAATGCTTTTCCACTTGAAAGTAATTCCCTGCATACTGAAAAGTAAAACATGCTATGGCTTGGCCAGATCTATACTCCTCTCTACTTTTTTAATGTCGTTTTATTACTCGGGGTGGAGCGGAGGGAGAGCCAGGAAAGTAAAAATTGATTAGAACTGGGTCAGTCTTCAGAAAAATTCATTATCAACTGGTGATATGTTTATTTTTTTCACTTTAAAATACTCATACCTGTATCATAACAATGTATAAAACTAAAATTATTTTTTAAAAGTAGTAAAAGAACAATTCATTCAAATCAGAGAATACAAATGACACATAAAACTCATCAGAATGAGAGGATATAGTAGTTAGTTCCCATTTCCAATGTCCCCCTAAAACAAATTGGGATTGTGATAAGCCAGAGAGGTACCAGCAGTAACAGGAATTTTTTGTTTGACAGCATTGAGGCTGGAGCAGAGAAGGCCTGCATCTGATTTCCTTGTATCTAAAGTAGGGCTTCACTAGAACATGTTAAGTCAAGTATACAATTCCCTCAGATGGTGATGAACTATCACAACAGCCCTTGCCAATAATATCTGGACTTCTGTTGCCATTCTCAGTGGCTCTATTGAGTGTTGAGAAGGGTTCTATGGAAGAAAATATTATCTGAGGGCACAAGCGACCTGTCTCTCCCCATAAGAGCTGCCCAGACCTTGAGGTCCGGAGAGGTCCCATTGCCTTCACAGACACGGTTGATGTGGACATGAAACAGCACTTTTTGGTGGCCGCTCCCAGACTCTAGAACTCCCCCCCTTTTTTTTATTCAGACGGGCTTTCATTATAGAACATTTTAAAAGAATGGCCTGAGGCTGCTGTATTGTTTTAAATTGCTTTTTATATTTTCAATTACATCTTATCTTTCTAAGCGTCAGTTTAAATTGTTTTAATATTATGAACAGTTTAATCTCATTGTAATGTTCACTTCTGGTATATTTTTAGCTGTATTGTTCTTCTTCCTTTTTAAAAAAGTAAGCTGTCTTGAGTCCCAATCTTGGGAGAATGATGGGATATAAACAACACTAGGGCATGAAATAACCAAAAAGTGGTGCCTCTTACTTCTACTCTAAGGGTGGGCAATCTATGTCTATATTAGGAGAGTCATGTGGCACTTGCATTCATTTTGAAAGCTCTGTCAGTTCAGACCTTGGTAAGTTCACAGACCACTAAAAGGGCAGGGAAATGGAAGGGAAAGAAGCAGGTGGCTGAAAGCAGAAGGCAGTGCTGGCAGATAGTGGAAAAGAAAAGACGGGTTTCCAATCACTGTAGGATCTTGGCCTGCCCATCATTGCCTCTCCTTGGGGTACAGTCTCTGAGAGATTACCCATAGGACAGGGGAATATATATCTCAGTAAGAGAAATGAATCCCCAATTCTTGCTGGAATCTCTCAAGAAGGTGAAAGCTAGGAGACCTCCTACTCTGGACAGCTCCAACAGAAGTTGCGGGCAATTAGTGGGAAGAAAGTCAGGGAAAAAATGAAGAAGACCCTGATTTACTTTTCCAAAGTAAACCCCAGGCAACTAAGGTTTGTCAGTGTCCTGGAACCACTGAGAGTCTGATTAAAACTATGGTTGCTACATCTCTACCCCACTCCACCCACCAAACACATACACACACAGTTTAGCACCATTTTCAAAATACAGGCATCTCCCAAGCTATGAACAAGATAGGTTCTGTAGGTTTGTAACTCCACCCTTTATCTATCTATCTATCTATCTATCTATCTATCTATCTATCTATCTATCTATCTATCTAATCTAAGCTTTGGGCAGTATAGGGAAGGGTTAACACCCCTGTGATGTTTCTTTTTCTGTCTGTGCCACTGTTCAGAAGATTTCACCCCACTTTCTGTCCTTTGTGACATTTGTATTTTGAAAAATCTGGCTTGTCATGGAAACCAGGAATGGTGATAAGGCTTCAGTGGAGACCCCCTTTCCCCATGATAACTCTCAGGAGTGAATTTCCCTTCTGAGGGGTAGATTTCTCTCACTTCCTGTGGTCTCACACCCATTGTTAACTTTGAGTTGTTTGCAAGTTGGATGGTTGTAACTCAGGGACTGCCTCTAACCAGAAGGAAATTGAAGAGAAGATTATTTATTTGCTAATCCTTCCAGTCTGTGAAACCCTTGAAGTCTATCCATGAAACCTTAGGGGACCACAGGTTACGAGCTCCTGAGCTAAGGAAAAAATATAATAATTCCAAAGGGGACAAGTGTACAGCAGTCAACCCACTTGTTTAATCAGCTCCACTGGCTGGTAAGTTTCCGGTCCTAATTCAAGGTGCAGGTTATCTATATATATAAAAGAGTGATGGCATCACGGCGATGGACAAAACAACAAATCTACAGCCCCCCCAAACTCGAAAATTGGCAGCGCAATCCATCATCCCCGCCTCCAGTAAGATACAACACAAACAAACAAAAAACACAATCACAACACCAAAAAAACACAACAGGCGATGTGCGCATGCGCACAAACACAATCCTCCCAACTCTTCCCCCGCGTGCGCGTGCACACACAAAACCGTCCCCCCTCCCTCCCCCTCTATCGCCGCCTCCACCGCCGAAGCCAGAGACTCGCCAGGAGAAGGCACATCTCCGCCTCACGAGGCTGAGCTCCCCATCCTCGAATTGGGAGTTCCACTCCAAAACACCCGGAGGGCCTATGCTGGCCCGCCCCTGGCCTCACATCTCGCCTGGGAAACAAAAAAGGCTACTTTCCCCCTCCCTCAGTACCTTCCCGGTGTTTCGCGCCAACAATGTTACCTCCGCTTGAGGCGCTTGGGAAAGCGAGTCCTGCCTCTCTCTGTGTGTGTGGAGGTTCCTTTCCCACCCCTTTTCCTTCCTCTCGGCCCTGCAGCGGCGGATGAGCGCCCCATCGCCCGCCTTCCCGGCCCCGTTCTCCCCCTCCTCCTCCTCGCCGCTGCTCAGGCCTCCTCCTATCCTCCTCCGCGGGAAGAACATGGAGGCCGGCACCGGGAAGCGCGAGGCGGGGAGGAAGCCGCTACGCCCCGGGCCTGCGCCTCCACCGGAGCCCGCTCTTCCCTGGCCTACCAGGCCTGCCAACCCACCACCACACCGGCGCCGCCTTCGGTAGGAGAGGGAGGGCCGGGATGGAGGGGCAAAGGAGAAGGGCAGACCTTACCCCACCACGCCTCCCGCCTGGCCCCTGAGCAGGTACAGAGCGCCTTCTTCTCCTCTTCTCTTATTTATTTACCCTTTTCCAGTGCCCGGGGATGACGCAAACGCCTTCCTTACAAAATTATAAATATACAGTAGAATCTCACTTATCCAACATAAACATCCCTGCACAACATTGCATAACTGAATCTCTTGGATAATAAGAACAGATTCAGGAAAACCCAATTAAACATCAAATTAGGTAATCGTTATACAAATTAGCCACCAAAACATCATGTTATACAACAAATTTGACAGAAAAAGTATCACAATTTAAAACACTGACTACAAAAAAATTGACTACTAAAACGCACACTACGTTGGATAATCCAGAACATTGCATTACCAAATGTTGGATAACTGAGATTCTATTGTAAGATGAAATAATTACTGTGGTACAATAATGCACAACAATATAATCTCTAAAATCAGAACACTCAATAAAGAACAACACTCTGAAAACAGGGAAATTCGACACAGGAAACAATCAGGGCCAGCTAACACCTCCCAACAAAGTATACCCATCACCAAAGTCTGCCAAATCCTCTGTTCTCTGACGCCCACAGACACTAGAAGCACATAAAATATCACAAACAACACCACTCTGAAAACAAGGGAATTCCAGACAGGAAACAATCAGGGCCAGCTAACACCTCCCAACAAAGTATTCCCATCATCAAAGTCTGGCAAATCCTCTTTTCTGACGCCCACAGACACTAGAAGCACATAAAATATCACAAACAACACCACTCTGAAAACAAGGGAATTCCAGACAAGAAACAATCAGGGCCAGCTAACACCTCCCAACAAAGTATTCCCATCATCAAAGTCTGGCAAATCCTCTTTTCTGACGCCCACAGACACTAGAAGCACATAAAATATCACAAACAACACCACTCTGAAAACAAGGGAATTCCAGACAAGAAACAATCAGGGCCAGCTAACACCTCCCAACAAAGTATTCCCATCATCAAAGTCTGGCAATTCCTCTGTTTTCTCAGGACCACAGACAGTAGTAGCACATAAAATATCGCAAACAACACCTCTCTGAAAACAAGGGAATTCCACACGGGAAACAATCAGGGCCAGCTAACACCTCCCAACAAAAAATTCACTCAGGGAGGAAACAGCCAGGCTTTAAAGCTACAAGGCCATTACATGCTAATCATTTTTCCTCATTCCAGCATTCATACTTGCCTCCAACAGACAAAAACAATCAAAAATTTTGTATATTCACAACCTTTAGGAAATAATATCCCCTGATGGTGCAGCGTGTTAAAGCGCTGAGCTGCTAAACTTCTGGACTGAAAGGCCACAGGTTTGAATTGGGGGAGCGGAGAGAGCCCCCACTGTTAGCTCCAGCTTCTGCCAACCCAGAAGTTCGAAAACATGCAAATGTGAGCAAATCAATAGGTACTGCTCTGGCGGGAAGGTAACACCGCTCCATGTAGTCATCCCACATGACCTTGGAGGAGTCTACGGACAACGCCGGCTCTTCGGCTTAGAAATGGAGATGAGCACCAACCTCCAGAGTCAGACATGACTGGACTTAATGTCAGGGGAAACCTTTACCCTTGCCCTTAACTACCACCAATTCCTCAATACTTTATTTCCCAGACCACCAGACTTCGCCACAGCAACGCGTGGCCGGGCACAGCTAGTTACCTATAAAACTCTAAACGGTTTGGGATCTGCCTATGATGGCCTCTGGCCATCCTCTCACTTCCACCTCTGTCTCAGGTACAACTAGTGAGTCAAGAGAGAGGGCCTTCTTGGTAGTAGCCCCCCAGCTCTGGAACTCCCTCCCCAGGGAGATTAGGCTAGCACCCTCCCTGTCCACTTTCTGCAGAGCTAAAGATGTGGATATTCCGCTGTGCTTTTGAGTAGACAATAGCTAGTCTCAGATAGGACCAAAAATCTGTCCTCACACTTTACTAATGCTCTTTTCCTCACTGCTGCCATATGACTTATGCACTTTAGTCATTAGCCTATCCTTTAAATGATTGTTGCAGTAGTCCACCCACCCGTGATGATAAAGTGAAATTGTTATTGGTTGTTGGTTCGATGCCTTTTTAATATATAATGTTGTTGTTTTATTTTGTCTTATATTCTTATTATGCATTTTAATGTATTACATTTTAAACTGTGTCGTTCGGGTTTGGTCCCATGTCAGCTGCCCCGAGTCCCTTTGGGGAGATGGAAGTGGGGTACAAAAATAAAGTTATAATAATATTATTATTATTACAGGAAAGCGAACCTGCAGTTAGCATCCATACCTCAAGGCCTCCATTCTGTTTATACTGAAGGAAAGCGTTAGTAGTGCCACTTTTGGCCAGACGGATCCGGGTCAGACGAACCTTCTGCAAGGGGGAAAAAAAAGAGAGAGAGAGAAAGAGATGAGAGTCAAAGAAGGACTCTGCCTGTCCACCCTTTGTCTTTTCTTCGCTTCTTGCTTTTTCTCCGTTACCTGCTGTGCTCGTCGCTTATCTGCCCGCTGGTTCTGGTGGTAGATCCGACTGAAGTTGGAAACGATGACAGGAACAGGGAGGGCGATGACCAGCACCCCGCTAAGAGAGCAGATGGAACCAAAGATCTTCCCTGCAATGGTGCTTGGGACCATGTCACCGTAGCTGGAAGGGATACAGCAATTACTATAGCTCTTGGCATATTCCCTTACTTCACTCCAACTGACAATTGTTCATGTACACCAGGCATGGGCAAACTAAGGCCCGGGGGCCAGATGCGGCCCCCTGGATGCTTACCTCAGGCCCTTCTCATTTTCCCTGTCCTCTCGGCATAAGGACACAGTGGCCTGCTGCATCCTTATACAGAAAGGATGGGAGAGAAAGGCATACAGTGGCTGAGAGCCCTCTGGAGCTCTCTCAGCCAATGCATATCTCACCCTCCTCCCGGCATAAGGACAGTGCAAGCAGGCCCATCCTTATGCCGAGAGGATGGTCCAAGGAAGGCACACAGCGGCTGAGAGCCCTCTGGGGTGTTCTCAGCCATCACCTATCTTGCCCTACTCCAGGCATAATGTCAAGAGAATAGCCTGAAGATCGAGGAGGATCAGGGCAGTCACCTCAAGTCTTGTTTTCCTCCTGGATAAAAATGGAATGAGCGGCCCCATCCTTATGCCAGAAGAACAACCTGAGGATGACCCAGGCCCTGCCCCGCCTCCTCCCAGCCCACCCTTTCACAGGTCCTCTCCCCCTCGAGCCCGTTCCACCCAGTGTATGCCCAGCCACCCTCCCTCCCAGCCCGAACCTCTCAGTTGGGTTCACAAGGCAAAAAAGCTGGCCCATACCTGAAATACACAAAGAAGTCCCTTCTGTCTCATAGAACTAAGAACTGACCACTTTCCTAGAACCAGAACTTGGTCAAATCACTTTTAAATACAGTAGAGTCTCACTTATCCAACACTCGCTTATCCAACGTTCTGGATTATCCAACGCATTTTTGAAGTCAATGTTTTCAATACATCGTGATATTTTGGTGCTAAATTCGTAAATACTAAATGGCATTACTGCGTATTGAACTACTTTTTCTGTCACATGTGTTGTATAACATGATGTTCTGATGCTTAATTTGTAAAATCATAACCTAATTTGATGTTTAATAGGCTTTTCCTTAATCCCTCCTTATTATCCAACATATTTGCTTATCCAACATTCTTCCGGCCCGTTTATGTTGGATAAGTGAGACTCTACTGTACTACAACTGCCAGAATCCTTTTTGTCATTCTAGTCAGACAATTCCTGGAGTCATACTGTTTGGGGATTATAGTCCAGAAAAGAAACTTTAAAAGTCTCCAACATTTATCAGATGGAAACTTGGACCTACGTGGCCAAGCGACATCAGAATAGACTCAGTATGGCAAAAGCTATGAAGAAGAGAAAGGTTAGGAGAGGCTGCAGCAGTTTGCTTTTGCCTGAGCATAATTTCACACTTTTCTTCCCTTTTCCTCCCACTGAGTAAATACAGTCCAGACTGCTTATGGATTTTGAAGTCAGTTTAGAGCAGATGAAGTAATTGCAGAACAAAGGGAAAAGTGGGCAGAGGAGAGAAAAGCTGAGACATTTTAAAAGCAAATGAAAAAGCGGGATGACCAGAGCAACTGGGGCAATCCCTGCCTAGTCATGACAGTTGGGAGAGTATGAAAAGGCACCTACCTCCCCAGGGCCATAGCCAGAAAAAAAATTCAGGAGGTTGAAACTTTTTTTTAGTATTTCCATAATGCAAAATAATTAAGAAATCAGGCTCCATCAATAAACTTTCATGGACATTCAAGACAGATAAGCTTCAGTGGTCACTTATTGAGATTTGGTTAATCAGTTAAAATTCATGAGTAAGCCAGGATTTTTTTTTTAAACCTGAAAAATTTCAGGAGGGGGGGTTGAAACCCTACCCCCCCCCCCCCCCCCGCTACAGCCCTGCCAACCAAGATATCCACCAAAACAATGTGTAGGTGAGTTATTGTGTCAACGAAGTCAAGAAATCCCATTAGCATGTTTTCTCATACCAGGCGGTAAAAAAGAGGAACAAAATTTTAAAAAAGTAACAATTTACGGCTCTTTTACAAGATCCAAAACCTCCGTTTACACCCTTTCAGCTGTAGCGGGGCATCTTCTCAACTCTTCTCAGCATTTAGCAAATTACAAAATTAGAAGGCTGTGGTCGTGACAGAGGAGGAGGGTGGAGATGCGTGTGAAATGTTGGATGGGATGTCAGAGTTTCCACTTTTCCTCCTCACACACTGGGAACTGCAGCGCCACAGCAAAGCAAGCAAGGATTTCCTGATCTCTTTAGCCTTCAAGCTGTGAAAATCTTAACCTGCATGGCAGGTTGCTATCAAAGACACCGGAGGACAACCAAGAATAAGTCACAGCAACCCTAACAGATAGTTTGTCTTTCAGAAGTTGCATAAGGATTACATAAGCATGGGATTTCACGTTTAGCATATAAGTGAACTTTCATCATCCCTCTTCTCTCTTTTGCTTTTGCAATCTGTCTTCCATTAGTCCACAGACCAGCTTGAAACATGAGAGCAATGCCTACTGGGGGAAAATATCACAAGAACCAGTGTAGGGACAACCAAGGCTTTCACTGTTTTGCAGTGTCCTAGACATTTTATTCCTGAAGCACAGCAGAAATAAAATTCCATACTCATCCAAGGCAAGGTTCATAATACCAGGTCTTCTTAATAATTTTTCACTCATGACCCCTTTCTGCCTCAGATTTGTTTACGTAAACTCAGGTATATAGGTACCGCATATGAAATAGGGAGCCCCAGTGGTGCTGTGAGTTAAACCGCTGAGCTGCTGAACTTGCTGACCAAAAGGTCGGCAGTTCAAATCCAGGGAGCAAGGTGAGCTCCCGCTGTTAGCCCCAGCTTCTGCCAACCGAACAGTTCGAAAACATGCAAATGTGAGTAGATCAATGGGTACTGCTCTGGCAGGAAGGTAACAGTGCTCCATGCAGTCATGCTGGCCAAATGACCTTGGAGGTGTCTATGGACAAAACCAGCTCTTTGGCTTGGAAATGGAGGTGAGCACCAACCCCCAAAGTTGGACACGTCTAGACTCAATATCAGGGGAAAACCTTTACCTTGGTATATGAAATAGGTATAAAAATCAAACATTTGGTGATAATAGACCAGCATCTCCAAGGCTTGTTAAACAGGCTGACTTTTCTTTTTGTGGAGTACAGCTGAAGCATTTTCTGCAGAGTCTACTGTAAACACTGCATGTTAAAAATTGCATAAATGGGTGTCATCCAGAAATGGTTTATATCAAATTTTTCATGACACCAAAGGGATCCTATCGGAGTCAGGACCCACTTTTTAAGAAGCAATGCTGTAATTATTTTGACATCGCAGGCATCCCGTTTCCACGCACAGGTGCCTTCTTACATTTATCAATTGAGGGAAAGAACAAACAAATCAAAAATAAATTTGTTGATTTCTGGAGGTCTTTCTTGGAATACTCCAGTAGCATCATCTTAGGCAATGGCTTGAGATGTGCTGCTGGATTTTGAGGGCCCTGCCTGTCAAATCTGTGACAGTGTATACATCTTCTAACAATGTGGGATTTTCCTGAGCAAATCAAATACTGTTAGTAACCAAATTCTTTCATGTGCAAGTCAAGTGCCTCTTGACATATGGCTTTGCATGGAGTAGTGGTGTGAGCATTGGACTAGCATTGGAGGCTCCTTCTTTGGAAACTTTTAAGCAGAAGCTGGATGGCCATCTGTCAGGGGTGCTTTGAATGTGATTTTCCTGTTTCTCGGAAGGGGTTGGGCTGGATGGTCCACGAGGTTTCTTCCAACTCTAGGATTCTATGACTATGACTCGGGATACCTGGTTCAATTCCCTGCTCAGTCATGGAAACCCACTAGGTGAGCTTGGGCAAGTCACACTCTCTCAGCCCCAGAAAATGCCTTAGGGCTCCCAAAACCTGGAAATGACTTAAAGGCATAAAAGAACAAAATTACAGCCCTTAAGCTTCTGCGAATATAGAATCATAGAATCATAGAGTTGGAAGACACCTCGTGGGCCATCCATTCCAACCCCCTGCCAAGAAGCAGGAAAAGCATATTCAAAGCACCCCCGACAGACGGCCATCCAGCTTCTGTTTAAACGCCTCCAAAGAAGGAGCCTCCACCACATACCGAGGCAGAGAGAGAGTTCCATTGCTAAACAGCTCTTCCTGATGTTCAGGTGGAATCTCCTTTCCTGTAGTTTGAAGCCCTTGATCTGCATCCTAGTCTCCAGGGCAGCAGAAAACAAGCTTGCTCCCTCCTTCCTTTGACTTCTCCTCACATATTTATACATGCCCCTCATCATGTCTCCTCTCAGCGTTCTCTTCTGCAGGCTAAACATGCCCAGCTCTTTCAGCTACTCCTCATATGGTTTGTTCTCCAAACGCTTGATCATTTTAGTTGCCCTCCTCTGGACACTTTCCAGCTTGTCAACATTTCCCTTCAATTACGGTGCCCAGAATTGGATACAGTGTGATTCCAGGTGTGGTCTGACCGGGGCAGAATAGAGGGATAGCATGACTTCCCTGGAACTAGGCATTATAGTCCTATTTATTCAGGCCAAAATTCCATTGGCTTTTTTTGCCGCCACACTGCATTGTTGGCTCATGTTTAACTTGTTGTACGCAAGGACCCCAAGATCTTTTTCACACGAACTGCTGTCAAGCCAGGCATCCCTCATTCTGTATCTTCACATTTCCTTTTTTCCTGTCTAAGTGAAGTATCTCGCCTTTGTCCCTGTCGAAGTTATTTTGTTAGTTTCAGCCCATCTCTCTAGTCTGTGAAGATCCTTTTTAATTCTTCTCCTTAGCTATTCCTCCCAGTTTGGTGTCATCTGCAAACTTGCTGATCATGCCTTCATCTAAGTCATTAATAAAGACGTTGATAGGAGAAATTGACAAATAAAAAATGATGAAATGTGGAAAGAGACAACAATACAGTTGATGACAAAAATAAAGACAAATAGGAAAAAATGAATACTAATAACAGCAGCTGAATGGCACAAGTTCCTTCCTAAGCTGCCATATCATATAACATTTCATAAACGAAAAATCCAGATTTATGTGGTCAAGCAACTTCAAAGCCAAGTTGGGAAAAACTATTCATGAAGAAGAACAGAGAAGCACAGCAGTTTGCTTTTGCTTGAGCCTACTTGGTAGTTTTCTCCTCTTCTCTCTGCAAAGTTAACTGAATGCAAACGGGTTCTTCACCTTCAACTTTGTTTGCAGCAACTGAAGTTAAGTCAAGGACAAAAGGGGAAAGTGAGGCAGGGAGAGAAAAACACAACATTTTAAAAGCATCTAAAAAGATGGGTTGACAGAGGATTAATTGGATTGTCTTTGCAATATTTAACTAAAATAGTTGTCTTTGCAATATTTAATCATAGTACCATAGAACCTAGAAAGTGGGAGAACCTTACTCTAAAGATAGGGCTGATCCTGAGGCTGGAATTTCAAGTATTCTCCATGGCTCCCCTTCATCACCAGGTTGTATGAGAGTAGGGAAAACAGTTGAAATATTTTGAAATAAAAATTAGAAGTTTAGGGTTTTTACTAGGAAACGGGCATCACTTTGACACAGGATTTTGATTTTTTTTACTTGAAAATGCAATGAGTGAACAGACACTCCTAGGTCTGCATGAGGGAAAAACCTAAAAGTCCCAGTGGCGCAGTGGATCAAACCACTGAGCTGCTGAACTTGCTGATCAAAAAGTCGGTGGTTTGAATCCAGGGAGTGGGGTGAGCTCCCACTGTTAACCCCAGCTTCTTCCAGCCTAGCAGTTCAAAAACATGCAAATGTCAGTAGATCAATAGGTACCGCTCCGGCAGGAAGGTAATGACACTCCATGCAGTCATGCTGGCCACATGACCTTGGAGGTATCTATGGATAATGCCCGCAGTTTGGCTTAGAAATGGAGATGAGCACCAACGCCGAGTCGGACACAAGTAGACTTAATGTCGGGGAAAACCTTTACCTTAATATTACAATCTTGGTCTCTTTCAAAGAAGAAAACTCTTTACCCTCATGTTTGGTAGAAAATATATATTCTGAAATGACAGCAGGATTCCATTATATGCTGCTTGTTTTCCTGAATGAACTTCATTCAATATCTAGCATAGATATTGTTAGATCTTGCATTTAGAGAAAATATTCTTTGCAAAACTCAAAATCAGGCAACCATGCTGGTTCATAAGAACAAAATACAGACAGGCAATAAAATAATATCTCCACAAGGGCCAAAAGTTGTATTGGAAGTGCAGCCTGTGGAACTCAGGATTATTTTTTCTTTATAACCAACCCAAGGCAGTGTTCTATGAGTATGCAATCCTCCATTCCCTCCAGAAATTACATATTGCACTGGGAACTCTGGTTAGTCCTAAATAAGGACATTATGATACGAACTCTATTCATCTTTTTGCCACAGTTCACCCTGTCCCAAAAGGAACAAAAATAGTAATCAACGTCTAGGTCTGGGACTTGAAAATAGCAATTACATTTTTATTTGAAGATAGCCCAACTCATTTTGAAAGCCATTTTCCCCAAGGACAAAGGGCCTTTGCATATATATATATATATATATATATATATATATATATATATATAGGTCTGGCATGCTAATTTAAACAGTTCACTCTAGAGGTACATTCCTTGGTCTATCAGCTAAAGCAATTGATCTCAAAAGAAGAACTTCTTTGAAAGGGGTCAAACAATTTTCCAATAATAATTGCTCTTTTCAAGCTGCCAGCCAATGACTTCCCACTCCCCTTTCTTCCACGTCCCTCACAGAGTTTAGACACGTCCTTTTATTTTAATTCTGATTGTGAAAGCCTTATGAAAGGGACAGGACCAGTCCTACCACTAGGCAGAGCAAAGCAATTACTTCTCACGTGGCATAGAGCTGTTTGACAGTGGAATATTATGTCTCAGAGTGTGATGGGGTCTCCTTCTCTGGAGGTTTTATCTGTCAGGAGTGGATGGTTATCTGTCAGGAGAGCTTTGATGGTGCATTCCTGCAGAAGGAGGTTAGACCGGATGACTCTTGGGATCTTTTTCAACTCTATAATTGTATGATTTTAAATACTGAAGTAGTCTCTTTCAACCAGTCCTGGTGAGCTCACCCTACCTCCACAATGCCACTTCTACACTGCCATATAATCCAGTTCAAAGCAGATAATCTGGATTTTATATGGCACTGTAGAAAGGACCCCAGTCTCTCTCAAAAGCAAAATTCTTCTAAAATTATGCAGTGCAGTGAATATGTCCTAAGAGGAAGGGAGCATACAGTGCAGTTGTTTCAGTGCTGAGCCACAGCTCTGGAGACCAGATTTTAATCCCCACTCAGCCATGGAAACCCGTTGGGTGACCTTGGGTGAGTCACACTCTCTCACCCCTAGAAGAAGGCAGAAGCAAACTCCTTATGAATCAATCTTGCCAAAAAAACTTCAGAATCATTTATACTTAAGGTTGCCATAGGTCACAAACGGATTGAAAGCACATAACAACAACAAAATATAATCGAAGTCTCATCTAGTGGCAACTAACAATTGGCCAATAAATCAAAAGTGATGACACTACCAATAACAGGCAACTTTTAGGGGATAATGAGGACATAATGGTGTCACTTTTGTAAAATAATAACAGGTGTCTTCAGCTTATTACTATAATGAACCACAATAATTACTCCTAAAATGTTATTAGGGGATTGTTTTGGGAGAGTTTTGGTCATACTTATATTTTTAAGAGCATTTCTCCATATAATAACTTAGGTTAAGAGTTATTTGATTGTTGAAAGTGAGGAAGAGCTGAGGAGCCTTATAAACAAGGTGAAAGAAGAAAGTGCAAAAGCTGGGTTGCAGTTAAATATCAAGAAAACCAAGATTATGGCAACCAGACTGACTGATAGTTGACAAATAGAGGGAAAAACATGGAAGCAGTGTCAGACTTTGTATTTCTAGGCGTAAAGATTACTGCAGATGCAGACTGCAGCCAGGAAATCAGAAGATGTTTACTTCTTGGGAGGAGAGCAATAACCAATCTCGATAAAATAGTGAAGAGTAGAGACATCACACTGGTAACAAAGGTCTGCATAGTTAAAGCAATGGTACTCCCCATAGTAACCTATGGATGTGAGAGCTGGACCATAAGGAAGGCTGAGCGAAGGAAGATAGATGCTTTTGAACTCTGGTGCTGGAGGAAAATCCTGAGTGTGCCTTGGACCGCGAGAAGATCCAACCAGCCCATCCTCCAGGAAATAATGCCCAAATGCTCACTGGAGGGAAGGATATTAGAGACAAAGATGAAGTACTTTGATCACATCATGAGAAAACAGGAAAGCTTAGAGAAGACAATGATGCTGGGCAAAATGGAAGTAAAAAGGAAGAGGGGCCGACCAAGGGCAAGATGGATGGCTGGTATCCTTGAAGTGACTGGCTTCACCTTGAAGGAACTGTGGGTGGCGACAGCCGACAGGGAGTTCTGCTGTGGGCTGATCCATGAGGTCACGAAGAGTTGGAAGTGACTGAACGAATAAACAACAACAACAACAGTGATGCCTGCAATGTATTATTCAATTTCTGTTCTTTAAAAAAAAAAAGAGAGGAGTGAAAGCAAGATGAAATGTATTTTGGGGGCTATCCAGAGCTAATTGTTGTTGTTGTTTGTTTTTAAAGTTTGCACTGGGCTTTTTTGTTGTTGACAATGTGCTCTCCCTGAAGGAGATTGTTCCTGAGCATTACTTATGTTTTCCTATAGATTCACTACAGATTTATGCTGTTTAAAAACAACTTGGGGACAGCTGCCATTTAACTGGTCTGTTGTAGGTAGAAACACTCAGGCTGGATCTACATTGCCATATACCGTATATAAGCCGACCCAAATATAAGCTGAGGCACCTAATTTTACCACAGAAAATTGGGAAAACATTTACTCCAGTATAAGCTGAGGGTGGTAAATTTCAGAAATAAAAATAGATACCAATAGAATTACATGAATTGAGGCATCAGTAGGTTAAATGTTTTTGAATATTTACATAAAGCTCAAATTTAAGATAAGACTGTCCAACTCTGATCAAATCATTATTCTCATCTTCTTCAATGTAAATGTGCTTATGTATCCTTTTAATAATAAATAGAGTAAAATAATACATGTAATAATAAATAAAGTAAAATAATAAATGCAATAATAATAAGATCAGAGTGAAATAATAAATGTATTAATAATAATAATAAACTAGAGTAAAATAAATGTAATAGTGGCAACAATAATAGAGAAAAATAATAAATGTAATAATAGAAATAATAATAGAGAAAAATAATAAATGTATCATATATTCTCGAGTATAAGCTGACCCAAATATAAGCCAACCAGGACCCTCACCTGAGTATAAGCCGAGGGAGGCTTTTTCAGTCTTAAAAAAAGGGCTGAAAAACTAGGCTTATACTCAAGTATATACAGTAATCCAGGGCCCTTCCACACAGCCATATAACCCAGAATATCAAGGTAGAAAATTCCACAATATCTGCTTTGAACTGGGGCCCCACAGCTGAGTAAAATCCCACATTTTCTGCTTTGAAATGGGATATATGGCAGTGTGGACTCAGATAACTCAGTTCAAAGCAGAAATTGTGGGATTTTCTGCCTTGATATTCTTATATGGCTCTGTGTTATTTGAGTCCACACTGTCATATATTCCAGTTCAAAGCAGATAATGTGGGACTTTATTCAGTTGTGTGGAAAAGGCCCTACATTATCAAAGTAGATAATTCATATTATATGCTTTGAACTGGAATATATGAGTCAACATTACCATATAATCCAATTCAAAGCAGAAAATCTGGATTTTATATGGCAGAGTAGATGTGGCCATAGTTACAACAGAAGTGGTTACAATAGAAAACACTATTTCCAAGGTCAAATTTCGTGAATTCTGAAATTTATGGCAGACAGACTGCTGCAACCTGACACCAGGTTGTGTTTCTCCAGTCCTTTCATTATCCCTCTCAATGGCGATGAATCAAACACCAGAGCCCGCCTGATGTAGTAGTTCATGTGTTTGACTCTGGAGACCAGGATTCGCATCCCTGCTCACCCACTCTCTCAATCTCAGGGGAAAGCAATGTCAAATCTCTTCTGAACAAACCTTGCCAAGAAAACCCTGTAATAGGTTCATCTTGAAGATACATAGGTTGTAAAGGTAAATCCCCTGATATTAAGTCTAGTCGTGTCCGACTCTGGGGGTTGATGCTCATCTCCATTTATAAGCCAAAGAGCCGGAATTGTCTGTAGACACTTCCAAGGCCATGTGGCTGGCATGACTGTATGGAGCGCCATTACCTTCCCACCTATTGATCTACTCATATTTGCATGTTTTTGAACTGCTAGGTTGGCACAAGCTGGGGCTAACAGCAGGAGGTCACTCCACTCCCCTGATCTGAACCGCCAACCTTTCCGTCAGCAAGTTCAGCAGCTCAGCGGTTTAATCCACTGCACCACTGGGGGCTCCTGAAGATACATATAAAGAACAAAAAGGACAAAGAAGAAAAGAGGATGAGAGACGGTACAGGGCATAACAAGACTATGTAAAAAAGCTTAACTATCAAAAGCTTTGTTAACTTGGTAAAAGGCAATGACCACAAGCAATGAGTAATATATATTGTTTTAGATTCCAAGTTCTAGACCTGGGGTTCCCAAATGATGGCTCCAAGGTAGTTTACCGCCCCCTGCCCTAAACATTATTAAGGTTGCCCGAAGTCTAAAACAACTTGATGGCACACAACAACAACAGTCCTAATTAATTTGACTACCTCATCAGCCCAAAGCAGATGCACACTTCCAGCTGAAATACTGGTAAGTTTATGTTGGTTAAAATTGTTCTTCATTTTAAATATTGCATTGTTCTTTCAAACTTTTTTGCACTCCAAATACAATATCTAAAGAGTGCATAGGAATGTGTTTTTTTTTTCAAACTATAGTCCAGCCCCCAGCAGTCAGGGGAACCAGGAACCAGTCCTCAGCTTAAAGCTATGGTTCTCAACCTGTGGTCCCCAGATGTTTTTGGCTTACAACTCCCAGAAATCCCAGCCAGTTTATCAGCTGTTAGGATATCTGGGAGTTGAAGGCCAAAAGCATCTGGGAACCCCAGGCTGAGAACCACTGTCTTAAAAAGTGTGACGACCCCTGTTCTAGACCCAGATAATGATCATTATCTGGTTAAATCTGAAGAAGAGCATTTTGCCAATATGTGGCTTCAATAGAGGCTAAGATCTCCAAGCAACTTATGATAGTGCAAGCTTAAATCATCTTCTCCCCTTCCTAGTTCAGAGTTTGAAAAAAAAATTACCTTTTGAACTACACAGATTAGAATCAGTGTGACTACTGATTATTCAGGTGGGGGAATTCTAGAAACTATGATCTAAACATGGTGGTGGCGCAGTGTGTTAAAGCACTGAGCTGCTGAACTTGCAGACCCAAAGGTCCCAGGTTCAAATCCCAGGAGCGGTATGAGCGCCCGCTGTTAGCCACAGCTCCTGCCAACCTAGTAGTTTGAAAACATGCAAATGTGAGTAGATCAATAGGTACCGCTCTGGCGGGAAAGTAACAGCGCTCCATGCAGTCATGCCGGCCACATGACCTTGGAGGTGTCTACGGACAATGCCGGCTCTTCGGCTTAGAAATGGAGATGAGCACCAACCCACAGAGTCGGTCACAACTGGACTTAACATCAGGGGAAAACCTTACCTATGATCTAAACAATATATTTTTCCCAAGCTCTTTTCCTCACCCAATTGAGTCTCCTTCTCTGTGACAACTTTCCTGTTGTCATTCTTGAGCCTGCTCTGGAGCAAGCTGTGTGCAACAAGTAAGTAGACTTATGGGCTGAGCATCTACGGCTCGTGTCGGGGAACAGCAGGTTCCAAGAATTATGGCCTTAATAACTCCTTGGTTCTCTCTGATGGACGGGCTCTTGGGAGATCATTAATGGAAGCAATGCTGGGCAAGGGAATAGGGGAAGCAGGTAATTGAATATTAAGACACAGCAGGGACTGGAATGAATGAATGAACAAAGAAATGAATGAAAGGCTGGAGATTTCATCCAATCCGTTACAGTTCCTCGGGTTATTTCAGCACCTTGCCTACACACTGTCTGATGGGGAAACAGAGAGAAAGAGGGATGGAAAAGGCACATGTGAAGATTTTATAGTTCTGAAACTCTTCCAAGCCCTTTTCTCATAAGATACTTTGTATGGGAGCACCTTGGCAAGCCCTACCATTAGGCAGAGAGAAGCAAATATCTGACATAGCAGAAGCCATCAATCCTAGAATGGAGGTACAAAACAGGCTTCACCCCCCCCCCCCAAAAGAGTAGAAAATAGGGATCTAAACAACATCCATCCCCCCAAAATGATTTGGCAAAATTGGACCAACAAGAGTGCATGTAGTTGAGTCTCCCTAGGAATAATCAAACATGTGTTGTCGAAGGCTTTCATGACCGGGATTACAGGGTTGTTGTGTGTTTTCCGGGCTGTATGGCCATGTTCCAGAAGTATTCTCTCCTGACATTTCACCCACATCTATGGCAGGCATCCTCAGAGGTTGTGAGGTATATCAATATACTTCACAACCTCTGAGGATGCCTGCCATAGATGTGGGCGAAACATCAGGAGAGAATACTTCTGGAACATGGCCAAACAGCCTGGAAAACATACAACAACAACCCAATAATCAAACATTTAGTAAATGATCAATCACTAATAAGAGACAGTTAAGACAGTGATTGTCACTGAGCCATCCTTAGGAAAATAAGGGCTGCCTTCAGGCGACCAACACTACACTGAATGTGGAGTAAGCTACACTGAACACATTGAGGACACATCGAAGTTCACACCATGCTTGTAACATTCTTTCTACCTAAGGATGTTTCCGTGATAAGGGATGGGAAAAGTAATTTGTCCTTCCTTTGCAATATCTCCAAGCAGGAAACATTAGTAACAACATGCCTACCGATGTTGAAACCTCCATCTTAAAAACAGTTCAGGATACCTGGCAGAAGCAAGGTGAGGGTCAATGGTAATAGTCCCCTAAATGTTTCTCCTGAGACCCCTGCCTTTTACTCCTCTTAGAGGACAGTGCCACAGTCTATCAAGCAACACTTAAACTGTCTGCTGGCCTAAGATGTGGTGAAGGATGCTGATCCCATTATTATAATTACATTATTATAATTGAAGTAAAAATCAGCTCCCACTCCAGCTGGCCTCTGTTCTTGGAATCTGGCTTTTTGTCTTTGGCATTGAAGAGTTTTGGGCCAGTTCTGTCAAGCATAAAGTACAAAATACACACACTTTATGCAGGATATGCAGGCTCCTTATATCATTTCATACATACATATTGACTTAGTGGATCTCATCAAATCTATCAATGATTCACCCAGTCAGCTTCCTCCAGTATTGATATTCAGAAATAGTGAAAATCAAGAAATAATTTTCTAAGATTTACAGAGATACTTGCACGAACACATCAGCAAGCGAGAGTCCAAAAGTGGCAGGCTAAAATCCAGAACCTGAATCAGTTGCTGACGCCAGATGAGAGATTCCCTCCTGGGCGGACAGAAGACTGGGCGATTTGGAAGGCGCTGAACAGACTGCGCTCTGGCATCACGAGATTCAGAACCAACCTTAAGAAATGGGGCTACAAAGTGGAGTCCACAGCATGCAAGTGTGGAGAAGAGCAAATCACAGACGACCTATTACAATGCAGTCTGAGCCCTGCCACATGCACAGGGGAGGACCTTCTTACAGCAACATCAGAGGCACTCCAAATAGCCAACTTCTGGTCAAAGGACATTGAGTATAATGCCAAGTTGTTGTTGTTGTTGTTGTTTTTGTTTGTTTTTTTTGTTGTTGTTTTAACTTTGTTTGTGTTTTCTAATACATTACAACTTGTAATGTTTGCTTCTAACATGATAAATAAATAAATTCAGAGGTAGGCTGGATATGAAGGCACTTTTTAGTCCCATATCACCACCAATGAAGATGTAAACATCTACTATCTATGAATTTATCTTCCCCCTAAGATTTTGTAAAAGCCATACTATTCACCTTTCTCTTTAAAATGTGTATCAGGTAGGGTGGGGGACAGACACAATATTTTCTGGTTACCATAACTGAGCATTTTCAAGAGGAAAATTTGCATTTGATGTCATTCAAAGATCCCACAGATTATCGTTTGCATTTTGTGAAAATGCTCTTTTCTGCATAAATACAAAATATCTAAACAGTCTTAAATAGTGAACTTTTGATCAAAGACATTGCAATGAGTTTTTGCTTTATTTCTTATCATTTTGCCCATGAACTATAGACACACCAGCAGCTGCCTTATCCTGAGTCAAAGCATTAATCTCTTTGGTTAAGACATGGGGTGAGGGAACATGTGGTCTTCAAATCTCATCAACTAGTGTAATGGGGCAGTTTTAATTCAACATCTGGAGAGCCATATATTCCCCAACACTAGTCTACTTATTGACTGGCAGTGGCATGCCAAAGTTTCAGGAGAGTTAACCAGCCATACCCAGAAACCTCTGGGATTGAATGTGGGGCTTTGGGGATTCAAAGCATGCACTCTGCTACTAAACTACAACTCTCCTCCCCCCACACTCCATGTCATAGGGCCGTGGTTCTCAACCTCGGGTCCCCAGATGTTTTTGGCCTTCAACTCCCAGAAACCTAACAGCTGGTAAACTGGTTGGAATTTCTGGGCATTGTAGGCCAAAAATAACTGGAGACCCCAGGTTGAGAACCACTATCATAAGAGAACAGAGTTTCTGGGATACAGTCATTAAAAACCATTACAATGAGGCTGCCAAATTGAAACTGTTCCGAGCAATTTCCATTTTTGTTCAGCTTGAAGTAAGACACAGATATTGCACTGGTCAGAATCATTCTCTACTTCATAATTACTGTATTTTCTCCATGTTTTGAGTCCCGGCATTAAAAATACATCTTAGGTTCTGATTTACAATACACCTTATATTTGAGAGCACCAAACCTTCTATCCTTTCTTTCCCCACTTCCCATCCCCACAATGTATTGCTCACAGTCATAGATCAGGATGAGCAGAACTGCCCATGAGCAGTCATAAATCTTGACTCTTCATATCTGTTTTGTGTATCAGAAAAAAGCTAACCACTTCCCCTTTTTGCTCCTGAATGTGATTACTAAACAAGAACTCTTCTTTCATCCTTTCCCCATGAGTGCTGCTTGCGAAATCCTTTATCATCTATGTAGTTTTTCTTTGATCTCTAGTTCATTTACATCTCTTTTAAAATTATGTTCAACCTGTCCAGGTATGGAGAATCTGATCTTGTGGGCACAACTCTTTACCCAGCTCTGCCCAGCCTGGCTTTTGGTGAGGGAATATGAGAGTTACACTCCAAAAGGTTTGAAGGTCAGATACTGCTGTTCGACAGGTGAGTTAATATGCCATGTGCTTGACATCTTCTGTAGAATTCTGCCTATGACTATGTTGTACGTTCTGCACTATTTTCACCAATTTTGGGTAGAGCAACCCAACCTCTTCGGGAGAAAGGTTATGCTGTCTAAAGAATTCTAACAAGTCTGCTTAAGGCACTGATGGACTCCTGTGACCTTCCAGATATTGTAGCACTACAAATCCCAACAGTGCTAATCCCAGCTGCTCTGGAAAGCTGGAAACTACATTTTAACAACATCTGGAAAGCAGCAGAACCATCCCAGGTTTATAGGAAGCTGCCTTATATCAACTTAGGACCGTATCACATTGATGAGGGGCAGTGGGGGGATTCGTCAGCCTCCATGGCAAATCTGTGGGGCAATCTTGTTTTCCCACGTCCGGCATCACCTACAGTGATGCTTCCCCATCACATTCCTATTGGATTTGGGAAGCCTCCTGTGTTCTGGGCAGAGCGTTGTAGTACACTTGCATTACAGTTGATCTACAGAGCCTTGCCAGAAGTGAGTGTTCATTGTGTGATGGGCGGTGTGGGGCTTCGTCGATCAATTGTGCTTCAGTGTTTTGCTTCGGTAGATTTCAGGCATGTCAAATTCTCTTCCTATCTCCACAACATCTACCAATTAGGCCCTGAGAAATAAATCATAAATTTAATAGTGTAGAATTCTGAGCCCAGAAATATATGGATTTGAATTTTAGTACAAGAATGGAACTCGTTCCATTCACACCAAAACCTCCTCCAGGTTTCCTGGACTTTCTTAAACTCAACAGTATAATTTAAAAGCGAGAGGCATCATTTTGTCATATCTATTGTTAAACAACTGTAAGTAAGCCATCTTTGCCATTCTATTGCAAATCATCCAGAGGTCTATTAGCAGGAGTAACCTTTGCCCACTCCACTCTGTCAGTTACTGTCCAGCATCTTCGGCAGAGGTTAAGACCCTCTTCCATACATACACACTTAAAAAAGACAGACAAGTCTGGGATCAAACATGGGACTTTCTGCAAAGACAGCATGTGGTGTAACACTAAGCCATGACTCCATCATGTGCTTCTCAAGTCTGGCCATGTCCCATTTGAACCCACACAGGCTCCACCTAGACTGCCACCAAAAAATCCAGAGTATCTGCTTTGAACTGGATTATATGGCAGTGTAGACTCATATAATCCAATTCAAAGCAGATAATCTGGGGTCAGATCCTGGGATATAGGGCAGTATAGATGGGGCCACAGACTCTTCATGCTAAAGTCCTCATAATTTGTCCTTTAACTCTAACCTGAACCTGAATCTGAACCTGAACCCTGAGTCAGACACAATCCCTGGGCTATTATCTAACAATCTAATCTACCCAACATGGTGGTTGTGAGAACAAAAATGTTAAAGAGATCATTTCTTTATGTTCCATCCCTATCCACCTGTGCAGGAGGCAGTTAGAATATTAGTGTAAAAAATAATACGTATGGTAAGTAAGATCACATTAAAAGAATACATGCCTGAACATATGCAGAATATATTTTCCTTGACACAATGCTCTAGTACTTTTCAAAGTTCCTTAGTACTTGATGTTCTAATACTTTTCAAAGATTAGCACATCTAATCCCCGACCCTGGAGAGTCTTTTGAGAGAGTTTGTTAGGTTAAGGCTGTTGTGTCTGTATGAGCCGAGTAGATGGGTGCTTCTTAGTATTCAATTGTTCTTTTGTCTGTAGACCTGGCCTACACAACTTGGGCGTAGTAAGGAGCTGAAATTAAATAGGTTAAACCTCCTGGGGCTGCAAATTAAGACCTCACTTTCAAAGTAAGGTATAATTAGTATACCTAAGGAGGATGTTTACTTCAGCTCCTATGGGCACTATGGCATTCATGAAAAGATGATAAAGGATAAAGTGTGCACTGAAAGCTATCATGATTTCATATATTAAAATCCCCACATCTTTAGAGATAAGGTAGGTGCACCTCTGTTTGTCACAGGTGATGAGAACTATTTCCACAGTTGAGTTTGTAAGACTGTTTGCTCTTTTAACCATGGTTGACCCTATGGACACAGTTTCAGAGTCAGTTGTGGATGATTTCACTGTTTCCAGGAGCTTCACTATGGTGGCCTTTATTTGCTTGTTTTGATAAAAAGAATTCAGTTACTGACAACCTTGGGATCAGTGCAATGTTAAAATGTTTTATGTTTATGCTTGATGGTTTAAAGTTTTTAATTCTATAATTTATAGCTATATGTTATTGTTTTAGATATGTGATATACTCTTTTTATTGTATGAGAGGCATTGATTTTTTGCCTTTTATTTGATGTGAACCAATAAATAAATAAATGAATAATATAATTAATTAATAATTAATTAGGATTGCTGTTGTTGTGTGCCTTCAATTTGTTTTAGATGTAGGACAACCCTATCACAGAGTTTTCTTGTCAAGATTTAGTCAAAAGGAATTTGCTCTTATTTTCCTCTGAGGCTAAGAAGGTGTGACTTTCCTAAAGTCATCCAGTGGGTTTAGAGCCATAGTTCTAGGTTCAAACCACTACCCCACACTTTCTGAATTCTGAATTCCTACCCTCTCTTTTTCCTACCTCCCTTTCTTCTTTTTATCCCTCTCTCCTTCCTTCCCTCTCTTTTTCCTAGGTAAAGGTAGGAAAAAAGTCTAGTCGTGTCCAACTCTGGAGGCTGGTGCTCATCTCCCTTTCTAAGCCGAAGAGCCGGCGTTGTCCATAGATGCCTCCAAGATCATGTGGCTGGCAAGACTACATTTTTTTTTTCGTGTCAGGAGCAACCTGAGTTGCTTCTGGAGTGAGAGAATTGGCCGTCTGCAAGGATGTTGCCCAGGGGATGCCCGGATGTTTTGATGTTTTACTATCCTTGTGGGAGGCTTCTCTCATGTCCCCGCATGGAGCTGGAGCTGAAAGAGGGAGCTCATCTGCGCTCTCCCCGGGTGGGATTCGAACCTGGCAGTTTTCAGGTCAGCAACCCAACCTTCAAGTCACGAGGCTTTTATCCCCTAGGCCACCGGAAGCTCCATTTGGCAAGACTACATGGAGCACCATTACGTTCCCACCGAAGCAGTACCTATTGATCTACTCACATTTGCATGTTTTCAAACTGCTAGGTTGGCAAAAGCTGGGGCTGACAGCGAGAGCTCACCCAGATTCAAATCGCCCATCTTTCGGTCAGCAAGTTCAGTTGCTCAGCGGTTTAACCCACTGTGCCACCAGGGGCCATCCTCTTTTTTTACCCACCACCTACCTACCTACCTACCTACCTCTCCTTCCTTCCTTCCTTCCTTCCTTCCTTCCTTCCTTCCTTCCTTCCTTCCTTCCTTCCTTCCTTCTTCCCTTCCCTTCCTTCCTCCTTTCCTGTCATCCTCCCTCCTTCTCTTCCTTCCTTCCTTCCTTCCTTCCCATTACTCCCTCCCACTGACCTTTCATCTCATTTTCCTTTGTGTTGTTGAAGGCTTTCATGGCCGGGATCACAGGGTTGTTGTATGTCTTTCAGTCTGTGTGGCCATAGAGATTTTCCTTTGTTTGCGTGCTTAGCCCATGGGCCATATGTTGTGCAGGACTGGTGTAGACCCAGCTCTTCTGCTTTCGCACATGGTCTCAGGTTACTGGGCATCATCTAAGACAGTGTTTCTCAACCTGTGGTCCCCAGGTGTTTTTGGCCTTCCAGAAATTCCAGAAATCCTAACAGCTGGCAAACTGGCTGGGATTTCTGGGAGTTGTAGGCCAAAAACAACTGGGGACCTGAGGTTGAGAACCACTGTTCTGAGAGGAAGGCAGTCAGAGACTTGGTTGGAGAGAAGCTTGTAGGCACTGGCTCTCTCTATAGCTGCAGCCCCAGTTCCTGGAGCTCAGCAAAGAGTAACAGAGGTATTTTGCATAGATGGTTAGTGGGGGAGACCTGGAATTGTGTTGCAGTGCTTACTTAAGTATATGGAATATGGATGGTGAGAGGAACACTTTAGTCATCTGCATAGCTATGGCATGTTTTTGTTCTTATCAGCAGATTAGGGTAGCTAGCTACACCTGTAGCAAGTGCAAATTGGTGAACATATTGTAAGAGGAGGTCCAACAACTTGAGATCCATGTATCTCAGTGGTTCTCAACCTGGGGTCCCCAGATGTTTTTGGCTTACAACTTCCAGAAAGCTGAGGGCCAAAAACATCTGGGAACCCACAGGTTGAGAACCACTGATGTATCTACTCTTTAGCATGTTAGAATGAAGTTTTCTTGAACTGAGTGTAACTGACTGTTCTGGATGAGGAACACACAGGAGGAGGTGGGGGGATGAGAGGGAGATCACTTCTCAAATGCAGGATATAATAATAATAATAATAATAATAATAATAATAATAATAATAATAATAATAATTTATTTATACCCCGCCACCATCTCCCCAACGGGGACTCGGGGAGGCTTACATGGGGCCGTGCCCAGAACAATACAATGTAATACAATGTAACAAAATATAAAAACAACATATCATAACACAATTAAAATACAATAAATAATAATGTACAGTACAACACGAGATCAGAAAAGCAATATAACATGGGCGGGCCGCAATAACACTAAGTTAAAACTCGGGGTGGGAAAGAGATAAGAATAAAAACCACGGGGAACAGAGACATAAGATAGTGGAACAATCTAGAGGATAGATGTTGGGGGGAGTAACAAAAGAAGTATATGACAGTTACTCTCCAAAAGCGCAGCGGAAGAGCCACGTTTTTAAATCTTTCCTAAAGGCTAATAAGGTGGGGGCTTGCCTGAATATAAACTTTGGAGGAATATGGAATTAATTATATATAAGTTTTTAAGGTTTTTATAATGTGTTTTAACAAAGTTATTAATGGATTTGTCTATATTGTTTTGTTTTTATGATTGCATTTTGGGCATTAAATTTTGCCAATTTTTGTAAGCCGCCCTGAGTCCCCTCGGGTGAGAAGGGCGGGGTATAAATGTTGTAAATAAATAAATAATAAATAAATGACACATAGAAGTAGATGGAAGCAATTCATAGCTCTCTCTGTTATCAGAGATGACAAGATACAGGAAAAAGAGAATGGGAAGATGACTTTGGAAGATTCTGCTTCTGTCAATCCCCAAAGGAGTCAGAGGTGGTGGTAGGAAACACTCTGCTGAGGGAACAGAAGAACTGGTTTGCGGGCACAATGGGATTTCTTGAGAGGTATCCTGTTTCTCTGAGGGAAAAATATGTGATGCAACAGAGGCTGACAAGACTCTTCAAGCCTACTGACTGTTACTTTTTCCTTGTGGTCCATGTGGGAATCAGGGATTATGAGGTTCTGTGTGGAAAGCCGAAGGACCTTGGTGCATGGGTCATTTTGTTTCTCCTTCCAGTTGAAGAACATGGCCAGGAGAGATGAGTCAACAGTGTTTCATTAATGCCTTCTTTGCCTCGGTCTTCTCAGAAAAAGAAAGCCATCTTCAACCTCAGCAACACGGAATGGATGAAGGATTGGGGGAAATCCAACCCCAAATAGGGAAACAAGTTGTCCAGGAACACTTGGCCTCTCTAAACGAATTCAAGTCCCCAGGGCCAGATCAGCTACACCCAAGAGTACTGAAGGAACTAGCGGAAGTTATTTCAGAACCACTGGCAATTATCTTCGAGAGTTCTTGGAGAACGGGAGAAGTCCCAGCAGATTGGAGGAGGGCGAATGTGGTCCCTATCTTCAAGAAGGGAAAAAAGAACGACCCAAACAATTACCGTCCGGTCAGCCTCACGTCGATACCAGGCAAGATTCTGGAAAAGATCATTAAGGAAGTGGTCTGCGAACACTTAGAAACAAATGCGGTCATTGCTAATAGTCAACACGGATTTACCAAAAACAAGTCATGCCAGACTAATCTGATCTCTTTTTTCGATAGAGTTACGAGTTGGGTCGATACAGGGAATGCTGTGGATGTAGCGTACCTGGATTTCAGTAAGGCCTTCGACAAAGTCCCCCACGACCTTCTGGCAAACAAACTAGTAAAATGTGGGCTAGACAAAACTACGGTTAGGTGGATCTGTAATTGGCTAAGCGAACGAACCCAAAGGGTGCTCACCAATGCGTCGTCTTCATCATGGAAAGAAGTGACAAGTGGAGTGCCGCAGGGCTCCGTCCTGGGCCCGGTTCTGTTCAACATCTTTATTAACGACTTAGACGAAGGGTTAGAAGGCACGATCATCAAGTTTGCAGACGACACAAAACTGGGAGGGATAGCTAACACTCCAGAAGACAGGAGCAGAATTCAAAACGATCTTGACAGACTAGAGAGATGGGCCAAAACTAACAAAATGAAGTTCAACAGGGACAAATGCAAGATACTTCACTTCGGCAGAAAAAATGGAAATCAAAGATACAGAATGGGGGACGCCTGGCTTGACAGCAGTGTGTGTGAAAAAGACCTTGGAGTCCTCGTGGACAACAAGTTAAACATGAGCCAACAATGTGATGCGGCTACTAAAAAAAGCCAATGGGATTCTGGCCTGCATCAATAGGGGAATAGCGTCTAGATCCAGGGAAGTTATGCTCCCCCTCTATTCTGCCTTGGTCAGACCACACCTGGAATACTGTGTCCAATTTTGGGCACCACAGTTGAAGGGAGATGTTGACAAGCTGGAAAGCGTCCAGAGGAGGGCAACTAAAATGATTAAGGGTCTGGAGAACAAGCCCTATGAGGAGCGGCTTAAAGAGCTGGGCATGTTTAGCCTGCAGAAGAGAAGGCTGAGAGGAGACATGATAGCCATGTACAAATACGTGAGGGGAAGTCATAGGGAGGAGGGAGCAAGCTTATTTTCTGCTGCCCTGCAGACTAGGACACGGAACAATGGCTTCAAACTACAGGAAAGGAGATTCCACCTGAACATCAGGAAGAACTTCCTCACTGTGAGAGCTGTTCGACAGTGGAACTCTCTCCCCGGGGCCGTGGTGGAGGCTCCTTCCTTGGAGGCTTTTAAGCAGAGGCTGGATGGCCATCTGTCGGGGGTGCTTTGAATGCGATTTCCTGCTTCTTAGCAGGGGGTTGGACTAGATGGCCCATGTGGTCTCTTCCAACTCTACTATTCTATGATTCTATGATTCTGTGTGATGCTGCAGTTAAAAAGCCAATGTGATTCTAGGTTGCATCAACAGAAGTAAAGTGTTCCCTCACTTATCGCAGGGGTTACGTTCCAAGACCACCCGCAAAAAGTGAAAATCCGCCAAGTAGGGATGCTATATTTGTGTTACAATCTCACTGGCAAGTAGTGTCTCTGTCCCCTCCTTGCCTCTCAAGCACGCACATGCCTTGTGAGGCGAAAACAAAGCTGCTTCAGACTCCTTTTCTCTCCCTTCAGCTTCTCCTTCCTTCCTTCCTTAGGCTTCTCCTTAGGAAGGAAGTAGAAAGAGGGATTTATACTATTATTTTATGATTTATACTATTATTTTAGTGTTTATTTTTTTAGAAGCCCTGCAAAACAGCGAGGGCGTGAAAAGCAAACCGTGAAGTAGTGAAGGAACACTGTATAACATCTACTAAGGAAATTATTAGAACCGTTCTATTCTGCTTTGGACCTCACCTGGAATACTGTATCAAGTCTGGGGCATTGCAATTCAAGAAAGATATTGACAAGCTGGAATGTGTCCAGGGAAGGGTGATTTAAAATGGTAGAAGATCTGTAAGCCATGCCATATGGGGAGCAGCTTAGGAAGTGGGTATGTTTCGTCTAGGGAAGAGAAGGTAAAGAGGTGATACGATAATCATGTTTAAATATTTGAAAGGATGTCATACTGAAGATGGAGCAAGCTTGTTTTTTGCTGCTTCAGAAACTAGTACATGGAACATTGGGTACAAACTAGAGGAAATGAGACTTCCTGATGGTAAGAGCAGTTCTATAAAGGAATATGCCTTTGAGCATAGGTAAAAGGTAAAGGTTTCCCCTGACATTAAGTCCAGTGCTCAACTTTGGGGCTGGTGTTGATCTACTCACATTTGCATGTTTTCAAACTGCTAGGTTGGCAGGAGCTGGGGCTTACAGTGGAAGCTCATCCCGCTCCCCGGATTCGAACCACCAACTTTCGCTTAATAAGTTGAACAGCTCAGTGGATATGTATAACAACATCATTTGTGGGCCATACCTTTATTTATTTAGTTTATACATTTACTATAAATAAAATATATAATAAAAAGTAAAGGTTTCCCCTGAAGTTAAGTCCAGTCATGACCGATTCTGGGGGTTGGTGCTCATCTCCATTTCTAAGAGCCGGCATTGTCCGTAGTCATCTCCAAGGTCATGTGGCTGGCATGGCTGCATGGAGCGCCGTTACCTTCTCGCCGGAGCGGTACCTATTGATCTACTCACATTGGCATGTTTTTGAACTGCTAGGTTGGCAGGAGCTGGAGCTAACAACAGCCGCTCGCGCTGCTCCCGGGGTTTGAACCTGGGACCTTTCGGTCTCCAGCTCAGTGCTTTAACGCACTTCGCCACCTGGGCTCCTAAAATATATAATATAATATAATAAATTATAAAACTAAACTTCCAAAGTTGGCTCAATCTGTAAAAACAAGAGCAGAAGAAGCAGAATGTGTCAGCACAAAGAGAAGAACCCAGAAGCGGCTTGGGTCTGAATAGTAAGTGGCACCTGGCCCTCAAAAGAGAAACAGGAGGCGGGTTAAGTGGGAGGACTGGGGCAGGTGTCATCCCCTTCTCTGGGCAGATCAAATGATTTCATGTGCCTTATATAGTCTGCAGGCAAGACATTCCCTACCCTTGCATTATGTCTTGCTGAGGAATTCCTGCCAAAATCACCTTGGGTGAAGACAGCCCAAATTGGAGGGTAAATGCCTGAGAGGCAAAGGCATAATAATCATGCTCCCACCTCCTGCAATGCTGCCAGTTTATGAGTCCCTTCATCCCCGTGCCTACTCTGAAACCACAACACACCAGGCAAAAGGGATCCACCAAATCATGGCCAGGGATCTTGTGGAGCAATGTAACATCTTACTGATCCAGCCTTGAAAAGAATGGAAAGAGGGCCAGAGGAGGACAGCCAGGGCTTATACAATCTCTGGCCCTGCCTTCCCCACATAACCTGCCTCCGCAGGCACACAAACCAGACAGTTTAACCCTGGTATCCATCCAGGGAGGCCCTCAAAGGTGCTCCCTCGTCCACAATTGCATGGTCTTGTGTACAAATTATTTTGCTTTGATCACTGATCCTGCATGTTGGATTTTGAACATATACAACGTTCATATTATCGACTATTGAGGTATTTTCTGTGTACTCTAATTTCCTTTATCTTCATCTGAGATTTGGTTTTTGCAAGGTTTGTTAAAGGTATGAAATCTGAGTCAGTACTTGGTGAGTATTTGGGTGGGAGACAAAGGGTCAGACTAAATGATCTCAGAGTCAAAGCAATTACTGTATATACTCGAGTATAAGCCTAGTTTTTCAGCCCTTTTTTTAAGACTGAAAAAGCCCCCCTCGGCTTATACTCAGGTGAGGGTCCTGGTTGGCTTATATTTGGGTCAGCCTATACTCGAGAATATATGGTACATTTATTATTTTTCTCTATTATTATTGGTATTATTACATTTATTATTTTTCTCTATTATTGTTGCTACTATTACATTTATTTTACTCTATTTTTATTATTATTAATACATTTATTATTTCACTGATATTGTTATTATTGCATTTATTATTTTACTCTATTTATTATTACATGTATTGTTTTCCTGTATTTATTATTATTATTATTATTATTATTATTATTATTACATGTATTATTTTACTCTATCATTATTAAAAGGATACATAAGCACATTTACATTGAAGAAGATGAGGATAATGATTTGATCAGAGTTAGACAATCTTATCTTAAAATTGAGCTTTATGTAAATATTCAAAAACATTTAACCTACTGATGCCTCAATTCATGTAATTCTATTGATATCTATTTTTATTTCTGAAATTTACCACCCTCAGCTTATACTGGAGTCAATGTTTTCCCAGTTTTTTTGTGGTAAAATTAGGTGCCTCGGCTTATATTCGGGTCAGCTTATACTCGAGTATATACGGTAGGTTTTCTGGGAGTTAAGTCCCAAGCACCCGGAAGATGAGAGTCTTCTAAAGGAAAATGTAAATGGTTATATCCCATTTTTATTATCCTTATCTCTTTATTATCCTTAACCCACTGCACCCCTGATGGCGCAGCGGGTTAAACCACTGAGCTGCTAAACTTGCTGACTGAAAGACTGGCGATTTGAATCCGGGGAATGGAGTGAACTCCCACTATTAGCCCCAGCTTCTGCCAACCTAGCAGTTCAAAAACATGCAAATGTGAGTAGATCAATAGACACCGCTTCTGCGGGAAGGTAACGGCGCTCCATGCAGTCATGCTGATCACATGACCTAGGAGGTGTCTACAGACAATGCTGATTCTTCGGAGATGAGCACCAACCCCCAGCGTTGGACATGACTGGACTTAATGTCAGGGGAAACCTTTACCTTTACCTTTATCTCTTGGAGCTGGATTAAATTGAGATATTAACTGGCCTAAGGTCACTTCATGAGTCAGTGAGGATTTGAACCCAGATCAATTCACATCTAACCTTAAACTCTATACTGCCTTTCTGGGATTGAAAGTTAGGATTTCTTTGTCAAAGAGTTCCCTCCTCTGGCAGCTTGGAGCCCTGAGTCTGATTTCCTTTTCCAACTCCCTCGTCTTTCTCCCGCCCCCACACCCTCCGGCGTGTCTTTTGGCTTTGCTTTCCCCACAGCACTTTATATTAATCTCGCCCTGAATTTCATCGTCTTGATGACAAGGCTGTCTCGTCAATCCACCCAAACTCATTCTGGATTCTAATCCTGACCCCTCCAATGTAATGCAATCAATGCCGGCTTTGCCATGGCTCTGCATTTGATAAGGCTCTTCCCTGCTCCTTCATCCGAGTCCTTCACACAAAATGCTGAACAGCGAGCAATAGCATGATGAACCCCTACACAGATCACTTTGGGTTTCCTCTTTCTTTGTTTACTTTGGAGGTGCGAATTACTCACAGAGTCTTCAGAAGGCACATTCGAGCTTGACAAATGGATAAAGACTCCCACCAAAGCATGGCCACTGCCAGACAGCTTGGCCACTGCTTGGTCTTTTTGCAAAGAAGACTGTGGGCCCTTCCACACAGCCCTATATCCCAGAATATCAAGACAGAAAATCCCACAATATCTGCTTTGAACTGGGTTATCTGTGTCCACACTGCCATATATTCCAGTTTAAAGCAGAAAATGTGGGATATATAAACCTCCCTTGCCTAGTTTCCAACAGACTTCACAACCTCTGAGGATGCCTGCCAAAGATGTGGGTGAAATGTCAAGAGAAAATGCTTCTGGAAGATGGCCAAACAGCCCAAAAGACTCACAGCAACCCAGTGATTCGGGTCATGAAAGACTTTGACAATACATGGAAATTTTACCGTTACCATGAATCTCAGACTGATGATAAGAGCAGGATTCCCTATTGTGTTTTCAGCTGGGAGGGCAGTTCATGTTTCCTCTGATATTGGAGGCAGTAGGAGCATTTTCAATGCAAAAGGAGACCACAGGAGGAATGGACATCTAGCTGGGGAGGAACTGTCAGGGGTACTTTAATTGTGCTATTCCTGCATGGCAGGGGGTTGTACTAGATAGTCCATGTGGTCTCTTCCAACTCTATTATTCTATGATTCTATGAACTGGTGATGTCAACAGCGTACAGAGGTTGGGAGAACACTCCGTATGACATTACCTTGCTTCCAGAGAGCAATCCGTAGCCTCACAGACCAATCCTCTTCTCCACCCTTAAACTGTATCTTAGTTCATGTTAAAAGAGTCTGATTAAGCTCACTTGCTCTGTAAATTTAAAAACTATCCCAATGGACCACCTTGCTTTGTCAAAGATAAAAGGAAAACCAACTATCACAGAAAACTGAGACAGCAAATCCATTTGTATTTGAAACTACTCTGTAGTCCAGTGGTTCTCAACCTGAGGTCCCCAGATGTTTTTGACCTTCAACTCCCAGAAATCCTAACAGCTGGTAAACTGGCTGGGATTTCTGGGAGTTGTAGGCCAAAAACATCTGGGGATCCCAGATTGAGATCCACTGCTCTAGTCAGTCCTTAATATTTTCACTCTGACTAACATATACTAACCAGCTGTGCCACAGCCCAGTAGGGCAGGGCTGTGGTGCAGCTGGTTAGTAGCCAGCTGCAATAAATCACTACTGACTGAGAGGTCATGACATCGAAGCCCAGCTCGGATTGAGCTCCCAACCATTAAATAGCCTAGTTCGCTGCCCACCTAAGCACCTCGAAAAACAGTTGCATCTGTTGAGTAGAAAATTCTAGGTATCATTTACGCGGGGAGGCTAATTTAACTTAATTTATGACACCATAAAATCAGCCAGCAGCATGTGGAAAGGAATGAGGAAGTACTGCCATCAAAAGGACTTGATGTCACAAGTGGACAATAAAGCTGCAGCTCCCCCTGTGGCCAGAAGCAAGCATACCCTCATGAAGCCGGAAGCTGGAAAAATGTTAAATTGCCTCTGTGTCTGTCTATATGTTGTATGTCTAATAATGGCATTGAATGTTTACCATGTATATATATGCATTGTAATCCGCCCCGAGACCCCTTCGGGATGAGAAGGGTGGAATATAAATACAGTAGAATCTCACTTATCCAAGCCTCGCTTATCCAAGCTTCTGGATTATCCAAGCCGTTTTTGTAGTCAATGTTTGCAATATATCGTGATATTTTGATGCTAAATTCGTAAATACAGTAATTACAACATAACATTACTGCGTATTGAACTACTTTTTCTGTCAAATTTGTTGTATAACATGATGTTTTGGTGCTTAATTTGTAAAATCATAACCTAATTGATGTTTAATGAGCTTTTCCTTAATCCCTCCTTATTATCCAAGATATTCGCTTATCCAAGCTTCTGCCGGCCCGTTTAGCTTGGATAAGTGAGACTCTACTGTAGTGTAAATAAATAACTAAATATACAGAGGAGGCTTAAATCTTAAACTGTCATTTAAGATACAAAGATGACACCCTATTATTAGCAGGAAAGAGCAAAGATTTGGAAATATTACTGATGAAAAAAGTAAGGAAGAAAGTACAAAAGCAGAGTTACAACTGGATATTAGGGGGGGAAAATAACAGCTGCAGTTGATGAAGACACTAAAATAGGTAAACATTTTTCTGTGTCTTGGCCTTGCTATTAATCAAAATGGTGAATGAAGTCAATAGATGAGAAGATAACACCTGGAAAAGCATCTATGAAGGAACTAGATAGGATTTTGTGGTGTAAAGATATGCCCTTGCATATCGAACTTAGAATCACACATATTTAACTCTTTCCAATTTCCATCTATGGCTGAGAAAATTGGGCAGTGAAGAAATCTGACAAAAAGGGGATCGTTTTATCTGACATTTGGTGCCTGGAGCACGGTGGTTATGATGGACTGCTCAGATGATCAATATATAGGTCCTGGAGCAAATCAAGCCTGAACTCTCACAAGAAGGCAACTTGACTAAGCTGAGGCTATGGCATTAGGACTTATCATGAGACAACATGACTCACTGGAAAAGATGATAATACTGCTTCTGCATAATAAGGCTGAAAGAAGGCAATAAGGAAAGAGGAAGGTCACACTATAAGTGGATTGACTCAGCCAAGGAAGCCAGAGCAATAAGTCTGCAAGACCTGATCAGAGCTGTTGCTGACCCAGGCTCTTGAAGGACTCATTCGCAGTACTGCCATAAGTCAAACTGGGCTTGATGGCAAACAATAGCAACATCATCTGCATTTGATTAAATAGACTTAAGTATATGAAAACCCATGGTGCTAACTTCTTCCTCTCAGTTAGTCTCAAAGTGCTACAAGATCAATTTGAGAAATATTAATAACTTTTTTCCCCATTGGCAAACTATTTTACTGAGAAGTGATCATCAGTGAATTTCAGGGAAATGGCTAGTCACACAAGCAATCATACTAACACAACGTCCAATCCCAGACATTACCTTGTTTGCTTTTTGTTTGTCTTGTTCTTGGTTTGGCAGTAAATTGAGAAAATCTACACCTAATGAGCAATTCAAATTATGCCATTACAGCAAAAGATATTATTGCACTAAAGTGTTTTGCATTTCAGAGACACATTATGGATTCAAATAACTGCAGTAATGCTTTGTGTTCAAAACACATCTCAGCTAAAACATTTGTTCTTCCTTTTCTGAATTATTCAAAATGTGCACTGGAGTTTTGAGTTTCCTCTGAATCTGGCACCCATCTGCGCCCTCCCAACTCTATTTCACAAGATGTCTTCCACGGGTCTCCTTGTGTTTGGCTGAGTCAGACCACAGACCTATCTATGTGGCATTGTGTTGACACAAGGGCCACCAGCCAGCAGGAAACACTTTGCCTCTGCCTATGGTCCTGGATGTAGCACACAGTAGCAGGGAAATGAAATGTGAAGATGTTGAACTATAATGCTTATCATCCCCAACTCCTGACTGTACTAAGTGGATGGCTGATGGGAGTTTTAACGCAACAGCTTCTGGAGATTCACACATCCTGAAGTCCCTTCGGGGAGATATGGCGGGTTACAAATAAAGCATTATTATTAGTAGTAGTAGTCGTCGTCGTCGTAGTATATACACAACAAGATTAGTACACAGCAAACTAGATCACTATGCTGGCTATTATATTGGATCACACGTCAGACACTTCTCAAGTGTCTAGGACTATGTGATGTATCGGCGAAAAATGCATGCAGATCCAAGTAGGGTGGCCTTTTGTGGCTGACAGACAGTAATTTTGTCGGCGCTGAATGTTTTTAAGTGCAGGTCACGGTCTTTAGGTACTGCATCCAGCGTGCCGATCACCACTGGACCACCTTTACTGGCTTGTGCCAAAGTCTTTGCAGTTCGATCTTTAAATCTTCATCTTGCGTAAGCTTTTCCACTGTTATAATATTCCTGTTTTATACTTTACTGCTGTTTTTATCTATTTTATGCTGTGACTTGTGCATTGTGTTTTTGTTTACTCTATTTTGTGTCGTCGGGCTTGGCCCCATGTAAGCCGCACCAAGTCCCCACGGGGAGATGGTGGCAGGATACAAAAATAAAGTTATTATTATTATTATTATTATTATTATTATTGCTTCTCGTTGACTCTGCTGTCACCTGGTATTGCAACATCGATGATCCATACTTTGTTCTTTAACACGATTGTGTCCCAGAGTCCCAGAGTAGTTTGACGTGTTCATTTTCTGTAACCTTTTCAGTTCTTTGTCACAGGCAAATGGCACAAGTTCCAATGGATCATCTGAGCAACGGTATTATGCCACTGCTTGTAGTCCATCTATGTAATTTTCTTGCAGCAGCTGAGGATGCGATCCATCATTTCATCTGCTTCCTTGCAGAGTCTACACTTGGAATCTGTAGTCGGCTTTTCAATTCTGGCTTTGATGGCATTTGTTCTAATTGCTTCTCTTTGGGCTGCAGGGATCAGGCCCTCAGTTTCCTTTTTCATAGTTGAGTGTGTCCTCCACCACAAATGTCTTAAAGCCAATGAAATTGGTGGCTGCCACTATGTCTTCTGAGATTCAAATCCATAGTTTTCATGGTGGACTTACGGTAGGCCCATTCAAACATACTAATTCTCCTTGCAACTAGAACTGTATGAGAAAGAGGGAGAAGGAACAAGAGAGGGAAGAGAAAGATGCAACAACTCCACTCTCTCCCCTGCCATCATCTTCACCTTCCAAGTGCAATCCGAATCCTTGGAGGAATTGAATTCTAAATCACATTCAGTACTTCCAATTTGACAACACCCACTCAACTCATGCAGTGCAATGGGGATGGAAAAGAGTAGTGTGAAGCCAAAACGCTTATAATCCATGTCTCTCAGCAAGGGAGATGACAGTGGGTGGGATAGAACAGTGCTTCCTAAGGTATCGGATGTGGGAAACCAGCAATCCCCTCCCCCCCCATGGCGCCAAACACTAATACCATATTTGTGCCCATTGGCTAGAATTGTTCTTTCTTGGAAATTCTCCTAGGATGGGCAGCAGATAGCTCAGGGACTGGCATTTGTCCATGGACCCACACACCGAGCAGCAATGGCTTAGAGCCCCCAAATTGTGGGCAGAAGTATTCTCCTGAATATGTCACCCTTCAGTTTCATAGGATGAGCTCAGATTCCAATGTCATGACAGAGGAAGAATATTCTCTCTGCGTCTATCTTTTCTCACAACATGCTTAATTGGAGATACGTAGCTGGGGGGTATTTTGAGAGTTCTAGACCAGGAAGGGAAAAAGCAATATTCAACCTGTACCCGGATTTGTGTAAAATATAGTAAAGGTAAATGTTTTCCCATGGCATTAAGTCTAGTTGTGTCTGACTCTGGGGGTTGGTGCTCATCTCAATTTCTAAGCTCAAGAGCCGGCACTGTTCGTAGATGCCTTCTAGGTCATGTGGCTGGCATGACTGCATGGAGTGCCATTACCTTCCCACCTGGAGCGGAACCTATTGATCTCTCACATTGCATGCTTTCAAACATCTGCGTTGGCAGAAGCTGGGGCCAACAGCGGGAGCTCACCCCACTCCCTGGATTTGAACTGCCAACCTTTTGGTCAGCAAGTTCAACAGCTCAATGGTGTAACCTGCTGCGCCATTGGGGACTCCTATGTAAAATATAAGGCAGCCAAATCCATCACCTTAAGAATCTTAATGAATGTGGCTGCCATATATCAGAAAAGTTAAAGGCTCATGGCAGCTGCAGCAACAAGTAAGTAGTCTAGACTAAACTTCTGGCCCTCATACCTAGGGAATAACTCTGATAAAGAATAAGCAGCAGCTAATAAAATTCAGGGACAGGTTCCATTAGTATGGGATAGGCTTTCATTATCTGTTCTCATAGTAAACATAAGCACCCATGCTGCGTGATCCCATTCAACCCTGCTTAGAAAAAAAAAACTCCACACCATTCAATGTGTTTCCCTTTAAGATAATTGCACCAAAGATGCAAATTAGGAAACACAGGGTATCCCAAAAATGTATACCATATGACCCCTGTATTTGTGAGACTGATATCCGTGGTTTCATTTACCCACATCTGTCAAAAAATTCTCTTTAGGCATTTTCAAGGTCTTCCAGTGAAATTTCATGTTATTCTTCTTCCAGAAACTGACCATAAAACAATGCTGGAAAATGCAGAAAAGCTGGAAAAATGTATATACCTTTAACAGAATTAAGGAATTCAATAGTAGAAAAGTGTTGCAGAATTACAAGAGAAACTTTAGGGGAGATCTGCAACTCTGTGCTTTAACAATGATAACAACACATTGCTGTGCAGGTATAACAGTTTAAACATAACAATTTATGTGCCACCGGGAGCCCCTGATGGTGCAATGGATTAAACCACCAAACTGCTGAATTTGCTGACCAAAAAGTCACGGTTCGAATCTGGGGAGCGGGGTAAGCTCCCACTGTTAGCCCCAGCTTCTGTCAAGCTAGTAGTTCGAAAACATGCAAATGTGAGTAGATCACTAGGTCCTGCTTCAGCGGGAAGGTAACTGCACTCCATGCAGTCATGCCGGCCACATGACCTTGGAGGCGTCTACGGACAACGCTGGGTCTTTGGCTTAGATATGGAGATGAGCACCAACCCCCAGAGTTGGATACGACTGGATGATGTCAGGGGAAAACCCTTACCTTGCAATTTAAGAGTGAATTTGTAACTAATTATATCAAATAATAAATGGTACAATAATTATTTAAACGTATTTACTTAGGTTTCGGATAATCAGAATCATGACAATTAGCTGTTAGAGGTTCAGCCTCGGCAAGCACTTGGGAAGAGGCCCCGCCCCCTCCTCTAGCCCCGCCTCCTGTGTCCTGGCAGGCGCCGCAGGACAGGGATGCTCAACCCTGCCTCAGAGCTCGTAACTCTGCCCATCCCAATCCTGGGCACCCATTTGTGGCCCCGCCCACCTCCCCTTACAGCCCTGCATCTTGGATTGGGGAGAGGCTCAGTCCCACCCTCTTGAGCAGGAGCCACGCCCCCTCTAAGCCACGCCCCCCCTTTCCAGGGGGCACTGAGTCATATTTTTTCTGGAAAGAGGGCAGCAGGCCAAATAAGTTTGGGAACCACTGTGTTAGAGGGTATATGCTTTTTGAAGTGACATCCTTATCACACAGCCCACACAACACTTTAGCGCTTTCAACTAAGCAGAGGATCCTGATTATTTTTTTCTCCACCCCTTTTCTTCTTTCCATGACCTCCCCCACCACCATTACTACTACAGCAATTTTATCAAATAGTGGGGATTGAGGCATCTCTTTCCACATCAGTTTTCCTTTGCCTTGTGGGTGTGTATAGGCACATGGAAGTATACACACAGCACTGCAGATCCAATCTGAAACATGCAGAAGAGAGGTAAAAAAAGAATGAAAAGAAGAGACTGGCAGACCAGAAAGTATCTGTTAGGGAACACATGCATACCCTGCTGGTAGGAACAAAAAAGACTCTGGATGGGAGGGGAGGAAAGCCTGAAACATCCTGGAATTGCCAATGCATCATCTGAATCACGGAAACAGAAGCGGTAATTACACAAGCAAAAACCACGTTCACCAAATATAGGTCCACTCTGAATGAGCTCTAAGTCTATCTGGATAATTCCAAATAGCACAGGCAGCTATTTCAGGACCTAGGAGAGTTCCCTCTATTTCTGTAGCAGAAAGAGCAAGTACATTTCACAATGTTTCAGAGGGAGGGGGAGAGAGGTCTTCCTATCAAGGAAGTGCATAAAGTTTCAGTTTGTTTTTGATAACATTTTATCAAACCTGATCTTTCCCTCTTCTATATGTGAAACAGAAAGAACTTGAGATGTAAACATTTGCAACACAGAGAAGCCAAAATCTACAGTTTTGTCTGTACTCTTAAATAAAAGTCAAGGTTTGGATTCCTCTATATTCTACTATGTTATGCTAAATAACAAGTAGCAACAGTCAGAACAGATCACGGAACAACCGACTGGTTCAAGATTGGGAAAGGAGTAGGACAGGGCTGTATTCTCTCATCCTACCTATTCAACTTGTATGCAGAACACATCATGCAACCTGTGAGGCTTGATGAATCCAAGGCTGAAGAAACATCAACAACCTCAGAAATGCAGATGATACCATTTTGATGTCTGAAAGTGAGGAGGAGCTGAGGCTTTATAACCAAAGTGAAAGAAGAAAGGGTAAAAGCTGAGTTGCAGTTAAACATCAAGAAAACCAAGATGATGGCAACCAGACTGATTGATAACTGGCAAATAGAGGGAGAAAACATGGAGGCAGTGACAGACTTTGTAGTTCTAGGTGCAAAGATTACTGCAGACACAGACTGTGGCCAGGAAATCAGATGACGTTTACTTCTTGGGAGTAGTAAAAATAGTGAAGAGTAGAGACATCACACTGGCAATGAAGGTCTGCATAGTTAAAGCAATGGTACTCCCCGCAGTAACCTATGGATGTGAAAGCTGCACCATAAGGATGGCTGAGTGAAGGAAGATAGACACTTTTGAACTGTGGTGTTTGAGGAAAATTCTGAGAGTGCCTTGGACCGCAAGAAGATGCAACCAGTCCATACTCCAGGAAACAATGCCCAAATGCTCACTGGAGGGAAGGATATTAGAGACAAAGATGAAGTACTTTGGTCACATCATGAGAAAACAGGAAAGCTTAGAGAAGACAATGATGCTGGGCAAAATGGAAGGAAAAAGGAAGATGGGCTGACCAAGGGCAAGATGGATGGGTGGTATCCTTGAAGTGATTGACGTGACATTGAGGGAGAAGTGGGTGGCCACAGCCAACAGGGAGTTTTGGCATGGGCTGGTCCATGAGGTCACGAAGAGTCAGAAGCGAATGAACGAATAAACAACAACATGCTAAATAAAGATTGCCACTTCTTTCTTATCAGATTCTTATAATCCTTAAAACCTCCATGGCAACACAAGGCATTCCCATGTTAGGTATAGTCACACTTGTTGAATTTAACCAATGCAAACAAGAGACAAATTGCATTTCAGATCTCTTCTGAAAATTCTGCCCAAACATGCAAATCACATCCATGTTGAAGGCTAACTGAGCTATGAAATTTTCGAAATGATCTGGGGCTAGTCACTCATCCTCATGTTGACCTACTTCACAAGGTTGCTATGAAGATAAATCAGAAAGAGAGATAAGGATGCTTTCTTGAGCTTATTGGAAACAAATCTTTGTCATCATCACCACCACCACCATTACTGCCTCCAGAATCACTGACTAACTCCAACATTAATGTTTTCTAAAGCAGTGGTTCTCAACCTGTGGGTCCCCAGATGTTTTGGGCTTCAGCTCCCAGAAATCCTAACAGTAGGTAAATGGGCTGGGATTTTTCGGAGTTGTAGGCCAAAACACCTGGGGACCCACAGGTTGAAAACCACTGCTCTAGAGTAAGGTAGGATTCAAGGTGATATAGTTGTGACTAACTTCAGTTCTTGACTGTTTTCACTGGAGTATTTGAGGTTGGGGAAGGAGTAAGATTTGTCCAGTTCCCAAGAAAAGTAGCCTGACTCCCTGTCCTTTAATCCTCAACCCACTACCCTCCATCCTATATAATTACTTGACTAGAGCCACGGTCAAAGGCCAAAAGTCAGCCACTGTTATATCTCACTCTGTCTCAGATACAAAATTTTGTTCTGAAAGGAGGAGTGATCTGGCCGAGGCTCAACAATTGCTTTCGCTCTTTGGTGAGCCAGCAGGGCACCTTCTCTTGGGACAGTAACTGGTGCTGGAAGATTGTAGAAAGCTAAATAGCTTATATAGCAACATCATTAATCTGACTAAAGTGATCTGCTATTATGTAATAAAATACGCTCAGAAATGACATTACTAATTTAATGGGAGCAGGGATAAATCAAACACTCATAAGAGAAAGGGAACCGGCAATGCCATTTGTGCAAAGGGAAAGAGACCCAGCAAGGACGAGCCCAGCTTTAATTAAGGATATTCCAAACTTCTTCAGGAAGAAGGCTAGCCAACTTTTTGAATGTGGCCTCTGTTCACCTCCATGCTCTTCAGCTTCAAATCTTCATTGGCTAATTCTTGCATGTTGAGCTGCCTCTGAAAGCAGAAAAGCAGCCCAGTTCTGCTGGCAAACAATGACACGTGGATGATCCTGGGCACACAGAGGTGAAGTACTAGGGCTTGCAGGTTAAGGTTAAGTAAAGGGGATTAAAGCAAGATTTCCTGTTTCCTCTAAGTTTGGATGCATTCGTCACAGCTGCTGGGGAAAGGGGAGGTGGGTGGAATTAATTTCCTCAGCACTGATATATTGTTGTCAGCTGCAATCCTCTTATTATTTAAAGTACTTCAAGGTAGTTTGATCCTGAATGAGCAATTCAGACCCATTGGCTCTAAAAAAAACTGTTAGAACTCTTGGGCTTTGATACAGATCAACAAACTTGTTTGCTGGGTTGCTGTGAGTTTTCCGGGCTGTATGGCGATATTCCAGAAGCATTCCCTCCTGACTTTTTGCCCACATCTATGGCAGGCATCCTCAGAGGTTGTGAGGTCTGTTGAAAACTAGGCAAGTTTGAGGAATGTCCAGGGTGGGAGAAAGAACTCTTGTCTGTTTGAGGCAAGTGTGAATGTTGTAATTGGCCTCCTTGATTAGCATTAAATAGCCTTGCAGCTTCAAAATCTGGCTGCTTCCTGCCTGGGGGGGAATCCTTTGAAGGGATGTGTTAGCTGGCCTTGTTTGTTTCCTGTCTGGAATTGCAACATTCACACTTGCCTCAAACAGACAAGAGTTCTTTTTCCCACCCTGGGCATTCCACAGATATATAAACCCCACGTGCCTTGTTTCCAACAGACTTCACAACCCCTGAGGATGCCTGCCATAGATGTGGGTAAAATGTTAGGAGAGAATGCTTCTAGAAAAGCCATTCAGCCTGGAAAACACACAACAACCCAGTGATTCTGGCCACGAAAGCTTTCTATAACACAAAATTGCCTGCACTTTTAAATTGTCATTGGGGACATTAAAGTGTAAAAGCTCATTGCCACAGCTAACATTTAGCTCCACCCCACAAGTACATTAACTTTGATTCAAAGAATAAAAAAAAATCACAGAGCTGGAAGAGACTACAAATGTCACCCATTTTGCCATGTAGAAACAGACATCCAAAGCACTCTTGACAGAATGCCATCTGCATCTAGCCTCCATTTAAAACCTTCCAAAAAAGTCAGCATATTCCATTGTCAAACAGCTCTTGCATTCAGGAAGTTCTTCCTAATGTTCAGGTGGAATCTCTTTTCCTGTGGTCTGAATTCATTGCTCCATGTCCCAGTCCCCGGAGTAGCAGAAAACAAGTTTGCTCCATCTTCAATATGATATCCTTTCAAATATTTAAACATGGCTTTCATGTCACCTCTTCACCTTCTCTTCCTTAGGCTAAGCATACCAAGCTTCTTAAGCTGCTCCTCAGAGAGCAAGGCTTCCAGACCATTTATCATTCTGGACACCCTCCTCTATTACAAACATTCTATTGACATGTCAGTACAGTGATCTCTACTGGAGTCTGACTCCAGGACTGCCCCGCCCTACTCGTGGATAACAAAATTTGTGAATGCTCATTTCCCCTAATATGAAGTGGTGCAGTGAAACAATATCCCTTACACAGAATTACCAAAAGATTTGATTTTTTGGAATTTTTAAAGGCGGAATATTTTCAAATCATGAATTACTGAATCCATGAATACAGAATCAGGGAATATGGAGGGCTACAATTATACTGTGCTTTCGGGTGTAAACTTACAGCCTCTGTAAAGGTGTTCCAGGGGCCATAGGATACTATGAAGCTGGTGGTTATTATTATTGTTATTAATTATATTTATCTGCATGCTGTCTTCTGAATCAAGGCAGCATACAATTTAAAAAGAAAAGTGAGAGAAGTTTTCCTATTGAGATTCCAGCTCTGTGGCAATGGGCTTTCCGCCCACATTGGCTGTTCAGTTAGTGATTAGGCCATATGTAAAAAACCTGAGGCTGAGAGACTGCAACTGAGCTTGGTAGACAGATGCAGGCAACCTCCAGATGCTGTTAAGATGCAGCTCCCATCATCTGTAATCATTGTCATGCCAGCATGAGTTGGAATCCAACTACCTATGGAAGTCTGTGTGTCTTCCATCTCTATTTTTTTAAGTCTGCCATAATAACTTTATCATAATAATAACTTTATTTTTATATCCCGCCTCCATCTCCCCAAAGGGACTTAGGGCGGCTTACATGTGGATAAGCCTGATCCAACAAAAATCAAAATGAAACATAGATTAAAACATATCTCAATAAAATCAACAACATTACAACAAGGCAATAACATAAAAACAGCATCATCCACAGACAATAGTCTGAGCAGTAATGGATACTGACATTTGGCACAGAGGGAATTGTGCAATAGAATTTCAGAACAGGGCTGGTGAACAAAAATGCAAGGGCCAATAATAAATTAGAAGTAGAAGAGCAATGTCAGCTTAAAATGCTAAACCTATAGGAGGAAGGACAGGGATAAAGTGCGGGAACTGTTGGTAGATACAGTTGGGGACCAAATATCTTGTAAACTGTTTAATCGAAAGCACAATGTAACATCCATGTTTTTAGCTTTTTATGGAATGTGGACAGGGTGGGTGTCAGTCTAATCTCCCTGGGGAGAGAGTTCCAGAGTTGGGAGACCACCACAGAGAAGGCCCTCTCCTTCATCCCCCACGAAATGTGGTTGAGACGGAAGCAGGAGTGAAAGGGTCTCCCCTGCAGATCTTAGAACCCACGTGGGTTCATAGGGGAAGATGCAATTGCGAAGACAGGCAGGTCCCAAACCATTTAGGGCTTTATAGATAATTATCTGAACATTGAATTATTGGCAGTCAGTGGAGCTGTTTAAACAGGGGAGTTGACCGCTCCCTGTAGTTTGCTCCAGTTAACAACCTGGCCACTGACCTTTGTACCAACTCCAATTTCCAAGCCATCTTCAAAGGCAGCCCCACGTAGAGTGCATTACAGTAGTCCAATCTAGAGGAAACTAAGATGTGAACCACCATAGCCAGACTTCACAAGGTACGGCCGCAGTTGGCACCCACGCTTTAATTGTGCAAAGGCACTTCCAGCCACTGTCAACGCCTGAGCATCAAGCGTCAGTACTGAGTCCAGGAGGACCCCCAAACTGCAAACCTGCATCCTTAGTGGAAGTGTGACCCCCATCGAGCACAGGTTGCCATCTTATGCCCTGACCAGCCACACGACTGACCTGGAGGACCTCTGTCTTGTCAGTCTTGTCAGCCTGTTAGCCCTCATCCAGTCTATCACAGCGGCCAGGCACTAATCCAGAATCTGGGGGGCTTCCTTGGAGTTTGGTGGAAAAAAGTAGTAGAGTTTATGTCATCCATGTAGAGATGGCACCACACTCCAAACTCCAGATGACCTTGCCCAGTAGTTTCATGTAGATGTTAAAGAGCATAGGAGATAAGACTAGAACCTTGAAGGACCCCAAAGGTCAAAGGCCAGGGGTCCAAGCAAGAATCTCCCAGGTTCACCAACTAGGTACAACCCCCAGGAAGGAGCGGAGCCATTGCATAGCAATGCCCCTAATACCCATTCTGCAGAGCCGTCCCAGAATGATATCATGGTCGATGATATCGAAAGCCGCTGAGACGTCCAAAAGAACCAACAGGGACACACTCCCCCTGTCGAGCTCTCTGCGGAGGTCATCCACCAAGGCCATCTCCGTACTGTGACCAGTCCTGAAATCAGACTGTGATGGATCATTGGACCATAGTCATTGTTTAGCTCTCCTAGCAAACCGCAGAGGTTTAGGCTACACATCTTCATTGCTGCTAACTCTGATGTACACTCATATTTGTATTATTTCAGTGTGTTCATCATGCAGTGCTATGGCTTTGCCTCTATTAGCCTCCACTTTGCATCAACCTTTACTCTCTGAATCACCATTTTTCTTCAGGTTCACTTTCAACTACAGTAAAAAAAGGGAGGGGCATAAAACTTTGATGTGTGCAACACCTGGAAGAAATAAAGTATCATCCTAATTTTAGAATCATATAATGTTAGAATATTAAAATACCGAAGGTCACTGAGTACAACTTTTATCTCACCAGAGTATTAAAAACATAATGGGCCTACACAATTCCAAACTGCCATTGCTATAACCGGGGGATCAGCTCCCTGAAGGAAAACTCTCAATCTCCATGACGCGACATAGTTTGAAGAAGTGAGCCAAACTATATAATGAGGGAACAGATGAAGGAGCATTCATTTATCCTCCCTCAGGAAAATTCCTTCCTGTACTAACACACTGCCATTAGGAAACCTGGAGCATAACCAAGACATATCCTAGTAAATCCATCTAAAAAGAAAATTATATTGAGCACAATATGTCAATAACTTCCAGAGAGAAAGCAGTGTTGGCCCATTGCAGCAAAAACAAGGAAGAGCAGTGATACTTTAAAGAGATCAATTTTATTGTGGCATAAGCCTCTGTGGACACTTTCCTGCTATAAAGGCCTTTGGTCGTCTTTTCAAGTGACACAGGACTCCTTCTCACTCCTTCTTGTGAGACTAACAAGGCCTTTGGCAATGGTTCACTTTTCCCTTCTCAGAAAGTGGGCTGAGCTCCATAAAAGGTGATGCCAAAGTAAAGTTGTCTAGCCTTTAAGGTGCCCAACGCTGCAAGACTGGGCACCTTAAAGGTTTTCATTTCTCTCTCTCTCTTTTGGCAATATTGTGATTCGGAGAAAAAGCTAATACCCCATCCAGGAATACAGGCAGTCCACAAACAAGATACCGTGTTTCCCTGAAAATAAGACAGTGTCTTATATTAATTTTTGCTCCCAAAGATGCACTAGGTCTTATTTTCAGGGGATGTCTTATTTTTCCATGAAAAAGAATTCACATTTATTGTTGAACAAAAAATGAACATTTATTATATACTGTGCAGTAGTTGTCATCATAAACCAGCATAACCAGACAAACTGTGAATCCTATCAAGAATTTCTTGTTACTACCAATATTTCCATGTTCTTTTCGGCGGGCATGCTTCCAAACAAAAACTTTGCTAGGTCTTACTTTTGGGGGAGGCCTTATATTTAGCAATTCAGCAAAACCTCTACTAGGTCTTATTTTCTGGGGATGTCTTATTTTAGGGGAAACGGTAGATTCTGTAGTTATGTTCTTAAGATGAATTTGTATTTAAGTCAGAACAGGTACATTTTTAAGTGTAACTCCAGCCATATGTATGTATGTGTGTTTTTGCCTTGGATAGTATACGGAAGGATTAACACCCTTGTGGTGTTTGTTTTTCTGTCTGTGCCCCTGTTCAGAAGATTTCACCTCACTTTCTGTCCCTGTAATAATTAGATTTTGAAAAATTTGGCTTACTGTGGAAATGTGGATTTGTGAGAAAGCTTCAGTGGTAACAATAACTCTCTCAGGAGCGAATTTTCCTTCCGATGGGTATATTTTTCTCTCACTTTCTGTTCTCTCACCCCCATTTTTAACTATGAGTCATTTGTACCCAGTTTCCCCAAAATTAAGAGTGTCTTATATTAATTTTTGCTCCCAAAGATGTGCTAGGTGTTATAATCAAGGGATGTCTTATTTTCAGGGAAACACGGTATAAAACTGCCACCTCAAACACACATACAGTAGAGTCTCACTTATCCAACATTCGCTTATTCAATGTTCTGGATTATCCAACGCAGTCAGCGTCTTGCCCAGATCCACAGCTGTTTCTCTAGGCAGCAAGGATTGAATTTTTTACACATTTAATTTCCGACAATGTTGTTACTGTAAGTTCATTTTATGCAATTCTATCTTTATTTGTAGTCAATTTGTTAGTAGCCAATGTTTTTGTAGTCAATGTTTTCAATGCATTGCAATGTTTTGGTGCTAAATTCATAAATGCAGTAATTACTAAATAACATTACCATGTATTGAATTGCTTTTTCTGCCGACTTGTTGTAAAATATGATATTTTGGTGCTTAATTTGTAAAATCATAACGTAATTTGACGTTTAATAGACTTTTCCTCAATCCCTCCTTATTATCCAACATTTTCACTTATCCAATGTTCTGCCAGCCCGTTTATGTTGGATACGTGAGACTCTACGGTACATATACATGTGAAATAGCATATTTATCCCAGAGGCAACAATAGGCATGGACCGTGGCAATGGTCTAAAGTTCTCAGTGGCTTCATTCATGTAGTTATGATACATGCATCCAACTCTGATAGCTGTGTAACTGCTTGAATATCTTATTGTATCCTAGTAAGTCCTCTTCCAGCACCTGCAAATGCAGATCCATTTCCTAATTATTTGGTGGTCTCTGTAGTTACTAAACAAATTCATCAGTACTTATCTAATAACCTGGGGAAAGTAATACAGTTAAATAAAATCAATAAAATATTTTATTTTTATTGTTGATTTCAATAACAAGGCTATGTTATTTTCCTCGGCGGTGGTGGCGGCTCCCTCCTCCTCCGCCGAGGAAGGTGCATGCGACATGAAGGAGAAGAAGGGAAAGGCCTTTCCCTCCTTCTCCTTCACACCGCATGCGCCTTTCTCGGTAGCGGTGGCTTCCTCCTCCTAAGTCTGACTTTCAAGGATGTCTTATATTTGGCAATTCACCAAAACCTCTACTAGGTATTATTTTCAGGGGATGTCTTATTTTTAGGGAAACACGGTAAGTCGGATGCTTGTAATGCAGGTTCACTTGTACCTGTACACATAAATGTACACATACATGTAGGCACACACATATATGTTCACACTCCTCTTTTCTAGAACATGTACTCATCAGTTTAGAAAACCCAATATTCTTGCTGTTTAAATGTTCTTTCTTGAACCGATTTTGCACCTTTGTTCTTGGAACGGATCCGGGCAGAACTGTCTCATTAGCAGTAGAGGGAAGCAACCCATCTCCTACTTTCTGAGCTAAATTTGCCAGTGCTCAATATGCTTCTGCCTCATTCCTTAATTTGTTTATACTATTAAGGCATGCATTTCACAGAAGACACAAGTGGAGAAATGAGTCTCTAGTAAATTAAGGGCTTTTGCATTGCCTGGATTTCAAACCACAATGCAACACTGTGGTGACTTGGCTTCATCTCTTAAGTGCTGGGTTCTCTCTCTTTTTCTTCCTCTCAGCAAACTTTCTTTCCCACATCTGACCCTGCAGCACATTCCTGCTGCCATAAAACACTTCAGCCCTGATGCTCAACACAGGTGAAAGCAGACTTCAAAAACATGCCACAAAACCGGTCAAGGTTGCCAGTCACTTATAGTGAAGATGCAACACTTTGAAAAGCTGGGGAATTTACGATTTTCCAGATGTTCCTGGTTATAGTATCTTCCATCCCACACCATGGGTCAGGCTGCCTTACTTTGATAGAAACCAGAATCCAACAAAATCCCCAGAATTAGAGCAAACCAGTCTTCTCTAGTCCAATGCTCTTTAGATGTGAAGATTTCATAACCATCCATAGGGGCTGGAGTATGACAGGAGTTTCATTCAATACAGCTTAAGGGCACATTATTTGGGAAGTCTGGCTCATGAGTGTCCATTGAGAAAAAGAGAATGCTGGGTTCAAAGCCCACTCACCCAATAGATTTCTTGGATAATGTTTTCACACTGAATAATTATAGTGCTCTATGATTACAATTCAAGTACCATGGCAATATAGATTTCCAGTATAGAGAAGGGGTATTTAAACTGATCTGCCAAAAAGTTTCTTCAGTACTTCTGATCAAACTATAAACCCTAGGAGTCCATAGGATATCGCCATGGCAGTTACAGTGGAAGCATCTATATATATAAAAGGATAAAAATGCGGGCGCAGTGACTATAACAACAAAACTAAACATCCCAGAAATACGAAACTTGGCAACACAATGCAAAAGCCTTGCCTCCCGGTTACAACAACACAACCACACCACAAAACCACAATCCGGACCCACAAAACTCACAACAACACATCATGACTATAACAGCACAACTAAACGCCCTAGAAATACAAAACTTGGCAACACAACGCAAAAGCCTTGCCTCCCGGTTGTAACAACACAATCACACCACAAAACCACACTGGACCGACAAAACTCACAACAATGCATCGTGACTATAACAACACAACTAAACACCCCAGAAATACGAAACTTGGCGACACAACACAAAAGCCTTCCCTCCCGGTTGTAACAACACAACCACACCACAAAACCACAATCCGGACCCATAAAACTCACAACAATGCATCGTGACTATAACAACACAACTAAACGCCCCAGAAATACAAAACGTGGCACACAACTAAATGCCCCAGAAATACAAAACTTGACAACACAATGCAAAAGCCTTTCCTCCTGGTTGTAACAATACAACCACACCACAAAACCACAATCCGGACCCACAAAACTCACAACAACGCATCGTGACTATAACAAAACAACTAAATGCCCCTGAAATACGAAACTTGGCAAAACAAGGCAAAAGTCTTGCCTCCCGGTTGTAACAACACAATCACACCACAAAACACAATCCGGACCCACAAAACTCACAACAATGCATCGTGACTATAACACCACAACTAAACGCCCCAGAAATACGAAACTTTGCACACAACTAAACACCCCAGAAATACAAAACTTGACAACACAATGCAAAAGCCTTGCCTCCTAGTTGTAACAACACAACCACACCACAAAACCACAATCCGGACCCATAAAACTCACAACAATGCATCGTGACTATAACAACACAACTAAACCGGATGGCCATCTGTCTGAGAGGTTTGGGTGGGTTCTTCCTCCATGACAAAAAGAAAGAAAGGGATTGGACTGGATGCAAACTACAAATCCCAGCACCCCATGGCATGGAGTCCATGCATTTCAATTAGAGGCCTCTTCCTTCTCCCTTTCCCCACCATCCAACCCATTGACCCAGTTCCATGGCTCCACAGGCAGGAAAGGCTGGGACGGATAGAACGAAGGAAGGAGGGAGGGAAGGGAAGCGAAGGAACGCCAAGGACAAGAGCCCTCCCTCTCTGCCCAGAAAGCTAAGAGCAAAAGGGAGAGAAAGACCATTGATCCAGTTATATTTACCCTCCTTTCTGACCAGTGTGTTCTTATCAGCGAGCTCAGGATTGGATCAGAGAAAGGGAACAGCATAGGAATAAAGGAAACAAGGAGAGCACCCACTCTATCTATCCATCCACTCATCTATCCATCCACTCACCCACTAATAATAAACACCTACACAGGCAAGAATCAGCCATGCACTGAGTCTACAAGGCCATTCAGTGCTCATCCACCTCCCCAATCCCTATATTCACACTTGGCCTCCAAAAAAACAATTACAATAATAACAATGACAACAATAACAATAAGAATCAACACCATCACAAGCAAGAAGCAGCCAGGCACTGAGGCTGAGAGGCCAGTCAGTGCTACACTGGGCCTCCAAAAAACAATACAGTAGCATCTAACTTATCCAGCCTTCATGACCACTACAACAACAATAATAATAAACACCTACACAGGCAAAAAAAAAAGACTATTGTACCACAATAAGATATAAACCGCACTCAGCAGAATCAGACATCACGATTAACAACAAACCAAAGACAACAGGGATCTCAAGCAATTATCAATCAACACAAAAATTGAAGAAGGTAACAGACTTCAAATACTACTACTAATGTGAGTATAAAGAAGGGTAGAGGTCACAGCATAAATACAACCTAATGTAGACTGACCAACACCACCAGAATAAGCCACAGCAACGCGTGGCCGGGCACAGCTAGTAATGCTATAAATGTATTGTTGTGGAAGAGCCTATTGCTCATCCTAACCTATCTTACAGGTTTATTGTCAAATTAAGTAAATGGAAAAGTAAAATATCCTAATTGCTTTTGGGGAATGATTGGGATAAAAATGTAATAAACAATGAATTAATAAAGTTGACTCCAGAAACAAAAGGTTATCTCGAAAAGCCAGTTCTTATATGTCCCTGTTTGGTGATGTAGTACCATGGATCTACCAAAGACATCCAAATAATAGTTTCTTACCTATGGTCAATAAGTAGATGAGCATAATTTCTACATTGTCCCTGACTCGGTCATGGAGCAAAGGTAGCAATTTAGAGCAGAAGCACCAGCTCTACCAAGCAGAATGATAAGGCTGTCACAGGCAGTAGCTTTTAACAGGGAAAATAAATGCTTAGTTAGTGATTTTGCTGTGTTTTTTAATATCAGGAAAAGGGATTTTGTGGGCTTTTCTCCCTCATGTCTCCAAATTACCTGGCTGTGTTAAGGTTTCTGGCAGGCGAGGCCATTTGCTGCCACCAATTATATTAAATGTACCATTGCTACCACCAATTATAACATACCCTGTTTCCCTGAAAATAAGACATCCCCAGAAAATAGGACCTAGTAGAGGTTTTGCTGATTTGCTAAATATAAGGCCTCCCCTGAAAGTAAGACCTAGCAAAGTTTTTGTCTGGAAGCATGCCCGCCAAACTGAACACCAGAGCATGTGGTATTGGTAAATGTACATACCATAGAGTGTTGTACATGGAAATAATGGTAATAACAAGAAATTCTTGGTAGGATTCACAGTTTGTCTGGTTATGCTGGTTTGTGATGACAACTGCTGTACAGTATATAATGTTCATTTTTTGTTCAATAATAAATGTGAATTCTTCTTCATGGAAAAATAAGACATGCCCTGAAAATAAGACCTAGCACATCTTTGGGAGCAAAAATTAATATAACACACTGTCTTATTTTCGGGGAAACACGGTATGTGTCACCGCTCACCAAAGCCAGTACACAGAGCCTCCCAAAAATGGTGGGGAACTCTGACGTTTAGAACGATGGTTAATAAGCAGACATGCCACCTCCTAATATTGATATACAGAATGACACACTGAAAACTTGAGGTGAAGTAAAAACAGAATTGAGATGTTTGAACAAAAAGGTTGCGTATTGGTTACAGAAGAATAACAAGCTGGTTACTTAAAATAAAATTGTTCTTTTACTTGGCTTCTTCAGAAACTATATTCCCTCACAAGAGAACAAAACAGGCTTTTAAAAAACTCACAGACCTACCTTCCAGAGGCTCTTTAACATAAGCACTCGAACCCTTAGAGGCTTACTACAATATCTAGCACTTCTCTCCAAAGGCTAATTTTAAACTTTTCTCCTCACAAAGGTTCCTCTCTACCAGCTCTAAACTTTTCCCTTCTTCCTTTTCAAACCACACTCCCTGACTGAACTAACTCTCTGTCTGAATATCTCTTCCTGCCTCTTTGGCGCCACCTGCGTCCTGTTGCTAGGTAACTCCCTCCAATTCCATCAACCAATGAGAATCCACTACCATATATGGAGCTGCCTGATCTTTCCTCCCCTTGTCTAGCTCTGCCTTTCCACCAAGGCCTAGAACTAATTTACACACCAACCCTGCAAGGTAGGCCTAATCCGTTACAGGGTTCAATGCTCGCTGAGAAAGGTAGATGCCATGTGCATCTCTTCCCAGGCAAAAAAAAATGTTTCAGGAAACCATGCAGAAGAGATCACTAGAGGCAGTGAGAAAAAACATACGTGACTGGATAGCTTTAGAAATTCTCAAATGTCCTGCCTCTGCAGTATCAGCAAACACTCCAGTGTAGAAGACCTGAACTGTAGGCCATCATAAAGAAAATGAATCATATGGGTACCAAACTCACCAGGTCAGGCTTGCAAAGCAGAGGCCCAGCATATGATAAAATGGGAGTCCCAGCATGTGATAAAAGCGATGTGTGAAAGGTCACTGCTATGTAGAATTTGTGGATTCAAATTCAGGCTGGCCGGGGCATTCTGGTAAGTGCAGCTCCCAAAAGTAACTCTTCCAAACTTATGAAGTTCAACAAAACACTGACTAGATTCCAAGTCATGCTTTATTTATTGTCAATGGGAATGTTTTAAAACCTGCCTCAAAGGCCAATTCGGTTAATCTTAACTGGGTTCCTAATTCTGCATGGCATCTGCACCTCTAAATGCCAGAAAATCAGTTTCCCTGAATTTTCAGCAGTACAAGGCTTTTTGAAAAACAAAGAAAGAGAAAAGAAAAGAACAAGGAGGGTGGGAGTGAGTGAGAGAAGGAAGGAAGAAAAGGGTTTTACCAAAACTAAAGTATAAGGAGGATCAAATATCTAGAGGAGTCCATAAAAGAAAAAACCCAAATGTAAAGTGTGGACATTATTGGAACAGTCCAATTTTGGGGAACCAGGGTCCACTTTCAAGCCTCAATTTGAAATGGGATACAATTGGGAAAAAATGAGATAATAACCACATATGTCCCTCCCTATCTCCGCCTTTCTCAGGGCATATCTGCACTGCAGACAAACTAGTTGAACAGTCATCCTTTCTCCCAAGGAAGCCCTAGTAGAAATCATAGTTCCTGTGTGCATGTGTGTGTGTGTGTGTGTGTGTGTATATATATATTATAGGATTATTTGGAGGGGCTGTAGGGTAGAGGAAAATGTCAGGAGAAAACCAGTATTACATGTCTTACAGCAGAAACCCTCATTCTCTTCCCATTACCTTTCTATTCCTGTTTATTTTTTAAAGATGCCAAAGTCCAAGGCATTGTGAGAAATTGCTAAACCTCAGATCCTGTTTTTTTGGATATATTCTACCTTGCGCAGTTGCTGCATGTCATGCTGCATGCACTATAAGCAGTAGCCTCTATCCCAGTGGTTCCCAACCTGTGGTCCGTGGACCACCAGTGGTCCCTAAGAACTAAAATATGATCTGTGGCCTCACCGTTACTACACTGTTGCAATGAGAGTGACTGATCTTGCAAAACCCTCTTATAGTGCTGAGGCAACGGGGATGTCGAGAAGGGAGAGGCTGACTACCCACGAAAGGTGCGACAGCAAGCCTCCTGACTGCTGTTTCTCCTCCTCCTCCCTTCCCTTGAGCGGAGCCATTCCATGTGGTGTCTGGAAGCGGGAGCGCCTTGGTGTCTTCATTTTTAGGCCTTTTCCTAGTGTTATTTGGAGTGCTGATTCAGAAAATTGCATTGGATAGACTACATCAGCTCTAGATTATTAAATATGGTTTTCTGTGGGCGAGCAGATGGCGACTACTGGATGGCATATGTTCTGTATCAGAAACTAGAGCGGATGTGGTCTATTCCATGTAATTTTCAGCACCCCAAATAACCAAACCCAATCTAAAGTTGACCAAAAACTGATTTGTAATCCTTTTGGCACAAATGTTGGAGAGTGGTCCCTGGTCAAAGTGGTCCCTGGTCAAAAAAAAAAAAAAGATTGGGAACTACTGCTCTATCCTCTCCACCTTGTTTCAAGATTTGGAAATATGATTACAAGCTGAAGGGGTTCTGACATAGAAGTAATTTTACAAATTTTGCAAATTGAATCCAAAAAGATAACACACTGATGGGTAGTAATGACAGAGGCAAGGAGGAAGGGCATCCACTCGGTGATGATGGAGGGCAGCAATGAAGGCATTTTGATCCCCTTCCCAAGACTGGATGTAGCACTGATCATATTATGATTCACTTGTGGGTCTCAAGTCATTTTAATGTAGGTGAAAAGTATGCTTGGTAGAATATAGACAGCAAGGTTGTTTTAGTGACCTACGCCTTGCCTTGAAAATGCCACTAGAGCTTGGCATTGATTTGCAATATTGATGGGGAAAGCAGAAGTTTTAAACAAGCAGGAAATTAAAGCTAATGTTTCAGAGAAAGGGTGGGAGAGCTATAGCCCTTAGGTGTAGTTGGACTACAATCCCTATTATCCTTCTGCACCACAAAGGTTATTCCAGGAGGAGCTGATGGGAGTTGGAGTCAAACATCATCTGGAGGTAAGAGAAAAGTGCTACCAGGAAACCTTGGTCAGCCCTTAGGATCTCTAGTACGAATCCCTTCTAGCAACAATATGGCACCTGCAAACAATCCTTTTTTAAAACTCACATGGCCTCTGACAGCAAAGTTTCAAATATGGAAATAATTCCAATACATTGCTCTGTTTTAAGGAAATGGCAGCTTCAGACTGCAGAATCGAGCCAGCGGAGCATATATTAGAACGTTTTGGTGAACAATTTGTGATCCAAGAGTTGCATCCCAATATCTTTTGTAATGCCATAGATAACACTGGAGTAAGGCACACTTCTCTTGTTCCTGAATGCACCCTTTGGACTGCTTACTTTCAATATAGGTTTGGGCAGAAGAAAAGGTTTTGGGATAGATGTTACTACACAGAGGCTAGCCCCATCCTCGAGAATGACAGAAGTCTTCAACTTCATACTGTTTGGTCTTTCGTGTGTGTATGTGTGTGTGTGTGTGTGTCTTTCTCTCTCTCTCTCTCTCTCTCTCTCTCTCTCTCTCTCTCTTTGGATGGCCGAGGAGGAAAAAAAATCAAAGCAAAGGCAAATTGGCAATTAGAAACTCATTACCTAACTTGATCCCTTTCGCCTCTGCAGACGTCAAGGAGAAGACATTTGTAAGGGTGAGAGGAAGCGGGAGGGACACCAGGGCAGTAAAATAAACACCACGGATCCCTCCTCTCTGCATTGGAGAAGGATATATTTTGCTGGCACAGATTATAAATACGGATGGCATGAAATATTCATATAATCCCCAGGTACCAGCTCACAGCATTTCCGCTCCAGTGGAAAGAGGATGCAGTAACCTTGTGTTGCAGATTGCCACGGCACAGGGGGCGAAAGCGTAATGGGTAGCAGGGCCAAGGGTTCTCGATTGACAGGATCCGTGGGCTTCTGATCGAGTGGAGCGAGGGCACAGCTCAGAAACAAGCGGCTTTGGACAAGCGTTGCTGGCACGCACGCAACGCTGCCGAGGCCTGTGGTTCAGTTAGGGCTGCAAAAGTCAGTGGAGCCCCTGCTGGATTGGTAGTGGCAGCATCTGCCACCAGGAGCTAGGATTTGGAGCAGCGGGTATGAGCGTGTGTATATGTTGAGAGATGATTTGGTTTGTCAGTGTGTGTCTCCCTTGTGGTGGAGGCAATGCTTCACATGGATCACGGAAAGAGTCCGTCTTCCCTCATCTTTGCTGAAGGAGAGGATGATGAGTCAGAAACACGGAGGCTGCCCAGAACGCAGTCAGTGGTGGAGTGGCAAGGCACTTTCATGCCATCCTGCCTTGGCAAGTAGGAAGGGCTGCGGGCCTTAATGGGCTTAAAGTCTGCAGAGTAATCCTCTAAAGCCAATGAATTGTGTAGCCAGCAGAGGCCAATTTTAACAAATAAGTCCGACACTCAAGGCCTTCCTGTTTAATCTGGGGGCAATTTTGATTATGAATTGTGTAAATTAAGAAGAGCTTGGTATAAGTCTTGTTCTATATTAGACAAAGTAAAGCAACAAATGCTGTGTTGCAGCAGTGGCACTCCTCTGTTGCAACAGGGGTGGATCCACATCACACAGTCACAGCAGTTTGAATGTTCTACTCCAGAGAACTCTTGTCTAAGGCCCCTTCTACACTGCCACATAATCCAGATTATCAAAGCAGATAATCAACATTATCTGCTTTGAACCGGATTATATGAGTCTACACTGCCATATAATCCAGTTCAAAGCAGATAATCTGGATTTTATATGGTAGTGTAGAAGGGGCCTATGTTGCTCTATGCAAGGGCTTCTGAAACGTTTTCCACTTGTAACCATTTTCCAGCCAAGAAATTTGTATGTGTCCCCAGATATATAGGTATACAAATACTACAGATACAAAAATCCAAATTTTACTGATAACAAATCAGCATTTGCAAGGCTTGCTATACAGGCTGATTTTCCTTTTTGTGGAGTACAGCTGCATCATTTTCTGCAGAGCCCATTGTAAAAACTGCATGTTGTTGCTAACAGATTTGCGTAAATGGATGGCATTCAGAAACCTTTTATTGTTGCTAAAATGTTTGTGACTCCAACACTGAGCAAAGGGAATCCCATCAGGGGTCAGGACCCACAGTTTAAGAAGCAGTGCCCTAAATCAGGGCTGTTGAACCCCCTTTGGCTACAGCCCTGGCCTGAAATTTTTCAGGCTTTAAAGAAAACCTGGTTTGCTCATGAATTTTAACTCATTAGCCAAATCCCCATGAGTGTCCATTGAAGTTTATCGATGGAGCCTGATTTCTAAATTATTTTGCATTATGGAACTACTCTTCATGATTCGTTAAAAAAAGTTTCAACCCCCTCCCCCCCCCCCCCATTTTTTTTTGCTGGCTATGGCCCTGCCTTAAGCTTTCTGGCCTAAAAACCTTACTGAAGCATAAACCTAGGAATATACAGGAAGAAGCCATGACAGTGAAAGTGCCATGATAATGTTATAACAGAATAGTGTCAATACATCCTGGTCCCTTCAACTGGTATTATTATTATTATTATTATTCTTAAAGGAGAATATGTTGGAAATAGCAACCTCCCAAGCCTTTCACTATTTATTGAGAATCCTCTGCCTTGTGTGGCTGTGCAGCAGAACAAACAACTCTGCATATGTATGACTGCCCACAATGTCCTGCCTCATGTACTGAGGAGTTATTTAAAGCTACGGACAATGTGGTCGCTGTTGCCCGCTTTTGGTCTAAAACTATTTAGCTGCTTGTGAATCCTTTATTTCATCACTTTCAAACTTATTTATTATGCAATGCTTTTGACATGAAATAAATAAATAAATATTTCTTTGTTAATGTATATATTTGCTAATCTGCATGTGTATGTTGATTTGCCAGTTTGACTGACCTCTTTGGTGTGGGAGGGGTTATAGACATGTGATTGTACTGAGCATGTTCAGTCTCAGGACTCCATTTTGTATTCAGTATGTGTTTAGTCTTCAATGAAAGCAGGTTGCTGTTTGGACTTCAGTAGAGAAGTCTGCTTTACACCTCAGTGGAGGTGGATGCATGTATGTTGCTGTTTGGACTTTAATATAGAAGTATGCTTATGTACTTCAGTGAGTATGAGTTTACTCGAAGACTATGGACTATTGATTAAAAATGATACCCTGTGTACTCAACAAAGAGAGAAGCTACATCCTATCTGTAACTGAACTTTAATAAGAAATGTGCCTGTATGGTGAATTAATGCAAGATGTTTGTGGGGGAAAAGATACATTACTTTTCAAAGAAGACTTTGTTTTTTATCTCTGAGTGCATATTTTAAACTAAGAGGTTTCAAGGGAGTGTATATCTTTTGAGCAACCGCAATTTCAACTTCAAAGAAACAACCATCCTCTGCTAACCAAATATATTTTTGTAGTGGCATGTCTTTATCCTTGGCAGTTTAAAGACATTGTTATTCAGTTTAACAGCAGAGTTACCTGTATGCCATTACATGAATGCTTATGAATATCACTTGTTCAAGGGGTTGACTTCTAACAAGGTCATGCATTTCTTGACTAGTGGTTTTCAAAAGGTAGTCTCCACATGTTCATGGAGATTCACTTTTGCCAAACTGATATGTGCCCAGAGACTGGTTATGGTTATGGAACCAATAGGATATGGAATACACAGAATGCTGTGTATCAGCAGTTCTGACCCTGACAAATTAACTGGCTACCTCAGGTATTGTAGATAACATTATCTAATTGCCAGGGTTGACATGAGATTCAATTACCACTCTAGCTTGCACTTGTTAATGGGATGGGAAGGGATGCCATCCTGTCCTTAGTCTCAGGCAGCACATTTCTTTGGCCAACCCTGCTATATGCAGCACATTTTTTGAGAACTCTGGCAATGTACAACATAATAGACTGCAAGCAAAACAGGGCTACTTAGGTCAAACAAACGTGAGAAATTATTTACTTTTCACCTTCTGCCTACTCTCACCTCCATCTTTTACCTTCTCTGTTTGTTAATCCGCAACCCAGAGAAAGAGCGGATGAGCTCCCTCTATCAGCTCCAGCTCCATGCGGGGACATGAGAGAAGCCACCCACAAGGATGGTAAAAACATCAAAACATCCGGGCGTCCCCTGGGCAACGTCCTTGCAGACAGCCAATTCTCTCACACCAGAAGCGACTTGCAGTTTCTCAAGTCGCTCCTGACATGAAAAAAAAGCCTTCTCTGTTTCCTGACCAGAATGCCTACTAGGAAATCCTTTAAGAAATTTAACGGAATAGCTGTAAATACTTGTGTAAAAGCCCACCTCATGTATATGTCAAATAAAAGGTTTGGGGGACATTAATTGAATTCTCAACTTTTGGTCCTCCAGTTTTTTTGGACCTCAACTCCCAGAAATCCCAGCCATCTTACCAACTATTAGGAATTTTGGGAGCTGAAGTCCCAAACATATGAAGGACCAAAGGTTGGGAACTACTGTTTATAAGCTATCCAAAATAAAGACTGGAGAGGCTTTTATGGACACAGAAAATAAGCAATACCTACTGAAATTACCTATGCAACCATCAAAGTAAAAAGAACCAACTCCAATTAATGGTGGCAACTCTATATACAGTACTAAATCTGTTGAACATCACACAACTCCATGGTGTTTTGGACTACTACTCCTTTGTTAGTGTTATAGAAGGCACACGGAAATGACAATTGTATTTCCTCCTGTTTATCATTTATCATCTTATATATGCATCTTTTAGACAGTTGGTAAATTATAGGCAGAATACACAACATTAGTAATACTATTAGCATGATTATACAGAAAGCAAGAAACAATTCTTTTAACCATTGATGGTAGGCAACTTGTTAGCCAATTGAAAGAGTTTGAAACCCCATGAGTGTTATGTTCTATTAAATCAGTCATCGGATTCAATTCGTCTTCAATTCTTATTAAGATCTTGAAATCTAACTTTACAACCTCTTTCATCAGTTTACAAAAACCTCGATGTTGCAAAATTAGGACATTTATCAGTTTAACTTTCACAGGTTTGATTTTTCATAGATATGATTAATGTGTTCTATTTAGTACCTCCATGATGGTACTATGGCCAACTTCCATTGGAACCTTACTAGAGAGTCCTAGAGAAATATACTCTCGGTAAGAAATAGCAAGTTTTTCATTCCAGTTTTTCCACTTTTGTGGGGGTCCTGTACTCTTAGACCCAATGAATGTGGAGGGCCAACTGTACTCCTATCAACATTCCCCCACTCCAAAGCATGCAGCTATTTTCAGCCAATTCTTTCAGAGTTCCTCCCACTTGTAAGCTCTGTTTAAAAAGCTACAAAGAAGAATATTCCACCCCACTCCAGGTGTGCATATCCCACTGAGAAACAGCTCTTACTGTCAGGACATTCTTCCTAATATTAAGACATTATCTATTCCTGCAATATGAATCCATTGCTCTGTGTAGCAGAAAGCAAGGTTGCTCTTTCCTGACCATCATGTCATCTCTTAACCTTCTCTTCTCCAAGGTAGATATACCCATGTCCTTAAGCCACTCCTCATATGGCATGTAGCATGTTTCAAAGGAAGATAATGTGTTTCAGCTAAATTCCTCTTTCCCTAAAGTTCATACCCCTTTAAGGTTGGCTTGCATTGCTTTCCACTGAGAGACTCAGATGACACTTGGTGCTAATGAGTTAGGTGATACAACAAGACCAATCTGTTGCTACTAGCTACTATCAAATCTCTCTGATCAGTTTTCTTCCTTCATGACAACTTATTTCTGAAGAAACATCTCTAGGTCCTTGTCTGATTATCTGTCTGTAGGTCTCATCCTGAGCCTGTTAATGAGCATAGGTTCTCACGAACTTCAGAGTAAGTTTAGGATGAGCTTTGACCAAATCAGTCTGTACTGACTAGCCTCAATATCTGACACAACCCAACTGTACAAGTTGCTCAACTGTGGAGTGAAAATATTTTTATTTTTATTTTAGTGCTAAGGTAGTAGCACTTTGAGAGTTTTGCTTCACTCTAGCAGGGTCAGTCCTGGTTAGTACTTGGAAGGGAGGCCACTAATGAAGATCAGTTGCTGCCGGCTATATAATTCAGAGGAAGGAACTGACAAAACCACTTGCCCAGATTTTCCCACCTAAATGTTTTCGATTATCTATCCCTGTAACATAGTTATATTAATGTAGCAGCATTAGGATAAGAGGAATTATATGTGGACGATTCTATTTAAAAATTACATTATAGACTAGACCCTATGTATTAGGCTAAGGCAAAACACTTTTCTAAAGGGCAAACTGTGCCAGCTCTAGATCCCCAAATCAAGGGACACAGTGTCCAAGGGTAGTCAGAATGTGGAAGTAGAAAATGTGAAGTAGAAAATTTCATAAGTAGCTCTCAACATTTCCAGGCAATATGAACATAATAATATAGGTATCTTGTGTTTGACATTTCAAAATTCTAAACGTTCCAAATGTTGGAGCCCCTGGTGGCTCAGCATATTAAACCACTGAGCTGCTGAACTTGCTAACCAAAAGGGTGACAGTTCGAATCGGGGAGGTGGAGTGAGCCCCCGCTGTTAGCCCCAGCTTCTGCCAACCTAGCAGTTTGGAAACATGCAAATGTGAGTAGATCAATAGATACCACTCTGGCAGGAAGGTAACGGCGCTCCATGCAGTCATGCCGGTCACATAACCTTGGACAACGCTGGCTCTTCAGCCTAGAAATTGACATGAGCACCAACCCCCAGAACTTAATGTCAGGGGAAAACCTTTACCTTTACCTCCCTAAATGTTCCAAAACCCAAAATTATTCACATGGGCAGGTGAGACAGTGACACCTTTGTTTTCTGGTAGTTTAAGGTATACAGATTTTGTTTCATGCACATAATTATTAAAAATATATTGTGTACAGTATTCCTTCAGGCTATTCATAAAAAGCCGTATATGAAAGATAAATGTAATTAGGCTTGGGTCTTATCTCTAAGATAGGTAATTATGTATCCACAAGTATTTCAAAATCTGAAATATGGAACACTTCTAGTCCCAAGCAGTTTGGATCAGGGATACTCAACTTGCTGGAAATGAAATAGCAAAGTACCATTTGCTGCCCTTCCATGACGACTCAAATCTTTTGCGTAAGACAGTCACCTCATTTTTCCTAACGTAGGACTGGCAATGGTGTGCGCCAGGGCCATAGCTAGAAAAAAATGAGGGGGGGGTGGAACTTTCTTTTTTTTTAGCGAATCATGAAGAGTAGTTCCATAACGCAAAATAATTTAGAAATCAGGCTCCATCAATAAACTTCAGCAGACACTCAAGACAGATAAACTTCAGTGGACACTCGTGGGGATTTGGTTAATCAGTTAAAATTCATGAATAAACCCGTTTTTTTTAAAACCTGAAAAAATGGGGGGGGGGGGTACAACCCCCCCCCCTTGGCTACAGCCCTGGCGTGCACATACCTGTAGACATGCACATCATCCTTCACTCTTTACAGCCCTAGTTCAATGATAAATTGCATGCCCCATACCATGTTAAGGGCCAGAGGTTCCCCTGGCACCATCAGGAAACATTTCTGCTTGAAGAGCCTCCAAGGAAGACAGTTTGAGACCTCAGAGTACTGGATCATGATGAACAATTGGCTTGTCTCACTATGGAGGCGGTTGCTTAGGAGGGACTTCAGAGTCCTGCCTTCACAACCTGGCAGCTAACAGCATTGAAAGGATGACAGGGTCAGTGATTCAGCAAATATGGTCAGGCCCCAGGAAAGCCAAAGGCCAAGTCAAAAGGAAGTCAGCTCTTTCTTCCAGGGCTGCTGCTCCCATTGCCCTTCACCTCACTCTCAAACCACAAGCTCCTACAACGCCTGCTCATTCAGAGATTACAAATTCCCTCCTCCACCATCCTGCTTCTTCACAATCGGCTGAGAGCACTCTCTTCATCTTGACCTTAATAGCTGGCATCATAAGTCAAGGGCACTCACTCCCAACAGCAGCTCCACAATTACAACATTCTGTCGGAGATTAATTTCTAAACAGAGTAGTGCTACCACTCAAATCTGTCCCCAAAGTCAGACCTTGATTTCGTGAGTTTACAGAAGACCCACAAAATGTTGTTGTGAGCTTTTACTACTGCTCCTTATGAATGCCAGCCTTTGTGATAATTTTTTTCTAGTCCTTAGAGCGACAAAGTGGGTGGTCAATGTCTGATCAGTCTCTGAAACAGGATTGCCAGATTGAGAACTTGAGGTGGCTTTAGTGGTTGCGTAGAAGAATTTTAGCACATGTGGCTTATCACACAACGAGGCCGCAAGCAACACCTAATGAAACTCTTGCTTCTGCACAACCACACAGGAATCATCTTCAGTTTTTACTCTAGCAACTCTACTGAAACCGAATGAGTAGCTGGATAAAATACTGAGGAGTCAGTACTCCGTGAATCTTCATTCCTTTATGACTTGAAGGTTCAATATATGCTGCACAAAATAGGTGGTTCGGGGTTTATATCATCCAGTGGGAGAAAGTGGGGTAGCCTCTAGCACCATGAACCCCACACAGTCTTAGAATTTTGAATTATTTTGATTCAGAACTTGCACTAAACAAGTGTCAGATATGCACAGTCTAGAAACAGTTAGATTTGTTTATCAGGATGTCTTCTACACCAGGTAAATGTTACTGTCATGGCTGAAGACAGTAGTGCAAGGGAGAATGCACTTAATATATCTATCATCCTTTATTATTCATGCATGCCCTCGCACTAATAACAAGTTCTAGGGATGAATCCAAACCAAAGTTGGACACTTCCATTATGTTTGTCCTGGTAGAGGATGGGATGGGAGGTTGCCAGTTGATATTGCTACAGTCAATTCTGGGGCAGATAGCTGATTATTTCCAAATGATTTTAAATGCTGTAATTTCCAATTTTGATATATCTCAAGCCTACATGTCTTTAAATGCTGGAAAAAATAGGCTTCTGCCAAAAATGATGGCCAGCTTTTGATTTAATGTTGGCTCAATAAGGTCAGGAAAAAGCAGAGCCAATGACGGTCAAAGCTTGACAGATCATACTGATGGAAGAGTCTGGAGAACCCAAACAGAGACAAGTCAAACTCTCAGTACATTAATGAGAAGATGAAATTGGCTGAAATTGGCTGAATCTTTAGCATCTGACTTTTAAAGATCTCAATAACAATAGTCTCTGTGAACAGGATTTAATAAGGGCTAGTAAACTATGACCAACAATGATATGATAAACAATGACCAACCTATGACTAAACAACTATGATAAACAATGACCAACCTAGATAAAATAGTGAGGAGTAGAGACATCACACTGGCCACGAAAATCCACATAGGTAAAGCAATGGTATTCCCCATAGTAATCTATGGATTTGAGAGAGGGACCATAAGGAAGGCTGAGCGAAGGAAGATAGATGTGTTTGAACTGAGGTGTTGGAGGAAAATCCTGAGAGTGCCTTGGACCACAAGAAGATCCAACCAGTCCATCCTCCAGGAAATAATGCCCGGCTGCTCACTGGAGGGAAGGATATTAGCGGCAAGGACACATAATGAGAAGACAGGAAAGCTTGGAGAAAATAATGATGCTGGGGAAAATGGAAAGAAAAAGAGGGGCCGACCAAGGGCAAGATGGATGTGACTGGGGATGGCCACGGCCGACAGGGAACTCTGGTGTGGACTGGTCCATGAAGTCATGAAGAGTCGGAAGTGACTGAAGAAATAAACAACAAAGTAACATATACATAGTTATATGTATAACTATCTAGTTTTTTTAATGTAAGTTCTTAATTTTAATGTAATTTTTAATCTAAACGAATTTTTAAACGTGATATAAATTGTTCTGATGTATATGCTCATATTGCAAGCTGCCTTGAGTCCCCTGAGGGGTGAGAAGGGCAGGGTAGAAATGATGTAATAAATAAATAAATAAATAAACTATGTGCTCAATTATTGTTGTTGAACTCCAGGTTCCATGAGCACTTACCATAGGCCTACTGGTGAGGTCTGATGGGAGTTGCAGTCCAACAATGTTTGAAGGGCATTGAATACTTCCCAACTGTCCCAATTTGATAGGGACATTACACATTAATCATCTGCCATCCCACTTTTTCAGCTGCTTTTAAAATGTCTGTGTTTGATCCTAACTTACTTCAGTTGCTGCACACTAAGTTCAAACAGCAAACACAGTTTGCACTCCATTAACCCAGCACTAGGGAGAAGAGAGGAGGGGTGACATTTTGCCCTTCCCAGTAAGCTCAGGAGAAAGCAAACTGTTGTTGCCTATCCTTTTTTGTGTGTTCTTCCTCATTAATAATGTTTGCCATCTTGACTACATTCTGGAGATCTTTGGCTACATGTTTCCCAGTAATGTTTGGGGTTATATCACAATTAACTCCCTTGGGTTTCACTGCAGATGTGGTCAGCTGGTGCCTTTAGTTCCACATCTTCCTGCCTTACAGTCCCCTTTGCATTAACTCTTGGGCGCCAACTTTACCCACGTGTTTCAATCCCATTCCACCCATCTACAATCCTGGCCTGTTCCCAATTGACTCCTCGTCTTTGGACAGCTCTTTACATTGTAAGTGTTTGATCAAAATGCCATTTTCAGTGGCAGTCATTTCTCTCGGCGCTCCCTGGCCCTGCCATAAATAATTCAATTCCTACGGACACTCCTTTACTGCCTGGAAATTTATTTATTTCGTTCCTCTCCCTTTGGTTACACATTAAGTGACTTAAGCTGTAAAGAGAAATTACTCAGCAACAAGAATAAAAGCTCAGACTTGCTGACCCGTCTGCATCTAAACTGGGGGAAGCCTGGCATTGGAATCACTGTTAACAAACATGGTTCAGCAGGTAAATATTTCCTCAAAGAAGCCTCAGATTACAAAGGGGATGTCTTTTGGTTAGCTTGGGCTCAGGAGTAGGGCTATGGGGCAGGGCTGGGGAATAGGAAAAGCGATTTGCACAATAATGAAGGCCTCCCCACTGCCAGCTTCTGCTGATGTTGCTTGCTCCGAGACAAGAAACCCATTTATACAGAAAGCTGCTGTTCCCCGGTGCGGTCTTTGATTTATATTGCTACGCATGAAGTGGTTTTGTCCTTGGCACAGACTAGCTGAGCAAGGGAGAAGACTGAGGACTAGAAAGATGAATGTAACAGAAAGACGTCTTCCAAGAAGTAGGGTTCAGGAAGCCCAAAAACTGAGAAGCTGATAGAAATAGTGTGCAGTGGGCTGAAAGCACGGCCGGGGGGTGGGGGAGAGAAGAAATATGGTCAATGAAAGGGGGTGACTCTGGAAACATACTTTCTAAGGCAGCAAAGGAACCATACACTCTTCTACATATTGTACTGTCAAAGGTTTTCATGGCCGGAATCACTGGGTTGCTGTGAGTCTTTTAGGCTGTATGGCCATGTTCCAGAAGCTTTCTCTCCTGACGTTTTGCCCACAGCTGTGGCAGGCATCCTCAGAGGTTGTGAGATATGCTGGAAAGGTTTCCAACACACCTTAGAACCTCTGAGGATGCCTGCCACAGATGTGGGCAAAACGTCAGGAAAGAAAGCTTCTGGAACATGGCCATACAGCCTGAAAGACTCACAGCAACCCACTTTTACATATTGTTGGGACTGCAGCTTCCAGTATTCCTTATCAGTGGCTCTGCTGGCTAATGCTGATAGGAGCTACAGCCCCAGAAGATACAGGCCATCCTTGAGCTTTACATTATTGATAGGACTTGAGAGCTAGAGGTTCTGAACAACTAAGGAAGACTATGCAAGGGTCAAGATAGTTAGCAGAGATGGCCATGGACCCAACTGAAAAGCAGATGCCCAACAAAACTGTCTGTGGTGGTGAAGGGGACAGCACAAGATATTTTATTGTTTGAGGCCAAAGGCAAGATGGCACCTGCATCTGAGAATAAATCATTAAATATATACCTTACCTCTCTCCAGACACGGGGTCCAAGATGCTGAATGGTTTGCCAGCTGAACATTGGCAATGAAAGTTCTAGCCAAATTGGAAGCTGAGTATAGTTGGCCATGGATGGGAAACCACCAAGGAATACTGAGTGCTGTAGGTTTCAGAGGGGAAAAAAACTAGCAAAATGGTATCCCTTGCCTAAGAAAACTCTGAAATTCATAGGGATGTCATAAGTTGACAGATGACTTGAAGCACATACACACACCTAAACCAGGCATGTAGCCGGGGGGGGGGGGCTTGAGGGGCTTCTCCCCGCCCCCCGAAATTCTCAGGGAGGTCCGCGAGAAGGCCTTACATTTATTATTTAAACTGTTATGTTTATTCATATCATGATCTGATCACCATACTCAATATATCCCATATGCATGGGGATATTGGGATAATGATACCAAAGGTTTGCTAGGTTAGAGCCCCCCCCCCCCCCCGAACCAAAATCCCAGCCCCTCCCGAAACAAAATCCTGGCTACGGGCCTGGCCTAAACAATTGAGCCCTATATTCCAAATGCTGGGGGTTTTTTTTAGATCTTTTAAAGCACTGCTTCCCAAACTCTGGTCCTATGGGTGTTCAGCCTCCAGAATTCCTGAAGGCCCAAGCGGAGGCTTCAGGAGCTAAAGTCCAAAACTCCCAGAGGACTGAATTTAAAGTCTAAGCTAAAGTACAGAACAGCATATACTGCCTTGGGTGATCCTCGCATTCTGGAATGAGTGGAGATGAACCAAGGCAAAATCAGGGGAAAAGGAAACTTGACTGCAAAGTGTCCTGGCAAGCAAGCAGATCGAGGCAAGGTCAAGCAACAGTAGATAAGTGTCATATATTGATTCAAATTAACAAATCAATTGTTTGGCTGCAGGTAGCACTTGTAAGTGCTTTATGTTATTTATTGTATTAAACCTGAACATTCATCTTGTGAAGTTTTTCAGCACTATTGTCTTTTACAAACAGCAAGTCAAAACAATGCTATACTGACTTATCCAGTGCAGTGACTCTGTAAGAAAGAAATGGGAAGAATACAGAGATAGATCTACTATTGCATCTCTGAGTGATTTGCATTAGATCGGAAAATACTTTTGATTGCTAGTTCTATAACAATAAAAACTACAAAATGACTCCCCACCAGGCTCCCACAACTCTATTGTTGAAATGAACAATTTGAGATCAATCAGGATTTTTGATGGAAGGGCTGGCAGTTCCAATACTCAAAATACATTCTTGGGATGTAAAATGAAATCTGCATTTATCTTTTGTGCCAATCTTTTGTTGGTAACTCCCAGGAAGAACAAACAAGCTGTTTGCTTTTGCCTGGATCTAAAGGGAAGGGCAAGAGTCTACCCACTTCCCTCTGATGAGTTTATTAAGCAGATACTATTTTTGCACTTGGAACTCAGGCTGGATCTAAACTACCAAATACGGCAGTTTCAGAAGGTAGACTGAGCTGGATTATATGAGTCTACACTGCCATATAATCCTGTTCAGTGCAGTTAAACTGTATTCTGAAACTGCATTATAGGACAGTGTAGATCCAGCCTCAGTTTGCTGCAATGGAAGTCAAGTGAAAATAAGGAGAGAAAGTGGGAGAGGCGAGAGAAACTCAGACATTTTAAAGCCTGAGGAAAAAGTGGTATGAAAGAGGGTTGATTTGGATATGCCCTACCAAATCAGGACAATTGGAGGATGAGTTAGGGTCTCATTAGGAATCTTAACGGTACAGGAAGAGGTGTGAGGCAGCTGCTTCATACAGGCAAAGAGACAGGATGTAACGTTGCTAGGCCAGGTCTGTGTTTGCTGCGGTGATAGTGAGCTAGTCTAAATAGTCTGCTGCTTAAAAGGTCCCCAACTGCTAAAGGCCAGTCCAGAGCCACCCGACATAAAAGCAAAGGAAAAACTGCATGAGGGCAGTTGGAGAACATCCAATAGAGGTTGCAGTGAAGAATAAAAGAGCCTTTATTCTGGGTGCAGAAGGGTAGTTACAGAATATTACTCCCAGGACCCCCAGTTTTCCAGCTCAGTTCCACGAGGAGAAATTGGCTAACACATCTTTCTACCCCTTTGCATGGAAAGGAAATATCCACAGAGAGAAAAACTGCCTGGCATTTGTTAATGTGCTTCAGGGTGTATTTACATGGGCAGCTCATCAGTGCTGGGAAAGGGGGGGGGGCAGGCAGTTGTCGACAATGGGTGTCTCCTTGGCACACGCACAGGCAAGTTATTAAAACTTAATTGAGCGGATGGGAACTAGACGGATAATTAAGCTTCCCAATAACGGGAACTGCTAAGCTTTAGGAGGGGAAAGGAGAAGTCGAATACTGGGTCCAGTGCCCCAGCTCTTAAGCCTGGTAGAAAATGAGAAAAGGAATTGGGCATTAAAAGATTGGATTGTAGTGCTAGCAGTGGCCCTGGCAGGAGCCAGGGCAGAGAGAGAGGATGAGGAAGGATGCTCAGAGGAGTTCTTGCTAGCTCAGCTGCTGACACCAGGGAAATGTTACAGCAACCGGTGGATCCTCATTAAATGTGGACAGGGCCATGTGTAAAAGAAATATGACTTTTCTCTCTATCCCAACCAGTCACCACCTGTTTTTTCTGCACTCCCCTCCCCAGCTGATAATCCTGATCTGCAGACCCAAACTTTAGTCACAAACATCACCTCCTCTCCTGCATACCCCTCTTTTTCCAAAATACATTTCCAGTCCATCCTGATATTTGTCTCCTCTCTAGAGGCACCAATGTGTCTGCGGATAACACAGGTGCAGAGCAATGCCAGCTCATCTGATGGGAAGGGGGGAAAGCATCCGCCACCATGCCCCTTCTTTCCACATATGGCCCTATAGACCCACAGTATTTCTGGCTGTCCCATGACTTCGCCGAACCTCTGGGGCATGGAAGATCGGAAGCCAGCTACAGCAACTCTGTCAGCTCATCCGTCATCCAGCCTCTCCGCCTCAAGCAAGATCTGGTAGTTCCAAGTGGTAAGATAATAAATAACACCCCGCTTTCCCCATTTCGCCAGTGATCTGCAAAATTGATCATTTATTCCCTGGCCAGAGACAGGCCAGGGAACATACACCAAGGCCAGCTGGTACTCAACTAAAATCTTGCCTTCTTCCTTGCAGGGATGAATCCTCAGCATTTGCCAAAGCTCAGTCCTAGTGCTTCTTTGGAAGAGTGGGATTCATTCCTGTTAAAATCATTTGAAGGGTGACTCTGAGCATGTGCAAAGTGAAACTCACTTGCTTCTGAATACTACAACCAATCTGGGTATCTGGGATTACAAACTATGTGAGAAGCAGTGGCTCTGGGAAACTTTCTGCCCTGTGGCTGACCAGAAGGATTGTCTGAAGTAGGATTAGCTCTGGCTGCACCCTAGGACTTCTTTTCTTAGAAATTAACAATATTCCTTCTCACAGGTGCAGGCAACCCAGACTTCTGAAGCCAATACCAGTATCTGAAGCCAATACCAGGGCTCTTGGGAGTTGAAGTCTAACAATATCTGGAGGACCTCATGATCCTACCCTGTTATGGAGGACCAAGAGATGCAGGGGTGAATGGACTGAGAGATGGAGAGAAAGCTTTATTCCACATAGGGAAAAATGGTTGAGCAGGCTTGATACTATGCAACAGGGGTGAGCAACGATGGCCTTCTAGATAGTAACTAGATTGCAGTTCCCATCATGTCTCCTCATTAGCCATTCTGGCTGGGACTAATGGGATCCTCAGTCTACTACAGTGGTTCTCAATCTGTGGATCTCCAGATGTTTTGGTCTTCAACTCACAGAAATCCTAACAGTTGGTTAAACTGGCTGGGATTTCTGGGAGTTGTAGGCCAAAACCCCTGGGGACCCACTTGTTGAGAACCACAGGTCTACTAATATCTGCCTACTTCCACTATGCTATCCAAACAAGGTTGGAAGCTATTGAACAAGACAAGAACATGCAAGGAAATTGATTGCAGGGAAAAGGTATGAAGAAGGGGAAAGCAAGGTACTTAGCCATCCATCGGTATGTAGTAACAAAACCAGCCAAACTGAGAATTTGCACAAGACCCCAGATTTTCAGTTAAACCTTCTACCAAAAATACATGCAAACTACATTGTGTCACTACTGGGATTCCCAGCCTGCAGCCCTGAAGCCTTTGATGCCAAGCCTACTTGTGCCAAGAGGCCCAACACTATGTCCAGGTACAAGATTAGCAGCTTTGTGCATTATTCAGTTATTCAGGGAGGGTCTGGACTGAAGAAAAGGTGGAGAGAAGAGACAAAAGCACAAGGACCCTTTTGAGTTACAACTGGCTAGACACCGCTAAGGGAGGAGGAAGGTGAAGGATAACCACAGAGTTGTCCGCTCTCTAGACTTAGAGACAGGAGCATGGTAGCTGAGAGGTTATGACTGGTAAGGCAATGCCTGGTGGTACTTAGCAAACTGGCCAACATAAATGCCAACCCCAGACTTTCCTTTCTAGAATCTAGACTCCATTTCTTTCTCATCTACAGACATTATGAGACACACTCCCAACACATATCTTCCACCTGACTGCCCTGAGTTTCTTCCCAGCCAATCTGGTTTGTCACAGTAAGAATGTTGGCCTCACGTCTGGCAACCCTGAGCCTAAAACCCTATGTACAGTAAAGATCACTTTGGGCCAGCTTGATCACCATCTTTGTCTGATGAAGTAAGCTATCAGCTTCAAAAGCTGTAATAATGCATTTTGTGCCTTTTGGTGGTAATGTGAAGAACTTTTTGAGGAACCACCTGTGCTCAATCCGATGAGGCATATCTGACAGAGTTGTTGAAAGGGTAAAATTGAGAAACCACCATGCACAACATACCCAGAAGAGTAAGTAAGAAACAAATAGAACACAAAACCTTCCATGCTCTTGGGACACTTTCCCAGATGGGAGCCAACAGATTTTAATTCATGCCAACTTTTGACACAGCACTGAGCTCCACAACGCCCTGGCAATAAAACATCCGGATTCAGTTGGGAATCCATATTTTAGACCTTGTGGAAATGATTGCCATAAATGATGATTATTCATAGGTAAGAAACACATTGTTGCTAATAATCCCAGGCCCTTCCAAAAGAACAGAAACAACAAATGACTGAGCGCCTGAAACACTATGCCTTCCACGGCATTCTTCCAGTCCTGTGTCAATCACTTGTTAACTTTGCCCTTTACTCCCTTCTTTCTGCTGGCCCCTAATACTGTTTGCATCAGGGGTTCCCAAACTACGGCCCGCAGGCCACATGCAGCCCCCTGAACCCATTTATCCAGCCCCCCACAGCGGCAGCTCCCTCCTCCTCCGCCGAGGAAGGTGCATGCGGCGCGAAGGAGGGAAAGCCGCATGCCTTTTCCTCCTCCCTCAACCAGCGCCTGCCTTTCCCACCTCCTCCCTGGCCCAATGCGTGCCTTCCAATGCTTTGCTTGTGCTTTTTATCACAATATTTTATTTATTTATTTATTTAATAATTAATTATTATGGGGTGCACAAAGGCAGAAGGAGGTTGGACTAGATGGCCCAAGGGATCTCTTCCAACCCTCTTTATTATTTTTATGATGATGATTATTATTAACGTTTAGGCTGTATTTGTTCCCGTTTTGGTTTTTTTTACTTCAAAATAAGATATGTGCAATGTGCATAGGAATTTGTTCATAGGGTTTTTTTTAACTATAGTCCGGCCCTCCAATGGTCTGAGGGACAGTGAACTGGCCCCATTTACAAAGTTTGTGTACCCCTGGTCTACATGTCTAGTGTAATGTAAACATTTTAAGACAAGAGCTTATCTTATGCCAAGGTTTCGATAGTAGGGTGCACTACTTTCAATTTTTTTTTGTATTTTCTAATGATTATGTTTCTAAAGCAGTTTAACCCTAACTGTGTTTTACTGATTTGGATGGTTTAATTTTATCTTAAGACTGTAATATTGTGTTTTTATTTCTAGCCATTTTAAATCAGTGGTGAGCCACCTTAGGTACACATTCTGGGAGGACAGTAGGATATAAAATCAAAGCAAATCAATGAATATAACTGATGGTGCTATCAACAACATCATGCAGTAAATAATGGGTGGAGGACAGTCCCAGGGTAACCCTACATTATTCTGTAACTAAAATATGATGTAGAAATCTGATGAGATGCCACTTTTTCTAGTTTTAATCCAATGCCATGGATGACATCAGCAAACAAAAGGGGAGGCCATCCTTTGACCCTCGAAAACAAACCTCTTAAGGCAGCCAATCTTATCAAACACCATAATTTTACCACCAATTTTTGAAGATCAGAATGTGTGTATATGTGCACATGCATGCTGGAATTCACCATTCCAGAATAAAAAGCTGAACACAGTGCTACAAAATTACACAGTATACACTTGCTGTCCAAGCATGTCAGAATGCTTACCAAAAACAAGATTTGAACAGCACACTGGTGGAAATGGTGCTCTGAAAAGCCCAGAGTAAAGTTCTCACTCACACTAGAGACACAAGGCAATTTCTCTTTCCCAGGAAAACATTCAATTCCTTCCCATTCATCTTTCCCAAAAAAAACCTCTGCTTTTTTCCCTCCGGATCCCCTTTCGTAAATGCAATTCCTGCTCCATTGCCACAAACAGGGCTCACTCCAATCTTCACTGTCTCCCCTTAGGATGCCTTTCTGCTTCACTCCAAGGCTTGCAACATGTTTTGCCCACCTTCCTTCAAGATCCTACAAAAAGCTTTCAGAAAAATCCCTGATTTCAGAGGCCAAATTTTCTCCCTTCTTTTTGTGGTGCCATTCTGCTGCCCACACTTTATGGAAGTTTGGAGTCTTGAAATAAGGTAAAACAGCTACTTTTCCAGAGAACTGCCTTTAAAGCTAGGTAGACGAGAGATCCTACTTTCCTAAGTATGGTTTCAAGGCTTGCCCATCTTTTAAGTCATCTCCATGTCATTTCAGTCGCAAAGAAGAGAAAATCACATTGCCTAATGTAACACAGTAACAGTGTGTTCCCTAGATGCCTCCCTAGATGTTTTCTGAATTACAACCATCACAATCCATTGCCACTGGGTGGGCCTTCTGGGAGTTGAAGCCCCAAATTCACAGAGTCCCATCCCTACCCTACACCTGTATAGAAGCTCTTAAACCCCCATTATCCGTTATATGGGGCATGTCTGCCACAGGGTACTTGCAATATGGATGAAACCAAGATGCCAGTGGGGAAAATATTATGTTAAACCAGAAAATGTGGAAATCACACCCTTTAAGGCAAAGTGGTTGGAGGAGTTCTCTGGGGAGTAGCACAAAGGAAACTCAAGTGATAGTATTAGGAGAGGAGGCCCAACCTCACAGGAGCATATTTTGGATGTGCACAACTCACCCAAGTGTGGTCATGGTGACAATTGTGTACCAGAAGGCAGCGGGGATGCTGGTGAAGTTGGTCTCTGCAGTGCCCTTCTCAGCATAGAACATTACAGTGGCAAAGATGATGATGGCCATGGTGAGCGAGAAGAGGAGGAAGCCCAACTCCGAGGCACAGCTCTTGAGGGTGTAGCCCAGGATCCTCAGTCCTTGCGAATGCCGGGAGAACTTGAAGATACGGAAGACCCGGAAGACCCTCAGTGTCACAAAGGCCCCACTAACGTTTTCATTTTCTGGCATCACAAGCCCAATGTAGTATGGCATGATGGCCACCACATCAATTATGCTCATCACACTCTTCATGAACTTGAATCGGCTCGGGGCTGCAAAGAGTCGCATGAGATACTCAAAGGTAAAGATGAGGACACAGGCGGTGTCCATGCAGAAGAAAGCATTGGGGAAACGTTCTCCACAGGGCTGGTTCCTCTTCTTCCCGGGAGGCGGCCGGCATGGGATGGTCTCCACCACATTGGCAATGACCGACACAGCAATGAAGAATCCAGTCACGTAATAGAAGACCAGAGCCATGGTGCTGGTGTGGGGGTTCTCGAACGCTCTCCAGAGCCGTTGGCGGAAAGTGCTGTCCGGCGGTAAAGCTGTGTCAGTGGCAATCTCAGCCTCTTCATCCTCCGCTAGACGCTCCGCATTCTCTTTTTTCCGGTCCCGGTACTCCTCCAAGCAGCAGTCACCGATGAGCTCTGGAATGATGCCGTAGAAGGATAGCTCTTCATCGAAGGCCTGGATGCACTCATGGCGGGGGTAGTGGAGCCGGCCCGTGCGGTAAAAGTTGAGGATGTGGCGGAACATCTCCGGGTCACGATCGAAGAAATACTCTGTGCTGTCTTCATCGTAGAAGAATTCCTTCTCCGAGCTGCCTAGTAAAGTATCGGGATAACGGTCCAAAGTATTCTTCCAAGTCTGGAAGCGCTTCCCACTGACATTAACCACCAAAATTTCATCAGTACGACGTTTCTTGTCAGGAGGAGGCTTGGGCATTGGCTTCTTGGCCAGTGGGAGCCAGCCCACGGCCGCTGCTCGAGCAAACGGCAGCCACGCTGCCACTCCTGCAGCCATCTTGCACAGAGCTGTGAGAGAAGAAAACTTTTACAAAGAGGTCGTCACCATCAAAACCCAATTGCGTTCCCAACTAGCGCAGGGACTGTCCAAAGAAGGATGCTTTGGAAGACTACTGGTGAGCTGCTAATTTGTTCAGTTGCGGCCAAGAATCAGCGGATCGGAGGGCCCTAGCAAAGGCATGGCTATCCAAGCTAGTTTTGCTGCAAGCATAAAAATCCAGGCATATGCGAGTGTTATCCAACAAGGAAGGGTGCTTTTATCACTTCCACCCCACTGTTCCCAGTACAATAATATCCACACTTGTTTCAAGGGAAGGTGAGCAAGTTCAGATGTAGCTAGAGGTTTCCCAGCCCAAAAACATCCACATCTTTGTTCAAGTTAATTAAGATGTTGCTCTGAAAATACCGTAATAAACTTCAGAGGTTGCGGGCAGAGATCAAAAGAAGATAAAGCAGATGCAAGTAGTACACGACACTTCATCACCAGATGAATTAGTTCAGGTAGAGCTGTGTAACACGAAGAGGAGTCGAAGGTCCTCTCTGGAGATCTTCAACAATATCCTGTTGTATTCCTTGGCTGTTCTTTTTCCTCAGATCCGTCTTTCCCAGTGGGAGAAGGAGAGGGAGAGGGAACATGGGTGGGAAGATGCAATGGGGCAAGGGAAGAAAGGGGACTCAGTCAATCTGGTCGCTTTTACAGGGGAAGATCACACATTGCTGTAGTGATGGGAGGGAGAAGAGAGAGAGAGAGACAGAAAGAGAAAGGCAAAAAACTATGAGAGACGAGACAACAGTGTGCGAAAAGGCTGCAATTGTCAGAACAAATGCGGCAGTTCTGAAGTTATAAACTAGCCAGGCTTTTTACAACAGAACATTAGAAACGGTATTCGAAATGATAACATAATCAGAGTAGCATTACAGCCAGGGAGCTTTGGGACACAGGGAGTCCCTTGCCCCATTTTGGAAGGAAACAAGCCGGGAAGAATAGTGGGACCCAAGATTTCTGCGAAGAATAATTGGGGTGTGAAAGGGCAACTGGGAATCAACTCTCATAAGTGGATCGTTGTCAGTTTTCCAGGCTGTATGGCCATGTTCCAGAAGCATTCTTTCCTGACGTTTCACCTGCATCTATGGCAGGCATCCTCAGAGGTTGTGAGGTCTGTTGGAAAGTAGGCAAGTGGGGCTAATATATCTGTGGAATGTCCAGGGTGGGAGAAAGAACTGTTTGAGGTGCTAAAGTTTCAATTGGCCACCTTGATTAGCATTGAACAGTTTTTCAACTTCAAGGTCTGGCTGCTTCCCGCCTGGGGGAATCTTTTGTTAGCTGGACCTGATTGTTTTATGTCTGGAATTCCTCTGTTTTCTGAGTGGTGTTATTTATTTAATGTCCTGATTGTAGAGTTTTTTTAAATATTGGTAGCCGGATTTTATTCATCTTCATGAACACCACTTAGAAAGCAGAGAAATTCCAGACATGAATCAATCAGGGCCAGTTAACACCTCCCAACAAAGGATTTCGTAAGGCAGTAAGCAGCCAGACCTTGAAGCTAATCAGTGCTAATCAAGGTGGCCAATTGCAACATTCACACTTGCCTCCAACAGACAAAAGTTCATTCTCCCACCCTGGACATTCCAGATATATAAACCCCACTTGCCTAGTTTCCAACAGACCTCACAACCTCTGAGGATGCCTGACATAGATGGTGAAAAGTCAGGAGAGAATGTTTCTGGAACATGGCCATACAGCCCAGAAAACTCACAGCAACCTAGTGATTTTGGCCATGAAAGCCTTCAGCAACACAACTCTCTTAAGGTTTGCTCTGGCTGAGCTTTATTGAGCTCTGGATTGCTGGAGAAGTAAAAGGGACTTGCTTTATATAGGAAGGAGCCATAAGGAACATTTAAGGGAGGAATAAGCCCTAGGAGGAGCAGCTGAAAGAAATGGACATGCTTAGCCTGCAGAAGAGAAGGCTGAGAGGAGACAAGATGAGGGCCATGTATAAATATGTGAGAGGAAGTCATAGGGAGGAGGGAGCAAGCTTGTTTTCTGCTGCCCTGCAGACTAGGACGTGGAACAATGGCTTCAAACTACAGGAATGGAGATTCCACCTGAACATTAGGAAGAACTCCCTAACTGTGAGAGCTGTTCATCAGTGGAACTCTCTCCCCTGGACTGCGGTGGAGGCTCCTTCTTTGGAGGCTTTTAAGCAGAGGCTAGTTGGCCATCTGTCAGGGGTGCTTTGAATGCAATTTCCTGCTTCTTGGCAGGGGGTTGGACTGGATGGCCCACAGGGTCTCTTCCAACTCTAGGATTCTATGATTCTATATAATATTTGCATTGAATATTTGCCTTTGTATTTGGAATCTGTCCCTTCAGAGTGGATTAGAAATAACATTTTATTATTATATTATTATTATAGGAGGCGAGGTCACACTCTCTCAGCGTCAGCGAGCTGTTCTGAACCAACCTTGCCAAGAAAAGCCAGCAATCGGGTTGCCATGGGTTGATGGAAGCGATGTCAGGAGCGACTTGAGAAACTGCAAGTCGCTTTTGGTGTGAGAGAATTGGCCACCTGCAAGGACGTTGGCCAGGGGATGTTTTGATTTTTCTTTTTACCATCCTTGTGGGAGGCTTCTTTTATGTCCCTGCATGGAGCTGGAGCTGACAGAAGGAGCTCACCTATGCTCTCCCTAAGTTGGATTCAAACCGGCAACCTTCAGGTCAGCAACCCAACCTTTGAGTCAGCGGTCCTGCCGGCACAAGGGTTTAACCCATTGCGCCACCGGGGTGTTTAAGGGTGCCCGGAAAGGAGAAGCGTCCCCCCTGCAGATACAGTAGAGTCTCACTTATCCAACGTAAACGGGCCGTCAGAACGTTGCATAAGCAAATATGTTGGATAATAAGGAGAGATTAAAGAAAAGCCTATTAAACACTAAATTAGGTTATGATTTTACAAATTAAGCACCAAAACATCTTGTTATACAAAAAAAAATGACAGAAAAAGTAGTTCAACACACAGTAATGTTATGTTGTAATTACTGTATTTACAAATTCAGCACCAAAATATCACGATGTATTGAAAACATTGACTACAAAAATGCGTTGGATAATCCAGAACGTTGGATAAGGGAATATGTTGGATAATAAGGAGGCATTAAGGAAAAGCCTATTAAACATCAAATTAGGTTATGATTTTACAAATGAAGCACCAAAACATCATGTTAGACAACAAATTTGGCAAAAAAGTAGTTTAATACGCAGTAATGTTATGTTGTAATTACTGTATTCAGCACCAAAATATCACGAGGTATTGAAAACATTGACTACAAAAATGCGTTGGATAATCCAGAACGTTGGATAAGTGAGACTCTACTATATATATTTTTGTTATTTAAACTATACATATTGCGAAATTATGGGTTTTTTCTCGAAGTGACACACCACCCAAGTCATGCTAGGTTTTTTTGGTGAATTTTGACACACCAAGCGCAAAAGGTTGCCCATCATTGCACTATCTCAAGCAGATATTGACAGATCTGTAGCCGGGGGGGGGGGGGGGAGGTAGGGGTTCAACCCCCTCCCCGAAATTTTTTTCTGGCTACGGCCCTGCCGGCAACCGTCAAGTCAGCAGCCCTGCCGGCACAAGGGTTTAACCCATTGCGCCACCGAGGGTTTTAAGAGTGCCTGGAAAGGAGAAGCGTCCCTCCTGCAGATAAAAGCAAAGCAACCCCAAATGTAAGGAAGTGGGGGGAAAGGAGGCAGAGCTCTTGCCAGGAAACCAGAAACTTTCCCATTAACCCTTCCCCTCCAAGCCTGGGAAAACCTTGAGATGAAGTGGGGTGAGGGAGTGGGTGGGGGGAGATGAACCTCCTGACACTGGTGGGCAGAAACAATTGGTTTTCAACAACAAGAACAACATCAGAACAACACCCACCTGGCCCAAATCAGGGATGGAACGAAGCAGAGAAGGAAGGGAAGAAGGAAGTTAAGTGGGGAAGGACGCCCCAAAGGGACTCAATGAGGGATTGGAAGAATTGAGGTAAAGGGAGGGAAGGGGAGAGAGCGGTGTTGGGATGTGGACTGTGTGGTAAGGAAAGCGGATGGCGGTGCTCTTACCCGCGGGATGCAGGGGGCTCGGTGCGGGGAAGAGCGGCGGAGGGGCAGCAGGGCTCGGCGTGGCGGGGACCCGTGTGGGAGGGCGGAGGGGCGGCTGTATTGACACCCGTGGACCCCGGCGGCGGCGGCAGCGTCGACGACGATTCTCCTCATGGCTCCCTCCGGCTCGCCCCTCTGCCGCGCTGCCAGGCTCCCCCTCCCTTTCGGCGTGTGTATCTCTCTCTCTCTCCCTCGCTCGCGCTTTGCCTGTGTCGCGCGTGCAAACTGCATTCGGGAGGGAGGGGGGCCCGGCGAGGAGTTGGCAGCCGACAGAGGCTGCATCGCAGGGAGAGACGAAGGAGCCGCTCAACAGGAGAGCCCAGCGAGGAAGGAAGGCGAGGGCTGCAGGGAAAGAAAGGGCGGACTTGCAAGAAGAGGGATTGGATTGCTGGCTCCAAGGGCTGCAAAGTGGCCCCAAGAAGGAGAAGAAGGCACAGGAAGAGCCAGAGGGGCGTGTGGATGGAGAAAGACTGGCTAGACAGCAGTACATGTGAAAAAGATCTTGGAGTCCTTGTGGACAACAAGTTAGACATGAGCCAGCAATGTGATGTGGCTGCTAAGAAAGCCAATGGGATTCTGGCCTGCATCAATAGGGGTTTAGTGTCTAGATCAGGGGTCCCCAAAGTAAGGGCCGGGAGCCGGATGCGGCCCTCCAAGATCATTTACCTGGCCCCCATCCTCAGCTTTATAATATACTAGCTTGGGGACCCGGCGATGCCCGAGTCATTTGAGAATAGTATTATTTGTGTTTTAATGTTATGTATTCTGTTTGGAGTGGGTGAACTACAATTCCCAGAATCGTGTGGTGCAGTACTCTGTGGATGGGGGTGAATTACTGCAATTTCCAGATTCCCTATCTATCAGTAGTCACAGCAGGCAATATTCAGTCTGTGTGTCAAGTTCAGTCTGTGTGGCAAGTCTAGCCACATTGGCTGGGTTCAGTGATCTTTGAATGGAGGTGAACTACAACTCCCAAAATCAAGGCCCCTTCCCACAAATACCTGCATTCTGCCTTGGTCAGACCACACCTGGAATACTGTGTCCAATTTTGGGCACCACAGTTGAAGGGAGATGTTGACAAGCTGGAAAGCGTCCAGAGGAGGGCAACTAAAATGATTAAGGGTCTGGAGAACAAGCCCTATGAGGAGCGGCTTAAAGAGCTGGGCATGTTTAGCCTGCAGAAGAGAAGGCTGAGAGGAGACATGATAGCCATGTACAAATACATGAAGGGAAATCATAGGGAGGAGGGAGCAAGCTTGTTTACTGCTGCCCTGCAGACTAGGACGCGGAACAATGGCTTCAAACTACAGGAAAGGAGATTCCACCTGAACATCAGGAAGAACTTCCTCACAGTGAGGGCTGTTCGGCAGTGGAACTCTCTCCCCCGGGCTGTGGTGGAGGCTCCTTTTTTGGAGGCTTTTAAGCAGAGGCTGGATGGCCATCTGTCGGGGGTGCTTTGAATGCGATTTCCCGCTTCTTAGCAGGGGGTTGGACTGGATGGCCCATGAGGTCTCTTCCAACTCTACTATTCTATGATTCTATTATTCTATGATTCTATGCAGTATGTTCAGTAGGTCATGAGGCTTCTCTGTGTGAAGTGTGCTCCTAATGCATTGTCGGTGGGGGTCCGTGTTTATCTGGTTGCAGGTGAACTATAACTCCATTTTCCCCAAACTTATCCAATATGTTGTATTGGTTATGGGGGCGCTGTGTGCCAAGTGTAATGCTCATTCATTGCAGGTGAACTATAAATCTTAGTACCTAGTACTCCTGAACTTCCAGTCCAGTTCCCCTCCAAACACACCAGTAGTCAAATCTGGGCATATCTGGTCTGCATGGTAAGTTTGGCCCAGACTCATCCTTGTTTGGGTTCATAGCATTCTGGGTGTAGGTGAACTCCAACTCCTGTATATTCCCCAGTAGGAGTGACAGTGCTCTGACTTGATGCAGGGTGAACTACAACTTCCACCATGTGGAGCCAATCCCTAAACTCCTCCAGTAAGTTTAGTTGCAGCTCAGTTCTGCTCTGTTTGTTATGCAGAGAGATTGGAAAGGAAAGGGCAGTGGGCGGGGCCATGCAAATGCCACAGCAATGGAGAACCCTGGGATGCCTGCTTGTGGTGGAAGAAAAAGCAAAATCTAGGAGGAAATTGTCCCCAAATGAAAGCATTCCTTGGGTAGTGGGCTGTAGTGTTTGGGAAGGACATTGGCAGGGTTTGGGCTGCATTTTCATGGCGCTTGCTGTAACTGTAATGTCGGTGGAAAAGAGTGACTTGCTAGATTTTTAACCCTGGGAAGTATAACCTGTCTATGGAGGCTGGAGGCTGTCTGTGTGAGCAGACATCCGTGCCACATACAGGTTTTCACTTTTATTATGGATTTAGATAGATAGATACTATAGCTAGATTAGATTTAGATAAAATTAGATTTAGATATATTAGATTAGATTTTTATCATAGAATAGTAGAGTTGGAAGAGACCTCATGGGCCATCCAGTCCAACGCCCCCCCCCCCCCCCCCGCTAAGAAACAGGAAATCTCATTCAAACACCCCTGAAAGATGGCCATCCAGCCTCTGCTTAAAAGCCTCCAAAGAAGGAGCCTCCACCACAGCCCGGGGGAGACAGTTCCACTGTCGAACAGCCCCACAGTGAGGAAGTTCTCTCTGTCTCTCTCTCTGAAGATTTAAACCTGCTCCTTTACCTCCAGTTTGAACTGGCACAATCAATAAAGCTACCAAATATACATCCTTGTCCCAGAGTCATCATCACGACCTGAACAGACAATATGAATTAACATTAGATAACAAGGAGCAATTATAATTATTTGTGTCACTCTGCTCCATTTTATGCTCATTGGAATGTGGTGAGTGTTTGGGGGGGGGAGTTGGTGTGATTTTAAAGTGTGCTGCTTTACTGGGCTGATGTTTTTGATTTGATGCATGTTTCTCTGAGGGCCTTCTGACAGAAATAGCTCTCTGCAAACAAAACCAATCAATACTTATCGCCACCAATGAACATCACACATTGCAGGGTGACAGTTGCCCAAAAAAGAGAGAACGGAGCCCCTGTCCCTAGAAGAGAGCATCATGGCTGTTGCAATCAGGTTCTCTGAACTACCCGACAACATGGATGAGAATTCATTGCATCACGGTGAAACTTACAAGCATGAAGAAATGCTGCCTTTAAAGTCAACAACAACCTTGAAGTCTTTGACAGATGCAAAATAGCATAAAATTAAAAGGTTTGGCAGAAAATTGATCCTTTTTCACTACCTGTTCATGTAAATAAAAGTTCATTTTCAAGACATGGGCCAAGGAGAGGGACAGGACACCCAGAACACTTTTATTCTACCTGGTTATTTATCAAGTCAGAAGCAAACTGAGGGTACAAGTTGTAATGTATTTAAAAACACAAACAAAGTTAAAAACAACAACAATAATATATAATAACTAGCTGTGCCCGGCCACGCATTGCTGTGGCGAAGTATGGTGGTATGGGAAATAAAGTATTGAGGAATTGGTGGTAGTTAAGGTAAAGGGTAAAAATTTTCCCCTGACATTAAGTCCATTATAAATGGGTTATATAGCTGCGTGGAAGAGCCTTGAGTCTACACTGCCATATAATCCAGTTAAAATCAGATAATCTGTATTTTATAGGCAGTGTGGAAGAGGCCTAAGTGAGGCCTAACTCTGCCTGTCCCCTGGGATGAGTGGGTTGCTAGGAGACCAAGTGGGCGGAGCTTAGCCTTCTAACTGGCAGCAATTGGAATAAAAACAATTATTCCTCTCCCTCTAATTAGGACTTTATTTTTCTTTTCTTTTTGTTGTATGAACGTAGAGGCATGGATGAGGGGTTGTACTGCCAAGTTTAGTGTTTCTGGGATGTGCAGTTTTGTTGTTTTGTCCTAGGCCGAAATTTCATTACCCTTTTATATATAATAATAATAACTTTATTCTTATACCCTGCCCCATCTCCCCGAGGGGACTCAGAGAGGCTTACATGGGGACCAAGCCCAGCAATATACAATGCAATACAAGAATATAAAATGCAATCCAATCACGACAAATTAATACATCCAAATTATAAAACACAACATCAACAACAACTTGGCATTATATTAAATGTCCTTTGACCAGAATCTGGCCACTTGGAGTGGCTGTAGTGTTGCTGTAAGAAGGTCCTCCATTGTGCATGTGGCAGGGCTCAGACTGCATTGTAATAGGTGGCCTGTGGTTTGCTCTTCTCCGCACTCGCATGCTGTGGACTCCGCTTTGTAGCCCCATTTCTTAAGGTTGGCTCTGCATCTCGTGGTGCCAGAGCGCAGTCTGTTCAGTGCCTTCCAAGTCACCCAGTCTTGTGTGCGCCCAGGAAGGAGTCTCTCATCAGTCAGCCACTGATTGAGGTTCTGGGGTTTAGCCTGCCACTTTTGGACTCTGATTTGCTGAGGTCTTCCTCTGAGAATCTCTGTATATCTTAGAAAACTATTTCTTGATTTAAGGTGTTGGCATGCTGGCTGATACCTGAACAGGAGATGAGCCGGAGATGTTAATGCCTTGGTCCTTTTATTGCTGGCTGCCACTTCTTGGCGAATGTCAGGTAGTGCAATGCTGGCTGAACAGTATAATTTCTCCAATGGTAACATCATACGAAAGCTGACTGACACAATCTGGGGATCACAACCAGACAGTGAAAACATCTGCCCTTGCACTCTGCTACTCTGCTGCTGAAGACAAATGCCTAGTGTGGAATACATCTCACCACATTAAAACAGTGAATGTGGCTCTTAATGAGAGATGCCACATTTTCACAGAATGTCTACACCCCACACCACTGGAGAAATTCTATCTGGTAACCAGTATTTCATTTTAAAGAAACACTGGAACATCCCATTGGAAATTGTTAGGTTTTGAAGGGACATATTTAGTTGAGAACAGTGATCTGTTCTTGTCAGATAAGCTGCTCAGATGTCATTATTCTTCTCTGTTTTATCTGTCCATATTCCAATATAAATTATTGAAAAGGAGATATGGGCCAAGGAATGAGGCTGAAGTTGATTCTTTATTCCCACTTGGTTGGGAGGGTATATAACACTATATAGCATGATTTTTGTTCCTGGGTTATCAATGTCATTTCCTAATTGGTTCTGTCATAAAACATGGAAAAGGTGTATTAAACTGCCAAAACTTTGTTTCTACTGGACATCCTACAGCACATTTTGCTCTAGCTTTTCAATTCATATCTCTTCGCGTCTTAGCCAATTCAACATAGTTTGTGGCAACTACAAAAACAAAGTTTCTGGATTATAATATCTACTTCCAAAGTAAGTACCACACAGTTAAACAGGAATAACACTTTCAAGCCAGAAACAGACAATTTTTCAAATTTTGTTACAGTGTAATTTCACTGGAGTTTCTTTTAGGAACAGAATATATTTTCTTTAAGTATAATTACAATCTTCCGCAATCATTTATCAATGTGTAATTTTTCAAAATTGCCGTCATAGAAGTTGCAAGACTTTTTTATTATCTTGAAGGAGGTGATTTTGAAGGGGATTATAGTACAATGCAACATGGAGAATTTGGAAAATGTTTTTTGGGGTGCAGAAACTCAAGACTCCTGTATTCATCTAGTTTATCTGTGTTTTGAATTTTTGTGCAAATACGAAACGGAACGAAGAACGAGCTTAATGAAATGAAACTTTATTTATAAACTGCCCTATCTCCCCGAAGGGACTTGGGGCGACTCACAACAAAATACACAATGGCAAATATTCAATACCGACAGTAATATATAAGCAAATCAATAAACAAATCAAGAACTACTCAATAAATTATAAAGCAACATAAATGAACAAGACATAACATAATCCACATAATTACTAACATTAAAACCTTAAAATATTTAAAACCTCTAAAATTAGGCTAAAATTGTTGGCCTAATTTTGTTGGCCTAAAAATTGTTGAAAAACAGCAGATTACCATGGTGGCTACTATTGGCTACGTAAGGTGCAAATACCACAGGTAAAGGTAAAGGTTTCTGTCTGACATTAAGTCTAGTTGTGTCCAACTCTTGAGGGTGTTGCATATCTCCATTTCTAAGCCGAAGAGCCAGCGTTGTCCGTAGACACCTCAAAGGTCATGTGGCCAGCATGACTGCATGGAGCGCCATTACCTTCCAGCCAGAGTAGTACCTATTGCTCTACTCACATTTGCATGTTTTCAAACTGCAGAAGCTGTGGCTACAGTGGGAGCTCACCCTGCTCCCTGGATTCAAACTGCTAACCTTTTGGTCAGCAAGTTCAGCAGCTCAGCAGTTTAACCCTCTGCGCCGCTGGGCCCGCTGCGTCCTATACCATATACGTACTTGAGAAGGGGGTGGTACCAAGTGGAGAGCCCCCTCCGCCGACCAAAGTGCATGTGTTGGTTTGTATATGGACTTGCGGTCTTTCAAATAACCTGGGCCCGAACCATTTAGGGTTTTATAGGTAATAACCAGCACTTTGTATTTAACCAGGAAGCACATCTGCAACCAGTAACATAGTTGTTCTCTCCCTGTACGGCACTCCATTCAGTAGCCTGGCTGCCGATCTCTGAACCAATTGTAGCTTCCAAATTGTCTTCAAAGGCAGCCCCACATAGAGAGCGTTGCAGTAGTTCAAACAGGATGTGACCAAGGCGTGGACTACCATGGTCAAGTCTGGCATCTCAAGATATGTGTTTTATGGTGTTTTTACTTTTTTGGTTTTAATTGTTTTAATTGTATTGTTTATTTGTTATGTGTTTCTAATTTTGTAACTGGAATTCTCTGTTTATGCTGAGCTTGGTCCCCATGCAAGCTCCGCCGAGTCCCTTTGGGGAGATGGAGGCGGGTTAAAAGTTGTTATTTTATTATTATGACACAGCAAACAAGACAGACATGCTGGATTTCGTATCACAAAATCACAAGTCACAAAATCACTTCCCAAGTGTCTAGGACTGTGCGATGTATTTTCGGATGATGCGTGCAGATCCCAGTAGGGTGGCCTTTTGCAGTTGGTAGATCGTAATTTTGTCAATGTCTATTGTTTCCAAATGCCAGCTGAGATCTTTTGGCACGGCACCCAATGGGACCACCTGTACTGTTTTCTGCCAGAGTCTTTGAAGTTCAATCTTGAGTCCTGATAGCGGCTGAGTTTTTCCTGTTGTTTTTCGTCAATGCGACTGTCACCTGGGATGGCAACATCAATTATCCGAACCTTTTTCTTTTCCACAACTGTGATGTCTGGTGTGTTGTGTTCCAGAACTTTGTCAGTCTGGATTCGGAAGTCCCACAGTATCTTTGTGTGTTCATTTTCCAATACTTTTGCAGGTTTGTGATCCCACCAGTTGTTGTTGTTGTTATTATTATTATTATTATTATTATTATTATATGGGTGCAGCTGGAGCACAAGTTTAAACTGTGCAAAGGCGCTCCTGGCCACTGCCGAAACCTGGGGTTCCAGGGTCAGCAATGAGTCCAGGATCACCCCTAGACTGCGGACCTGTGTCTTCAGAGGGAGTGTGACCCCATCCAACACAGGCTCTAACCCCACACCCTGATCTGCCTTCCGACTGACCAGGAGTGCCTCTGTCTTGTCTGCATCTACCTTCAACTTACTGGCTCTCATCCAGTCCATCAATGATGCCAATAAAGAAAAAAGAAATAAAGAAAACGCACTTAGATGTTGCACCTGTTTTGCTGTACATATGGCTCCTTCACATGCATTTCTTTGTCACCGCACATAACAGTCAAACTGAGTGCGAGGAAACTGGGTAAATCCATTTCCTGTGGAAATGTCTATTGAGCTCCAATGGTCAAAGCCCATTAGGAAAGGCTAATGGCCTGTTTGTACCTGTAGCTTTTCAAGAAGAGAGGTGAAATCTTGGCACAAAGGAAGAAGGGGAATGACACTGGATTATGCTGGACAGATTGAGCCAAAGAAATGGAAAGAGGGAGGGAGGGAAGCATGAAGAACAACATTGCCAAACTCAAAAGTTAGGAGATGTGGTTTCAAACGCTTTGAATTGCCAGCAGGATCCGAGGCACAGATGGTATACTTTAGAAAGAACGTTAATAAATAGTAACAACACCAATTAACATGCCAGTTTTTAACCCACTAATGCTATCACATTCTCCACAATTCTGGCTTGAATTAATCTTGATAGGTAGGACTGTGATTTTTCCCATGCTGGAACGGAGAGAATTGATTATCATTAGGGAGTTCCTGTAGCTGAATTTCTCAGGTCTGGAATTTGGAAGGAGGATCGATATGGAACACAAAAGAGGTCTGAAGAGCTACATCTATCCCCTGCTGGTGACAGGCTATTTTGTGACCCAGGCAAGACTAGCTCCTTGTACTCCAAATTTCAATTCCAAGCACACCAAAATCTGACCTTCTGTTTATTCGTTCAGTCGCTTCCGACTCGTGGACCAGTCCATACCAGAACTCCCTGTTGGCTGTCGCCACCCCCCCCCCAGCTCCTTCAAGGTCAAGCCAGTCACTTTAAGGATACCATCCATCCATCTTGCCCTTGGTCGGCCCCTCTTCCTTTTTCCTTCCTTTCCCCCCAGCATCACTATCTTCTCCAAGCTTTCTTGTCTTCTCATGATGTGGCCAAAGTACTTCATCTTTGCCTCTAATATCCTTCCCTCCAGTGAGCAGCCGGGCATTATTTCCTGGAGTATGGACTGGTTGGATCTTCTTGCGGTCCAAGGCACTCTCAGAATATTCCTCCAACACCACAGTTCAAAAGCGTCTATCTTCCTTCGCTCAGCCTTCCTTGTGGTCCAGCTCTCACATCCATAGGTTGCTACGGGGAATACCCTTGCTTTAACTATGCAGACCTTCATTGCCAGTGTGATGTCCCTACTCTTCACTATTTTATCTAGGTTGGTCATTGCTCTCCTCCCAAGAAGTAAACATCTTCTGATTTCCTGGCTGCAGTATGTGTCTGCAGTAATCTTTGTGCCTGTCACTGCCTCTATGTTTATCCCTCTATTTGCCAGTTATCAGGCAGCCTGGTTGCTATGATCTTAGTTTTCTTGATGTGTAACTGCAACCCAGCTTTTGCACTTTCTTCTTTCACCTTGGTTAGAAGGCTCCTCAGCTCCTTCTCGCTTTCAACCATCAGAGTGGTGTCATCTGCATATCTGAGGTTGTTAGTGTTTCTTCCAGCAATTTTAACTCCAGTGGCATGATGTGTTCTGCATACAAGCTGAATAGGAAAGGTGAAAGGATACAGCCCTGCCATATTCCTTTCCCAATCTTGAACCAGTCTGTTGTTCTGTAGTCTATTCCGACTGTTGCGACTTGGTCATTATACAGATTTCTCAGGAGACAAATAAGGTGACTTGGTATCCCCATACCACCAAGAACATGCCACAATTTAATATGATCCACACAGTCAAAGGCTTTAGAATAGTCAATAAAACAGAAATAGGTGTTTTTCTGAAACTCCCTACTTTCTTCCATTATCTTAGCAGATATTGACCTTCTATGCCTTCACAAATATTGTGCCCCTTTCCCCCTAGATCTCTTGATCTGAGGAAATATGGACACCTCAAGCTCTCCAGATGTTGCTAGACTTCCTTCCATAATCCCTGCCCATGCACACTGAGGCTAGTGATAATTAGAAACCAACTACATTGGTAGGAACCCCAATTCCCCATCGCCACACTCAGTTTAGCTACTGCCCTGTTTGGAAGTGCAACAGAGAGAAGCCATGCATCCTGAAAGGCACTCTATGGCCCAAAAAGGATGTGTGATCCGCAACAGAGCAAGTCACACAGAAAGCAATCCAGATTTAGTATTTGTGAATTTATTTTTTTTTAAAGGGAGGAGAATGCACCATGAAGAAAATAGCTTTCCTCTTGTAACTGCAGGAAAGGAGATTCCACCTGAACATTAGGAAGAACTTCCTCACTGTGAGAGCTGTTCAGCAGTGGAACTCTGCCCCAGAGTGCGGTGAAGGCTCCTTTTTGGAGGCTTTTAAGCAGAGGCTGGATAGCCATTTGTTGGGGGTGCTTTGAATGTGATTTTCCTGCTTCTTGGACTGGATGGCCCGTGAGGTCCCTTCCAACTCAATGATTCTAGGTGTATCATAAAATGAAGGTTAGCGTGTGATTTTCAGCACAGATTGCTTTCTCAAAAGATAATGAGAATGCAATACATTCAGGGAGACTGATTTTACACAGTGGTTTTCCACTGCTACACTTCCAGTGAGTTTGTACATGCAGATGATTTAAGTAGTAAAGCTCTACCTGAACTGACCCACCTCATGCTTTGAGGAAGAGGAGAGGGGTGCATTTTTTTAATGCTGCTGGAAATGACACACAAACACATAACACACTTGAGGTAACAAGACTCCTTTTACACACTGCCTCTTTTCTTTGTTTTCTTTCTTTCTCTTTCATGGGAGAGAGTATTTAATCATACACTTGCTTTTATTCAGGCCAGAAAAAAAATAGTTTATCATTCCCTTCTCCAGACTGTATCAAATGGCCCTGAGATCAAGCAGAGGAGCTGACCTACGGCAAGTGGCAAGAACAGTGCCATCCTTGTTGGAGTCCTTGGGGATCATGGGCTAGGCTACAGCGGGAAATGGACCCATCTTCTGGAAAGTTGTGAGGAGGAGGAATGCAAAAGCTGTAAACACGTGGTTCTCACTCTCAGCAGTGACAAGGCTCTTCTCTGGCTCTGTAGAGAACTGGATGATGCCAAAAATATAATCTTGTCTGATCCAGTCATTCCAGAGAAGTGGATGGATCTTAGAATTGTAGAACGAGACCATAAAGTCATCCAGTCCAACCCCCTGCCATGCAGGAACACACAATCAAAGTACAATCTATTGTTGAAGGCTTTCATGGCCAGAATCACTGGGTCTTTCGGGCTGTATGGGCATGTTCCAGAAGCTTTCTCTCCTGACATTTCACCTGCATCTGTGTCAGGCATCCTCAGAGGTTGTGAGGTATTTTGTAAACCAGGCAGGGAGGTCCATATATCTGTGTAAGGTCCAGGTGGGAGAAAGAACTCCCATCTGTTGGAGGCAGGTGTGGATGTTGTAATTAATCACCTTGATTAGCATTTGATGGTCCTGAGGCTTCAAGGCCTGGCTTCTTCCTGCCTGGGAGAATCTCCCATTTTTGGAGGTGTCAGCTGTCCCCAATTGTTTCATATCCAGAATTTCTCCATTTTCAGAGTGTTGCTCTCTATTTACTGTTCCGATTTCAGAGTTTTTTTAATACTCATCGCCTCCCTTCTTTTGAAATTGTCCACATGCCTGTGGACTTCAATGGTCTCTCTGTGCAGTCTGACACGGCAGCTACCAGAGTGGTCCAGCATTTCTGGCTCTCAAATAATATTCTGTGTCCAAGTTTATCCATCAAGTGCTGACCTCCCTGGCCAAAGTAGTCTGCAGTGCCTTTCATGTTCCTTGACTCGTGCCTGTGCACTGTGCTTTGTGGGCCCTATGCAGACCTGTCCACAGCCACATAGCACATGGTAGACCCCTGTAGAGGTGAAAGGATCCCTTCCGTCCTTTGCTGAATGCATTATTTGTTGGATTTTCCCAGTGGGTCTGCAGACAGTTTGCAGGCTGTGTTTCCCCAGCAGCCTCCCCATGCGGTCAGCAGTTCCTAGATGTATGGCAAGAACACCTCTCCTCTGGGTGGATCTCTGTCTTTTTTCTTGTGACCAGTTCTTGATCTTGTAGCTCTTCTGATGTCCACGGTGGACACAGCCTGCAAACTTTGGCCTTGAGGCCACAGCACCATCAAATGCTAATTGTTCTGTCACGCGCTGGGCATGTAGCTATTGTCTTTGTATAGGACTTAGACTTTATGCCCAGCGGGAAGCCAGGGCGCCTCAAAAGAGGTTCTTGAGGATTTTCCTGAAAAGGATGGTCCTTTGAGTCTTTAGAGATAACAAAGTCTTTATTATTGAACAAATAATAAATCTTCAAGGAGTCAAATAACACTTCAAGGTTTCCTTAATAAACTGTTGGACTTTTCAGTTTTGTCCCCAGGGGACAGACAATTGGCTTTGGATAATTGTGCTTTCTTTATAAGAAGAAAACCCCCTTATAACCTCCCCCAGGCTGTCTATATATGGGCCTAGCTGATGTGGGACCCACTACCGATTCCAAATGCGTCTTGGTGGACCTACCAACCAAGGCTTGCAGATGTTTCAGCTGGGGTTCCGTGGATCTGTGGTGCTGTTCCCTCTCCGAGGTTTCTTTGGAAACTTTAGGGCTGTTTCCCTCAGGAGCTATGAGGCTGAGAAGCTGTGTGTTTTTAGCCAGAACCTTTGGGACCTTTCCCCTGGAATTTCTGTTTCTGATTCCTCGGATGTTCTATATCCCTGGGTGTTCTATATCCCCGGTTGTTCTTGAGATATGAAGCTTTTCTATGGGACAAGCTGGTCTACGTCCTATAGCTTAGCTTCCTTAAGTGAGACTGACTTAAAAATGGCTCCTTCCCTCCCAGAGCCCTGAACAAGGGGCAGAACCAAACTTAATGATGATGGACAGGCAGCCTGCCCTATGACTGCATATATTAGCAGAAAGAAAATAAAGTTGGAGCTTCTGGTACAGCCGTACCAGCACACTAATCAAGATGATTAATTACAACATTCACATATGCCTCAAACAGACAAGAGTTCTTTCTCTTACACAGATATATGGACCTTCTTTGCCTGGTTTCCAACATACCTCACAACTTCTGAGGATGCCTGCCATAGATGTGGGAGAAACGTCAGGAAAGAAAGCTTCTGGAACATGGTCGTACAGCCCGAAAGACTCACAGCAACCTATCCAAAGTACATCTTCTTACAAAGTGAACCCTCAACCCCCTTTTTCTGCTTTTCTTGCTGTCAACAACACTCTCCGACCCCCTTACAAACCCAACCTGCACAAACTAGAGTCAATTTCAAGATGAGGTACCTGCTTGGCCTCTCCTGTCATTAAGAGAGAAAGAGGGGACACAGAAGCCCCCAAAACCTCTGTGGTGACTCATGTATGACAACATGGGAGTGTTTCCAGTCTCCTTCTCTTGCTCTTTGAACCACCAAGAGGATGCCATATAGCGAGAGCTAAAGGGGCCTCTTCACATGTATCCACACTACATAATTCTATCAGTTCGATGCCATTTTAACTGCCAAGGCTTAATGCTATGAAATTCTGGACATTGTAGTTTTGTGAGATATTTAGCTTTCCCTGTCAGACAGCTTTTATGCCCACAGCAAAATCTAAATCCCTGGATTCCGTAATATGGAGCCATGGCAGTTAAAGCAGTCTCAAATAGTTATAAATCTACAGTGTGAACAAAAGGGGTGAGGGAAGCTAGGGATGGAACGATGTGGGGCCACCAGGGCAAAGACATTGTAGGAAAGAGAGAGATAGCGGGACCCTCTAGGGATGCCTTTTCTCTTTCTCAGCCTTTGGCCAAGAAGGAATCTTGTTCATGCCACCTTTCATAGTGATGGTGGTGGTGGTATGCTGCTTTATCAAAGAGGGGAAGAGGCTGCTTCTTCATCTTCTGTCTGGTACAGCACTTCAGCATCTCCCTGCATAAACAATTGTGTCAGGAAGCAAAGTCTACTTGCGTATTCTCTCCTCTTCTCCCCATACTTCAGTTTTATATGTTGCATTGCAGGAGGAAGTCTTTTAAACAGCCGTCACTGAGAGGAACATTCAAACAAAACAATCCTCTGCACACAAACCCAGTCTGAAATGTAGCAGTACCAAGGGCTTGCTTCTTCAATCTGGTACCTCTCTGGGGTGCTGAATCAAGTTTCAAGGGCAGCAGAAAACAAATCTGCTCCCTCTTCCTTATGGCATCCTTTCACATACAGTAGAGTCTCACTTATCCAACATAAACGGGCCAGCAGAATGTTGGATAAGCGAATATGTTGGATAATAAGGTGGGATTAAAGAAAAGCCTATTAAACATTAAATTACATTATGATTTTACAAATTAAGCACCAAAACATCATGTTTTACAACAAATTTGACAGAAAAAGCAGTTCAATACACAGCAATGTTATGTAGCAATTACTGTATTTACGAATTTAGCACCAAAACATCACAATGTACTGAAAAGATTTGAATTCTGATCCTGTCCTCTGAAGTATTAGCTGGTCTTTCCAATTTGTAGTCTTCTGCAAACTTGATAAGCTCACCCTCTAAACTTTCATCCAAGTCGTTAATAAAGATGTTGAACAATACTGGGACCAGAACCAAACCCTGCGGTACTTCACTAGTCCCAGGATGAAGAGGAACCATTGGTGAACACCTTTTGGGTTCAGTTGCTTACAGATCCACCTAATAATAGTATTGCCTAGCCCACAATTGGCTAGTTTGCTTGCAAGGAGGTCATGGGGGACTTTGTCAAAGGCCTTGCTGAAATCAAGATATGCTATATCCACAGCACTCCCTGCATCTACCAAGCTTGTAAATCTTGAAAAAAGAGATAAGATTAGTCTGGCATGAGGATGGAAACTTTAGACAACATAAAGTTGATAATTGGTAACAGAGTGTGTCAATGTGGTGTAATGGTCTCAGTGCTAGGCTCCAAAAACTTGGGTTCAAATTCCCAGCCAGTCACGGAAACCCACTGAGTGATGTTAAGCAAGTCACACTCTCATAGTCTTAGAAGGAGAGAAAAGTCAAAGCCCTTCTGAACAAATATTGCTAGGAAGATCCTGGGATACATTTGCCTTAGTATTGTCCACAAGTCAGAAGAGATAAAGACACGGCAGCATCTCCTCTAAATCTAAACACAGTCATCAACATGAACACAACAAAGAAGGAATAGTTTGTCCTACAAGAACTGAACTTCTGCCTCCAGACTGAGCAACATCGGGGACAACAATGGAATCATGTATTTCATTCTGGCATGAAATTAGAACAGTAGCATTTTTCTAACAGACAAACACATAGCACCCAGAATTGTTAAGAATAATTTTAGAACATATTCACAAGATGTCCATACAAAAAAGGTTTGTTACTTAGATCCCTGCCAAGTAACAAATAGATCTGGAATGTGTCCACGTGAATTCAGCTCAGACCAAATTCAGTGATGATCACTGAAGCCATTTTCAACTTTCCGTGAAATATTTATAGGGAGCAAAGTTGAAAGTGCACCTACAGTTCTATATAGTCTATTGGTCCAAAAGAGAGAGAGAGATTTAGGAGAGGGAGGAAAACAACAAAACCTAGGCCCCTTCTTCACTGTCATAAAATCCAGGTGATCAAAGCAGATAATCCACATTATCTGCTTTTGAACTGGATTATATGAGTTTACACTGCCATATAATCCTGTTCAAAGCAGATAATCTGGGGTTTACATGGCAGTGTAGAAGGTATCTAGGCATTAGATATGTTCAAACTGCATTGCTGTTTATTCGTTCAGTCGCTTCTGACTGTTCGTGACTCATGGACCAACCCATGCCAGAGCTTCCTGTTGGCTGTGGCCACCCCCAGTTCCTTCAAGGTCACGCCAGTCACTTCAAGGATACCATCAATCCATCTTACTCTTGGCCAATCCCTCTTCCTTTTTCCTTCCATTTTCCCCAGCATCATTTTCTTCTCCAAGCTTTCCTGTAGTCTCATTATGTGGCCAACGTACTTCATCTTTGCCTCTAATATCCTTCCCTCCAGTGAGCAGTCAGGTATTATTTCTTGGAGGATGGACTGGTTGGATCTTCTTCAACACTCTCAGAATTTTCCTCCAACACCAGAGTTCAAAAGCGTCTATTTTCCTTCGCTCAGCCTTCCTTATGGTCCAGCTCTTGCATCCATAGGTTACTACAGGGAAGTGCCATTGCTTTAACTATGCATTAGTAAGCAATAAAACAAGCACTAGAATAACAATCTCACAATTGCCCAATGAGTGAAATACTATTAAGTTTTCAGAGTAGCCGGTATCAAAATCTGTAATTTAAAGCAATATTATAAACCAAGAGTCCCAATATAAAGTTTCCACAAGGAGCAATCTGTGAATTAAATTTGCATAAACATGGAAACATCAATACAACAAACTCAAGTTATCGGGCGGAACTGGTAGCAGTTTTAACAGTTTTGTAGCTCTTATGCCCCCGATGGCGTAGTGGACTAAAGCCTCGTGACTTGAAAGTTGGGTTGCTGACCTGAAAACTGCCAGGTTCGAATCCCACCCGGGGAGAGTGTGGATGAGCTCCTTCTATCAGCTCCAGCTCCATGCGAGGATATGAGAAAAGCCTCCCACAAGGTTGGTAAAAACATCAAAACATTCAGGCGTCTCCTGGGCAACGTCCTTGCAGACGGCCAATTCTCTCACTCCAGAAGTGACTCAAGTTGCTCCTGACACGAAAAAAAAATCTCTTACCAAAGCTATTTTGCAATCTAGGTGATATAAATAAATGCTATGTTCATCCATTGGCATGTAAAAAAGGGGGAAGTATTTCAATTTTATTTCGACACTGGCAGTGGAATAGCAGCAGCTCAAGAGGGCCAAATTTAAGTTCAGAGAAGTTATTAGGGATCACATTTAGGGGAGGAGAATTGTCAAAAACAAAAGGGTGGCTCTAGAAATACTATTATATTTTAGTTGAAAACTCTTCATTAAACTTTTAGATAGGCATGTCAGCCTTTTAAAACTGAAAGGGAAATATCAAAGAAAAGTTGGGAAACTACAGGTGTTTAGCATCTTGTTCACCCATCAAGTAACCCCATTTCGAGTGAGATGGTTTCATGCCATGGAGTCCTGGCTTTTGTAGTCTCATGAGGTATTTGGAATTTTTCTGCCTGGGAAAATTCTGCCTCCTCAAACAACAAATTCCAGAACTCAAGAGGATTCCTTGGAGATAGGTGGAATATGCATTCAATATATAAAATGAAAATAACAGTTACAGTAGGATCTGAGTGCCATAATTGTGTAATGTGAAAGAGGATTTGGGGGAGAAAATATGGCTATCTGGAGAATCCTAAAATGCTGGATTGGGGTTTGCGGGGTGAGTATTTGGCCTCTGGGACTCAGGTTGTCCACTATTGTACTTCAGAGTGGAAGAATAGCTTTGAAGGCTTAGGAAATGTCATGCATTACTCCCAGGTCTGCTGCCTAAGGTGACTACCTCAGCTCAACTAATTGCAAAGCCAGCCCTGCCTTTTTGTGTATCAGTTAGATTCAGTTCAGGAACCTTATATAATTATTTTGCCCCAGGCAAAAACATCACAGCAAAGTATATATAGCAGGAGGAAGTATTTTGGCTATTCCTATAGTGTTGGACTGTGCCTCTTCTCCCTTATACACTTTCATTTTCAACTTTCCCCTGAAGCACATTTATTAAGTCCTACATGCAGTCTACAAACAGGTATTTAGCAGAAAGATGAAAGGATTGTTATTTAAGCCCAGGAACCTCAATACTCGTGGCCCCAGGAGTGCAAAGAAGGTTCTCAGTCATAGTCCGTGGGTGAGCTTTCCCCAGAAATCCAGTTCAGCTAGCCTCCACAGACAGCCTCTAGCCTGGATCTACAAAGTTGTACAAGCATGTATACATACACCAGGAGGAAACATGGGAAAATCCTATCATCCCTCCCAGCAGTTGACATAATTCCCATCCAATATCTCCATGCATCCAACCATGCGTTCAGTCCAAAAGTCACAGAAGTTGCCTAATGCCTTGCCTTGCGCTTTCCTGAGAACCCATTCAAGCATGCCAACATTCATTGCCACCCATTGTGTAGCCAGTCAAGACCCATTGCCCCACCTTGGGATGGCAGGAATACAGTCATTGGCACCCATCAACTCATATCCTACTAACATTCCGTTTTGCTACACACCCACAAGAGATGGACCAAGAAGCAGCCACAAAACTTCAAACTGAGCAATGGCAGTTTTTTAAAGTTTCCACCAGACCCAGAGACCAATCAGCTGCAGCAACTAATTGCGTGCCTCACCCAATCATTGTGCAGATCCAAGCTGATCCTAGCCTGCTTCAATCAGCACTTAAAGTAGAAGAGGTCCATAGTTTTGCATAGCTGTCAAACTCTTATAAATGCTTCTTTATACTTCCATTATCTTTATATCATATATATATATATATATATATATATATATATATATATATAAAAAATGAATATAGAAAAATATAGACAATATAGAAAAAGAAAATAGAAAATAGAAATGAATATAGAAATATAGAATAGATATAGATAATATAGAGATAGATAGATAGATAGATAGATAGATAGATAGATAGATAGATAGATAGATATCACAGTGTAGATGCTTCTTACTGACTGAATAAAGCCTCTTTACCTTCAACCCATCTGTGTCTCATTCAATCTTGGGAGGCTAGGCACTTTGGAACTCCGAACCTGTGCTTTAGCAGAGCTGAAAACACTTATCAGAACCTTCTGGGTGATCTGAACTCTAACTCCCATTACATCTTGCAATTGCCATGCAGTCTGAGGTTTCTGAGGTTTCTATCTGAGGTTTCATTCAAATGCTCCCTATCTCTGCTTGAGCAGCTTTGGCAGTCATATTCAAACAACCTTGTTTATAATGTATCCACAATTGTATTAATCCACAGCCTTTTTTTAATATCGAAACTCAAGCAACTTTCTTCCTGACACTTTTTCAGAAGCTGCAGGTTAAGTCACCCTATTCAGTAAGTGCAGGTTTTCCTGGCATGAAATAATAATAATATAAAAAAAAATTCTGCTCTTCTCCCCGAGGGGACTCAGAGCAGATTACAGTATATAAACAGACACAGGCAAACATTCAATGCCTTGATTACAATGACATACAATAAGACACAAATATATAAATAAAAGCAAAGGCTTCTCCTTTCATTTCCGGCTCTGGGGAGCTGGTCTTTCTCCATTTCCAAGCCAAAGAGTCTGCATCCGTAGACACCTCCTGGTTGTGTGGATGGCATGACTGCTTGGAGTGTCTTTTCCCGCTGAAACGGTACCTATTGATCTACTTGCATTTGCATGTTTTCGAACTGCTAGTTAGGCAGGAGCTAGGACTAACAGTGGGAACTCATCCCGTCCTGCAGATTCGAACTGGCAACTTTCAGGTCAGCAGTTCTGCAGCACTAGGGTTTAATCCATTGGCCATTCCAAATCATGGATTTTTGTGTCAAATCCATGAGCACATTAAGTTATCAGATTCCATAGTATAACAACTAAATATTACAGATCTGCCATCTTTCATTCCTTGAGAACTCCTCTACTGATACCACACAAGACACCACAAAGAAAGCAAGGAGATGAATTTTTTCTGGCACAGATAATAACGTACCTAACATAGAAAAAGTTATTCTTTTACCCTTTCTGCATGTTGAGAGTGCAAATAATGTGCATATAATCAACTTCGACTGAGAATATGCCCAATATTTTATTAGTGTATGGAAATTACATCTTTGATTTAACATCATATTGAGATTTTAAAAGGGTATAAAATACTAATGGATCTACTAAAGCTTCTTTTGAGTTATTTAAAAGGTGATGTAAAAATGTTTGATTTAGAGATGATTATTAATTTGCTGACAACAGCCAATTTTTTTTTACTGTATCATATTTTTAAAAATAATACTGCCTCTCCCTTGATAGATTTTTTAAAAAAGATTTGGGATGTGGAAGCTGCTCTTTGACAGAAATTGACTGACTATATAAAAGCAAAAGATAACCCAGGGTCTTAAAACGGTACTGAAAAACATGTTATGGTCAGATTTTAGAGTAACAAACTTCAGGATCACATTTGACCACACTGTTCTTTTTCCTAAGTTTGAATGCAGAACTCATGCATTCAAAAGATGATGTGTTGTGCATTTTTATCACCCTCATCCTCATCTTAATTTTAGAAAGCTATAAAAATAATGATTCAACAAGTATGCAGCCTTGAAGACTGTCAACCACTTTGTGATGCTGCAATGTGAAACAAGCAGTGCATATGAAAGAAAGGCTGCTCTTTGCTGCTTTAAGACCAGAAAATCTACCATGGAGCCTGATGGTAAGCAAAACCAACACAACAATGAATGGTGCTAATCTAATCAAAGAATATTGAAAAAAAGAACACACTCATGATAAAAGCTGTTACATTTTGACCTGATCAGTGAATTGGCCACTGCGTCGGCAATACGTTGCTTGACATTGACATTTGTCCGCCTGTCTTCCCTAGAGATTTGCAGGATGCTCCGACGCCATCAACTCCACTGGACTGGCCACGTTGTCCAAATGCCTGATCACTGTCTCCCAAAGCAGTTACTATACTCCCAACTCAAGAACGGAAAACGGAATGTTGATGGACAGGAAGAGAGATTTAAAGATGGGCTTAAAGCCAACCTTAAAAACTGTGTCATAGACACTGAGAACTGGGAAGCCCTGGCACTTGAGCGCTCTGACTGGAGATCAGCTGTGACCAGCAGTGCTGTGGAATTTGAAGAGGCACAAATGGAGGGCGAAAGGGAGAAACGTGCCAAGAGGAAGGCACATCAAGCCAACCCTGACTGGGACCGGCTTCCATCTGGAAACCAATGGCTTTACTACAGAAGAACATGCAGGTCAATAATATGTCTCCACAGCCGCCTACACATCCACCGCCAAGACGCTACACTTGGAGAACCATCATCCTTGAGCTACGAGGGATCGCCTAAGTACATTGTTTGAGTTCCAGAAAACAGAACTGGCTGCAGGATCTGCCTTATAGTAGTGTTCACTCTAGCTAAATTAGACCAAGTTGGGTTAGGCTCTCCAAATGATTTAGTTCATACCCCCTATTATCTCTATGGGCCATGGTTAGTGCGAAGGGACAGTGTGAGGGATAAGTCCATAAGCAACTGAAAAGCCACAAGTCCTACCGACTTGATTAAGGCAGCTGTCCAATTCAGAGATGGCCAGTTATCCTGCACTGATCCTCAAATGTCTGCTTTGTTTGTTTATGCTCTCCTTTTGAACACTGGCCCAGGATTTTCTGCCGGACTGTCTGATTCATTAGCTTCCACTTGAGCTGGGGAAACTCCTCGTAAAGCCGAGCTGAAGGGCTACATCGCTAGCCGTTCCAGCAGGACAGCAGCCGCCCCCGCCATTGGACTTCTCCCGCTGCATCTCCGAGCTGGACACTCCGGCATGAATCAACCTCTGAATCAGCAATGAAGGAACAACCAGCACTTAGCAGCGATCAATACAGGCCCTGGCTAAGAGCTGTTCATTACACTGGCTAAATGCCAATCCTTCCCTCCCATTTCCAAGGCTGGCATGTAACCAAAGGCAACTCCCCCTGCCCCCCCCCCATTAGAAAAGAAAGGAAGAGAAACAACAACAACAACAAGTACTACAACCCAGAGTCGGCCCTAGGTATTTTTCAAGTGTAGGTGAACAGAATTTTGGCACCCCCCCCCACAAACCAATCACTGAAAAATAAAAGCGTTGGATAAGCGAAAATGTTGGATAATAAGGAGGGATTAAGGAAAAGCCTATTAAACATCAAATTACATTAAGAATTTACAAATTAAGCACCAAAACATCATGTTATACAACAAATCAACAGAAAAAGCAGTCTCAACTGCGCCCCCGTATGTTTTGCGCCCGAAGCGACCACTTAATTCACCTCATTGTTGGACCGGCTCTGCTACAACCACAACAACAGCTATTAGGAGAGTCTAACTGAATCAGGGAGAATGGTTTCCTCAATGTTAAAGAGATGCCAATCTAGAAGACAGGGTTACCACTCCGTAATGATCAGATCCCAGCCAACCATAGGTTTGGTTTAATCGGCCTCAAAATGGACAGCCTGACTTGTCCACGGTAGTCCACAACTTAGTTACATATAGAATGGACTACTGAAATGCACTCTGCGTGGGGCTGCGTTGAAAACGGCTCGGAAACTGTAGTTAGTGCAAAGGTCGGTGGCCAGATTACTAACTGGAGCTGGTTATAGGGAGCACACCATGCCCCTATTAATAGAGTATGCTATGATAAAATTTGCACAGTATGGCCAGTCTTTCAAACTCACACAACAAAATGGCAACCCAATGTAGAATAAATGACAGAGATGGAACTTGGAATTTGGGTGTGAATGACAAGTGCTAGAATCTGATTTCTCCCACCTCTCCTATTCCTGGCAATAAAAATATAATTAACATCCATTTAAAATCCTGTCTTTTCTATGACACACCAAACTTGCTGCTTGAGATTTCACTGGAGAACTGGCCCTGTAAGATGGGGCTTGCAAAAAGGGCTTCTGTCTGTTTCCATAAGTAAAAATTGATTTGGGACATTCAAATATAAATCAAATTCCTTCTGATATAAATTGAAAGATCTTCCAGGATATCCAGTGTATCTAACTAATTCATTCTGTAACATGATTTTTGTTCCTGTGTTATAAACGTCATTTCCTAATTAGTTCTATCATAAAAATATGGAAAAAGTTTACTAAACTACAAAAACCTTGTAGGTAATTTTTAAGTGTAAGCGAACAGAATTTTGGTCCCCCCCTCCAACAAATTACTGAAAAATAAAAGCGTTGGATAAGCAAAAATGTTAGATAATAAGGAGGGATTAAGGAAAAGCCTATTAAACATCAAATTACATTATGATTTTACAAATTAAGCACCAAAACATCATGTTTTACAAGAAATCAACAGAAAAAGCAGTTCAATACATGGTAATGTTATGTAGGAATTACTATATTTGTGAATTTAGCATTGAACTGGGATATAGGGCAGTGTGGACTCAGATAACCCAGTTCAAAGCAGATATTGTGGGTTATTCTGCCTTGATGTTCCGGGTTATATGACTGTATGGAAGAGCCCTGAGGGTCCTTCCACACAGCCATATAACCCAGAATATCAAGGTAGATAATCCACAAGTATGTTTCAGTCTACTTGGAATACACGAAGTATGTTAAGAACCGGTCCAAGAATCCAGAAGAGCCTTGACTCCCCATATGACCATCATCCCACTTTCTTTGCTAGTCAACTTGAACCCAGTATGCTTTATTATGCCAATTGTTTGCCTTAGATCAGGCATGAGGCAAATTTCGGCCCTCTGGGTGTTTTGGACTCCAATTCTCACAATTCCTAAGTTTGCCCCATGCCTGCCATAGATAGTTGAGCAAATAGTTTTCGTGGTTGCCCCTTGCTGTTAGGAATTGTGGGAGTTGAAGTCCAAAACAACCGGAGGGCAGAAGTTTGCCTATGCCTGCTGTAAAGTAAACAAATGCAACTTGGCAGCACTTTTAACTGCCATGACTCAATGCTATAAAATCCTGGGAGTTTCAGAAAGTCTTTGGGCTGGTGACTCCCTCCCTCAAGCCCAGGTATATGAAGCAACCAATCAGGAGGCCGCACCTCAGCCCTCCCCGGGAACGCTCGGACAGCTCCTTCAACCCCATCCCGAACCCGCCCGCCCCGAGTCCCGGCTTTCAGCGCTGAGGAGTCGGGAGAGGACTTGGGGCTGCTGCAGGAAGCACCACAGGTCGAAGGGGCTGCCCGTCTTGGCCACTCCATAGGCACCCCCGTTGCCCTGGCCCCCGCTTTCCACGCCGCCACCCTCCATTCCTCGCCAGTGCTGGGAGCAAGCTGTGGCCGCCACGCCCGAACTTGAGTGGCCTCCTCCTTAGGCCCCGCCCCCTGGGAGGAAACTTCAACTCCCAACAGCCTCACTGCTTTGGCTGATGCTCGGGGTTGGTGGGAACTGGAGTCCAAAACACCTGGGTCACCACCGAAGCTTGGGAAGCACTTGAAGGAAGTGACTCTGCGCCTCTGCATTAAAGTGAAGGCACCTCGGTGCCACTTTCAATTGCCATGGTGGCCCAGCCACCACGGAGGCCAGGCCAGGCCGCAGCTGCGGAGGCAGGAAGGCCACGCTTGGGCAGAGGTGCCTCAATGGCACCCCCTAGGCACCCCCTAGAGGATGGCGCCTTCAGAAACCACATACTTCGCCTAATGGTTGAACCGCCCCTGGGAGCAATAAATCACTACTGACAGAGAGGTCATTGGTTCAAAGCCCGGGTCCGGATTAAGCTTCTGACCGTTAATAGCCTAGCTTTCTGCCCACCTAAGCAGCTTGAAAACAGTTGCAGCTGTGAGTAGAGAATCTAGGTACCACTTAATGCAGGGAGGCTAATTTAACTTAATTTATGACACCATAAAACACCGGCGTGCGAAGAGCAATGAGGAAGTACTACCATCAGAAAGGACTCGGTGTCACAGCAGATGATAAAGCGGCAGTTCCCACTGTGGCTGGAATTGAGCATACCCCTCATGAAGCCGGAAGCTGGAAAATTTTAAATTGTCTCTATTGTCTGTCTGTATATTGTATGTCTAATATTGGCATTGAATTTTTGCCATGTATATGTGCATTGTAATCCATGCTGAGTCCCATTTGGAGTGAGAAGGGCAGAATATAAATACTGTAAAAAAAGGTAAAGGTTTTCCCCTGACTTTTTTAAGTACAGTCATGTCTGACTCTGGGGGTTGGTGCTCATCTCCATTTCTAAGCTGAAGAGCCGGTGTTGTCCGTAGACACCTCCAAGGTCATGTGGTGGGCATGACTGCATGGAGCACCGTTACCTTCCCGCCGGAGCAGTACCTATTGATCTACTCACATTTGCATGTTTTCGAACGGCTAGGTTGGCAGGAGCTGGGGCTAACAGCAGGCGCTCATTCCGCTCCCGTGATTTGAACCTGGGACCTTTCGGTCTGCAAGTTCAGCAGCTCAGTGCTTTAACACACTGTGCCACCACCAGGGGGCCCATACTGTAAATAAATAAAAAAAATCCTTGGATACAACTTCCATAGCAGCCATCAAGGGCTGTCTTGGTTAGGAATGATAGAAGCTTCAGTTAAAACGATACCTGGAGAGTCACATGGTCCTTCCCATTGTAGCATGCATAGCCTTGGATAAGCTTTTTATTATTATCACGATGTCATCTTGGAGTGAACGGTGTGCTGCCTTGCTGTTGTGGCATTCGTTTCTCTAGCAATCCGCTATGCAACCTCCCTTTCCCTTTGTGCAATTATTCTCCAACCCACTCAAAATGCTCCCAACTTCCCAAAATAGACCTGAGCTGAAGCCAGCCCCATCCCCACCCCCCAGTTCACTCCTCGCCACCTTCTACAAAGAGGCAGAATCCTTCTTTCCCGCCCCACCATGCCCACATCAGCTTTCAATTAGCTTGGAGTCTGTGACAACCACGGCTCTTTAATCTGGATCCTTCAAAGCCAGCCTCAGCGACAGGTGGGTGACAGTGACCCTGATATGTCAGTGCTTGGGAGAGATGCGCCCCAGAAAAACAACCGGCACAGGAAGAAGAAGGCTTATTACCACCCTACCTCCAGCCCCCGCATAGAATCGCTCTCTATTCCAGAGGTGGGAACGTAGAAATCTGCACCTCTAGAGGAAGGAAGAGCGACAGAACAGGGCTGCAGCTCTGTCACGGAGCTCATGTTTCCAGACTGGAGCAGGTGGCAATCCAGCTGGATCATATCCTCCAACATTTCAAACCAGGGGATGTAGTAGAGCAAGAGCAGAGTGAGGCCCAAATGGCAAAAGTTATTAATGGGGAAGGACACACAAGCCAGGAGAAGCTGCAGCAGTTTGCTTTTTCCTAAGACAACTGGGAAAGGCAAGATTCTGCCTCCTTCCTCTCTTGGATCCTAACTGCAAGAAAACTACTTTTGAACTACTTTTTTCAACTACAGTAGAGTCTCACTTATCCAACATAAACGGGCCGGCAGAACGTTGGATAAGCGAATATGTTGGATAATAAGGAGGCATTAAGGAAAAGCCTATTAAACATCAAATTAGGTTATGATTTTACAAATGATGCACCAAAACATCATGTTAGACAACAAATTTGGCAGAAAAAGTAGTTCAATACGCAGTAATGCTATGTAGTAATTACTGTATTTATGAACTTAGCAACAAAATATCACGATATATTGAAAACATTGACTACAAAAATGCGTTGGATAATCCAGAACGTTGGATAAGCGAGTGTTGGATAAGTGAGACTCTACTGTACTTTGAACTCAATTTTCAGCAAATAAAGTAATCCAAGGACAAAGGAAGAAGGTAGTAGGAGGAGAAAAACTGGGATATTTTAAATTGAATAAAGAGGACTAATTGGGGCTGTCCCTGTCAAACTGAAAGATATGCAAGGTTCCAAATGTCGATGTGCAACTCCCAAGCAGCCACTAGGTCATTAATGGGTATTTGCAGTCCATTACCATGAAGGCTGCCAGGTTCGAATCAAACCCGGGGAAAGTATGGATGAGCTCCCTCTATCAGCTCCAGCTCTATGCGGGGACATGAGAGAAGCCTACCACAAGGATGGTAAAAACATCAAAACATCCTGGGCAATGTCCTTGCAGACGGCCAATTCTCTCACACCAGAAGTGACTTGCAGTTTCTCAAGTCGCTCTTGACACGAAAAAAAAACACCATGTAGAGGGCCATATGACTCCTCATATCTAATTGCATCTTCCAGTGGATAGCAACAGCCTGGCATAGGTACCTTGAAAACATCAGATCCCATCTGAATTAAGAATTAAGATGCATTAGGCCTGGTTAATATTTGGATCGGGCACTACATGGGAATGCCATGTGTTATATGGTGAGTATTCTTTGCCTAAGGAAAACTTTTAAAATTCATGGGATCACCATAAGCTGGCATTTATTTATTTATTGTGTCAGAAGCAAACTGAAGGTACACATTGTAATGAATTTGAAAACACAATGTTAAAAAAAACACAACAACAACAACTTTGCATTATACTAAAAGTCCTTTGACCAGTAGTTGGCCCCTTGAAGTGCCTTTGGTATTGCTGTGAGAGAAGGTCCTCTGTTGTGCATGTGACAAGGCTCAGAGTACATTGTAGTAGGTGGTCTGTGGTTTGCTCTTCTCCACACTCGTATGTCATGGACGCCACTTTGTGGCCCCATTTCTTAAGGTTGGCTCTGCATCTCGTGGTGCCAGAGCGCAGTCTGTTCAGCGCCTTCCAAGTCACCCAGTTTTCTGTGTGCCCAGGAGGGAGTCTCTCATCCGGCATCAGCCACTGATTGAGATTCTGGATTTTTTCCTGCCAGTTTGGGACTCTCGCTTGCTGAGGTGTTCCTGCGAGTAACTCTGTAGATCTTAGAAAACTATTTCTTGATTTAAGGCGTTGGCATGCTGGCGTGTAATGAAGTATGACTTTTTGGGTTACAGATGTTATGTTTAATTGTGTGTTTGTGTTTTAAAAGGGTAAGTATTACAGCTATTGCATCTCAGCATCAGAGGCTGGTTGCCATGGAGAAGTAGGCGGAGCCAACTGCCATTTTGTTGAAGAAATGCAGAGTTTAAAAAAGGGATTCAGTCTGTGCTCTGATGAGGCACAGGGAAGATTGATCCTAGGTTGAGGGGATCAAGGAGACTCAATTGTTCATTTTTGAGTCAGTTTAAAATAAGTTTGGTGACTTATTTAATGTAGTCTGTGTCCTGGTAAGAAACAGAGAATCTGTGATCGTATATCACAGGGTGACTGCGGTTTAAAAGTAGCAGAGGAAGAAGTTCTAACTACTTTAAGTAAAAGAAATGACACTTTAGGGAGTTTAACTCACCTCATTCTAGTATTGTAACTGTTAACGAAAGTGCCTCTAAGTGAGAAACAACATTGTAACCACTAAGCTCTGTGCCTGAATAAACTTGTTATTGTTCCTCCAACATCTAAGCCTCTGCTGCATATATTATAAATCAAGTTGCGTTACCATCTAAAGTGAATAAGGAGAAGAAAGAATTTTTTTTTTAAAAGGTCTCCTCTCTGAGTCTTTGGTGGTTGCGAATTCCCCCTGCCTGAAAGAACCTTGGTCGTTCTCAGTCCTTTACAAATTGGTGGCAGTCGTTAGAAATTTGTTACAAATTGGTTGCAGTTGTTATAAATTCTTTTACCCAAACGCGATGGGCCGGAGATGTCAATGCCTTGGTCCTTTCATTGCTGGATGCTACTTCTGGCGGATGTCAGGTGGTGCAATGCTGGCTAAGCAGTATAATTTCTCCAGTGACGTGGAGTGTAGATATCCTGTGATAATGAAGCATGTCTCATTAAGAGCCACATTCACTGTTTTTACGTGGTGAGACGTATTCCACATCGGGCATGCGTATTCAGCAACAGAGTAGCAAAGCGCAAGGACAGATATCTTCACTGTCTCTGGTTGTGATCCCCATAGGTTGACAGATGACCTGAAGCTGCATGCACACAAACAGGGGGGTAGGTCAGACTCTATTTGATATTTCAGATAGAATTAATATTTCTGGGGGCTCTCCGTCTTTAAGTCTCCCCTCCAGAAGTGTACTTTATAGAGGGACGCAGCAAATACAAAATTTCCAGGGGAGGGCAAGAGTCTCAAGAAAGATTAATAGTTGTGCTCAAGATTACACTGAAAATAAGGAGGGGGAAAAAGCAGGACTGTCACTACTATTTAAAAATACCTCTGTAATAACTATAGCAAAGCTATCAACACAAATCAAAACAGCCTCTTTTTAAGCGAAAAAGATATATGCTTTTTGACAGGAAGAGCTAGCAACACAGGCCCATTTACATTGTTTATAACAGTCGCTGGATGCGTACAGAAAAGCAGTGAGAGCCAGAAATACAAGCGCTTCTGCGGGATAAACCAGACCCAGTGCAAGGATGGCACCAAAGGCATCTGGAGGGGGCTCACGTTTGTGCAGGCTGCCCATTTTTGATAGGAGTCCCCAGGACCTTTTCCAACTCTTTAGCATTGCAAATGGCTTTTTCAGTCACAGGGTGGGAAGATGCTATCTAAAAGTTATTCGTTATAGTAATTAATTGTGCCCCCAAAATCAAGTCCCCAGGGCCAGATCAGCTACATCCAAGAGTATTGAAGGAACTAGCGGAAGTTATTTCAGAACCACTGGCAATTATCTTCGAGAGTTCTTGGAGAACGGGAGAAGTCCCTGAAGATTGGAGGAGGGCGAATGTGGTCCCTATCTTCAAGAAGGGAAAAAAGAACGACCCAAACAATTACTGTCCGGTCAGCCTCACGTCGATACCAGGCAAGATTCTGGAAAAGATAATTAAGGAAGTGGTCTGTGAACACTTAGAAACAAATGCGGTCATTGCTAATAGTCAACACGGATTTACCAAAAACAAGTCATGCCAGACTGATCTCTTTTTTCGATAGAGTTACGAGTTGGGCCAATACAGGGAACGCCGTGGATGTAGCCTACCTGGATTTCAGTAGGGCCTTTGACAAAGTCCCTCATGACCTTCTGGCAAACAAACTACAGTAGAGTCTCACTTATCCAACATAAATGGGCCGGCCGAATGTTGGATAAGTGAATATGTTGGATAATAAGGAGAGATTAAGAAAAAGCCTATTAAACATCAAAATAGGTTATGATTTTACAAATTAAGCACCAAAACATCATGTTATACAACAAATTTGACAGAAAAAGTAGTTCATTACAAATTAATGCTATGTAGTAATTACTGTATTTACGAATTTAGCACCAAAATATCATGATATATTGAAAACATTGACTACAAAAATGCGTTGGATAATCCAGAACGTTGGATAAGCGAGTGTTGGATAAGTGAGACTCTACTGTAGTAAAATGTGGGCTAGACAAAACTACGGTTAGGTAGATCTGTAATTGGCTAAGCAAACGAACCCAAAGGATGCTCACCAATGCATCGTCTTCAGGGGCTCCGTCCTGGGCCCGGTTCTGTTCAACATCTTTATTAACAACTTAGACGAAGGGTTAGAAGGCACGATCATCAAGTTTGCAGACGACACCAAACTAGGAGGGATAGCTAACACTCCAGAAGACAGGAGCAGAATTCAAAACGATCTTGACAGACTAGAGAGATGGGCCGAAACTAACAAAATGAAGTTCAACAGGGACAAATACTTCACTTCGGCAGAAAAAATGGAAATCAAAGATACAGAATGGGGGACACCTGGCTTGACAGCAGTGTGTGCAAAAAAGACCTTGGAGTCCTCGTGGACAACAAGTTAAACATGAGCCTACAATGTGATGCGGCAGCTAAAAAAGCCACTGCAAAGACTCTGGCACAAGCCAGTCAAGGTGGTCCCAGTGTTGATCGGCACACTGGATGCATTGCCTAAAGGCCTTGGCCTGCTCTTAAACACAATTGGCGCTGACAAAATTACCACCTGCCAGCTGCAAAAGGCCACCTTACTGGGATCTGCACGCATTATTCGCCGATACATCACAGTCCTAGACACATGGGAAGTGTCCGACATATGATCCAATACAACAGCCAGCAGAGTGTCTGCTGTGGGCTCATCTTGTTGTGTTTCAAATAATAATAATAATAATAATAATAATAATAATAATAATAATAATAATAATAAGTGTTCGACTTGTGATTTTGTGAAACGAAATCCAGTATACCTATCTTGTTTGCTGTGTCATACAACGTCGTTGTGTCAATAATAATAATAATAATTTTATTTATATCCCACTCCCATCCCCCTCTTCACAAGGGTTTGGGGCGATTCACAACAACTTGGGGCGGCTCACAATATTGGTATTTTCAATTGAGGGGATCTGATCTGGCAACATAGAGGCAGAAACGTTTCCAGAAATAAAATAAAATCATATCAGGGAAAATAACCTAAAGTGTTTTGGATTTGGATTTTTCAAAAAATTGTGATCATGTTTTTTATATTTAACTGCCTTTTAAACAAATGCCTTTGATATGGTTGTTTATTTTTGAACATTTGTAATTACCATAATTTAAACTTTATTCAGATTTAACGCAAATTGTTAACCACCTTGATCCCATATTGGGGGAAAGTGGGATATACAGTCATTCCTGCACATTTGCTATGGTTAAGGGCTCAAGAACACTACAAAAATAGAAAAAGATATGAATTAGAAAACTATTTTTTTTCCTGAGTGAACATCTGTCTAAGAATCTCCAAGTCCTCCACTGCAACTCTATGGTCAACTTTTGCTGGGACCATAGAATCACACTAGAGGACCTACAAATGTCTAGAAAAGTGTTATTTCTAGAAATTCTCAAGTCTTCCGGCACAAGTCTATAGTAGAAGTTGGCCCTAAAGCCACACTGAAGGATCTAGAGCAGTGATTCTCAATCTGTGGGTCCCCATATTTTTCGGCCTTCAACTCCCAGAAACCCTGGGAGTTGTAGGCCAAAGACCTGGGGATCCACAAGTTGAGAACCATCCCTCTAGAGATTCTTAGAGAGGAAATATTAATCAAATTGGTGACCAATCAAATCCACAAGTCCCTTTGGAGAGAGAGGGCGGGTTAAAAATAAACATCATCATCATTATTATTGACACAAAAACATAGTATGACACAGCAAATGAAATCTATATGCTGGATTTCGTACCACAAAATCACAAGTCGAACACTTCCCAAGTGTTTAGGACTGTGTGATGTATTTTCAGATGATGCACGCAATTGACGGATCATAATTTTGTCAATGTTTATTGTTTCCAAATCCTATTATTATTATTATTATTATTATTATTATTATTATTATTATTATTATTATTATTATTATTATACATTAAATAAATAAAATTAAAAATAAATAATCGCTGTCCTGTTATAGAAATATGATTGCATCATATTAAGAAGTCAAAGCAGGTGACTGTGCCCTATGTTGTTAAAATACAAAATCTTGCACGTTCCAAACATAACATGTTAAACCAGGGGAATCTGTGACAAGCTTTGGTTTAATATGTAATTAAACTACACCTCCCAACTTCCTCCTATATTCCAACATTTTCATGGATGAAAACCAGGACATGTGTGATCAAACATTATCACAGTGTGGTCAAGTTGGCAAAAGTTATTAATAAGGAAGAAAAGATAATAATGATAATAATGCTTATTTATAAGCTAGGAGATGCTGCAAGGTTTTGCTTTTATTTGAGCCTATGAGGAAGGACAGGGTTTCTCTTGTTTGAGCACAAGCTACTTTTAAACTAGGTTTGCAGCAATTGAAGTGAGCTAAAATGAAATGGGAACATGGGAAGGGGGAGAGAAAAATCAGAACATTTGAAAAATAGGGAAAAACAGTGATAACAGAGGACTATGAATGCCTGGAGGAGATAATGGGCTGGATGAGGAAAAACAAATTGAAACTGAATCCAGACAAAACAGAGGTGCTTGCCATCAAGGTCCTAATCTGGGAATGGAGGTGTGTCAACCAGTTCTGGATGGGGTTAGACTCCCCCTGAAAGACAGCTTGGGAGTGCGCCTGGATCAGTCCCTCCAAATGTCACCCAGGTAAATGCGACAGCCAGAAATGCTTACTACCAACCTTGGCTGATATGCACGCACTGGTAACCTCAACGCTGGACTTCTGCAATGCACATTACATTGGGCTACCTTTGTATCAAGTTCAGAAACTCCAGTTAGTTTAAAATATGGCAGACAGATTGGTTACAGGAACATCCAGGAGTGAGCATATTACATCCATATTACAGTGACTCCACTGGCTGCCAGTACAAAGAGTTGGTTTTGACCTTTAAAGTTCTACATGTTTTGAGTCCAGGTTACCTAAAGAATTGCCTTCTCTCGTACAATCCACCCAGAACACTTAGGTCCTTTGAGGGGCTTCTGCTCCAGCCTCCCACAAACTGACTGGTAATCACTACCCAGAGGACCTTTTCATCGGCCACCCCAAAACTGTGGAATGACCTGCTGGTAGAGCTCTGACAGATAAATGAACGGTTGGAATTTAAAACCCATCTGAAGATCTCTCTTCCCACAGGCCTACTCAACCACATTTAATCACCAATTTTAAATTTGTGTCCTGTGTTTTAATCTTTGTTCTGTGTATTTTACTATGTATTTTGTAGAAATCTGTTTTAATATGTGTATTTTATAAAATGTTTTAGATGAATGTAACAAAATTTGGGGGGGGGGGGGAATCTGATTCTGGTTTGAAGGGGCTATTTCTTGTTTAATTGTGCAGTACTTACTTTGAAATAGTTGTTCTACTCCAGAAACTTCGTTTTTGTGGCTGCCACAAACTTTGTTGAATTAGTTGAGTCTCAGTGAGGTGTTCATTGAAAAACTATTGTAAAACATGCTGCAGAGTGTCCCACAAAAAAGTTGTACCACTCCAGGAACTTTGTTTTGGTGCCTGCCACAAACTATGTCGAATTGGTTAAGACTCTATTAGTTATTCATTGAAAAACTATTGCAAAATGTGCTGCAGAGTGTCCTGCAAAACAAAGTTTTTGCAGTTTAATAAACTTTCCCCATGTTTTTATGATAGAACCAATTAGGAAATGACATTTATGAACCCAGGAACAAAAACCATGTTACATAGTGTTATGTTTTTTGTGATGTTGTAACCCACCTCAAGCCACATAGAGTGGCTTGAGGTGGGTAAGAAATAAAATTACTACTACTACTACTACTACTACACAGAATTTTCTCTGCCAAATTGTGATACACATTACCTAGACTGATGGCAACCTAAACTCAACAAGTTCTTGAAGGCCACTATTTCACTGGCCCCTATTTTTGAACCAATAGCCAAGATTTTCTCCTTTTGTTTGTGCAGAGAAATTTTAAATGATAAAAAGCATTAACACTAAAGAGGAAGATAATGAAATTGCATTAAAATTAAAAATTTGTCTCCCATAGAAGTCTTGGCCCAGCTTCCCACATTTCCTCTGACAACAACTGTATTTGCAGAGCTCCCATCCACTTCAGTGGGAGTGCATTTAATCCCAAAGGCAGGCCTCCTTTGTGAATTTGCTGTCTGAAACAGACATACCTTGAGGTTGTGGCTGCCAGCCTTCAGGCTCCAAGCAGTGGTTCCATATTCTCATTTTTCAGTAAGCGCCTTGTGTCCCATCTTTTATGACAAATTGATTGACATCCTGGCTCAGTCGATAAAGAATGCTGCAGGCAAGGGAGGGCAGGAACTGTAACTGCTTTTCAGTAGCACTTAATAGATTTAGAAATAAAGAAATTATCAGGGCAGCATCCCTATAGTGTTCCCACGCTACCCCACAGTTTTTCTCCTTGTTGCTAAATCAAGGCAACAAGTGGGCATCTGGATCTCAAGTCACTTCTGACTGACATCGACCCTAAGGCAGAAAGAGTTGGTTATTGTCTCCTTCGAGGCTGAGAGAAAGAGACCTGCCATGGCTGAAGAAGTCCTATCCAAACACTTAGACAACTACGCCACACTGGTTCTCTTGAGTAACAAGGTTAGCAGGCTGAAACATGTTAAAGAATTCACTATTCAAAATGATTACCACTGATTAAAAACCTATACTCATTTGAGGAAAGGCTTGAATCAAAAGCTATGTTTTATCTTAGTGCTGGAATGAAGCCGTTGGACATCCCACAAATAAGGAGCTATCAAGACACCTGTTTTATATAGTTTGGGCTTTTCTTATCTGGAATTTCAAAATCAGAAATATTCAAAAAATCCTAAAATTGTCCATATGGGTGGCTGATATAATGACTCCTTTCTGATGTTTCAACATACACAAGTTTTTTCCTCCTCAAAAATCATTAAAATTATCTTTAGGCTATGCATGGAAGGTTTACATGAAACTGAAATGAGTATTTTGTTTAGACTAGAGTCAAATCTCTAAAATATCTCATTGAGCATGTACAGGAGAGTCTCGCTTATCCAACATAAACGGGCTGGCAGAACGTTGGATAAGCAAAAATGTTGGATAATAAGGAGGGATTAAGGAAAAGCCTATTAAACATGAAATTACATTATGATTTTACAAATTAAGCACCCAAACATCATGTTTTATAACAAATCTGCCACTTGTTTGTGTTGTGGTAATCCCTGAGCGGTTAGACTCAATTTAACCCTCTCTGGCGGAGATTCCACCAAAAATCAGCAGAGTAGCAAAAGCAAAGCTTTCAAATGCAGCAGTTACTTACACGGGGCAAAGAGAAGCCTTTGACCATTTTGGATTGCAATGGACTGCAGAGTCTCAATAACAGTTCAAAAAGTATTTATTCAGGTAAAAAGAACTCCATTGTAGATAGAAAGGCTTGGGAGCTGTCTAGTCTATTCTAGACTGGTTTCTAAGGAAAAATAAGAAAGGAAAAATAACAAACATCTAAATAGTTACATCTTGCCAGGAGGGATGGCAGGACGTGTTGTTAGCTTGAAGAACAAAGGGAGAAGAGAGAACCAAAATGGTTCCAACCTCATGGTCCAGTTTATTGGGGCCATGAAAGACATTCTGACCAATGAGAAATTAGTGTCCCTAAAGATCCACATTTCTACTAACTTCAAAGTAAGGGATGCTTTGGAAACAGGGAAAGGATTCCCTCAATCTAACTCAGGGGTCCCCAAACTTTTTAAACAGGGGGCCAGTTCACGATCCTTCAGACCGTTGGAGGGCCGGACTATAGTTGGCCACTGAGCAATAATAATAATAACAACAACAACAATAATAAAAGAGTTGAAAGAGACCCTTTGGGCCATTGAGTCCATTCCCTTTCTGCCTTTGTGCAGCAAAAGCACAAGCAAAGCACCCCTGACAGATGGCCACCTAGCCTCAATGTTAATAATAATAATAATAATAATAATAATAATAATAATAATAATAATAATAATAATAATAAAAAAGAGCGTTGGAAGAGACTCCTTGGGCCATTTAGTCCAACCCCTTTCTGCCTTTGTGCAGCAAAAGCACAAGCAAAGCACCCCTGACAGATGGCCACCCAGCCTCAATGTTAATAATAATAATAATACAGTAATAATAATAATAATAATAATAATAAGGGTTGTAAGAGAAGAAGAGACCCCTTGGGTCATTTAGCCCAACCCCCTTCTGCCCTTGTGCCGTGGGGGCCAGATAGATAGCTTCGATGGGCCGCATCCGCCCCCCGGGCCTTAGTTTGGGGACCCCTGATCTAACTCTATCATCTATCTAACTACAACTAGACTTGAGTAGTCCAGGATGATTCCCAACAATTTGGGCCATGGCTGCACTGTGTTGTTGGGCATGTTGTCCTGCTACGCGTTGCTGCCTAGAGAAACAGCTGTGGATCCGGGCAGGAGGCAGACTGCGATGGATAATACAGAACGTTGGATAAGCGAGATTCTACTGTATATGTAAATACAGATTTTCTGAAATCTGAAAATATATATATATATTTCTGGTCTCAAGTATTTTTGGATAATATCTCTTCAACCTTTTATAACAGACACCAAGCTATTGTGACTACCAGTAGTAATTCGTCAATTCCTTACTGTGGAATGCAAACTCAAGTGTCTACCCAACATTTCTGCTTCAGGTACAAAGCTGCAGTGAAAAGAGACCCTTTCACGTTATACAGTTATAGCACTTTGATTCCACTTTAACTGCCATGGAATCCAGGGATTGGCAGTTTAGGAGAAGGGTTTAGGATTATCACTCAAACAGCTGGAGCCCCTGGTGGCGCAGTGGGTTAAAGTCTTGTGACTTGAAGGTTGGGTTGCTGACCTGAAGGCTGCCTGCCAGGTTCGAATCCAACCCGGGGAGAGCGCGGATGAGCTCCCTCTATCAGCTCCAGCTCCATGAAGGGACATGAGAGAAGCCTTCCACAAGGATAATACCATCAAAACATCCGGGCGTCCCCTGGGTAACGTCCTTGCAGACAGCCAATTCTCTCACACCAGAAGCGACTTGCAGTTTCTCAAGTCGTTCCTGACACACACAAAAACCCCAAAGAGCTCTTATAGTAAAGGTAAAGGTTTCCAGTCCAGTCATGTCTGACTCTGGGGGTTGGTGCTCATCTCCATTTCTAAGCTGAAGAGCTGGCGTTGTCCGTAGACACCTCCAAGGTCATGTGGCCGGCATGACTGTATGGAGCGCCATTACCTTCCCACCGGAGCAGTACCTATTGATCTACTCACATTGGCATGTTTTCGAACTGCTAGGTTGGCAGGAGCTAACAGCGGGAGCTCAAGCCGCTCCCGGGATTTGGACCTGGGACCTTTCGGTGTCTCTTATAGTGTCTCCCTAATCAGCAAAGCCCCAATGGTGCAGTGGGTTAAACCACTGAGGTCCTGAACTTGCTGACCAAAAGGTTGGTGATTCAAATCGGGGGAGTGGAGTGAGCTCCCGCTATTAGCCCCAGCTTCTGTCAACCTAGCAGTTTGAAAACATGCAAATGTAAGTAGATCAATAAGTACCGCTTCTGCGGGAAGGAAACGGCACTCCATGCAGTCATGCTGGCCACATGACCTAGGAGGTGTCTATGAACAATGCCGGCTCTTCAGCTTAGAAATTGAGATGAGCACCTACCCCCAGAATTGGACACGACTGGACTTAATATCAGGGGAAATCTTTATCTACCTAAACAACAAAAACCAGGAGTCCATAGGATGCGGCCACAGGAGTTAAAGGAAATCATTGTGGTATAATTGTGTCATATGAAAGGGATCAATTCAGTGTGTGTATCAAACATGCAACTCCTGATGATTTCTGTATCACTTGCAAAATTCAACCCACTTCACACGTATTATCATAGTCAATTTACAACAACCATCTTCTGAGACAGATCTGTTTTATTATCCCCATATTGCAAGTTGGGGTGAGGCTGTGGAAGAAAGTGATTGATTGCACAGTGGAGAAAAGAGGACACCTTAGATTTTTCTCTAAGCCATTGCATTGACGCTTCTCCTTTTATGATGATTCCTGATGAGAACAATTCAGAGCAATACAAAAGGCGGATAATGGGCAGGCCAGAGCTAAAAGACTGCAAAGAAATGGAAATGGTCAAAGCACACAGATTCCCATCCTGAAATCTCCATTAGTGGAGGCTGAGCAATCACCAGGCGGGCATATAGTTTCTGTATTACAATACCTTCCTTTATTCATTCCTCATAGATGTGAATAATTGCTATTCATACCACAAATTGTCACCTGTTTCATTTGTATGATGGAAGTCAGTGGAACCAGATGCAAGGGTTGCACACCACCTCATTACTAAATCTTAAAAGTTTTTCAGGAAGCTACTTTCTCTAAGGCCCCTTCCATACAGCTAAATAAAATCCCACATTATCTGCTTTTAACTGGAATATATGGCAATGTGGATTCAGATAACCCAGTTCAACGCAGATATTGTGGGATTTTCTGCCTTGATATTCTGTGTTATATGGCTGTGTGGAAGGGCCCTTGGTCAGACCATCTACGTCAGTGGATCTCAACCTGGGGTCCCCAGATGTTTTTGGCCTTCAACTTCCAGAAATCCTAACAGCTGGTAAACCAGCTGGGATTTCTGGACATTGTAGGCGAAAAACATCTGGGGACCCCAGGTTGAGAACCACTGATCTACGTCAATATTGTCAACTCCAACCGGCAGCAACGGTTGTGTCTTAAAGTGTGTTAAAGCACTGAGCTACTGAACTTGCAGACCGAAAGGTCCCAGGTTCAAACCCCAGGAGCGGCGTGAGCGGCTGCTGTTAGCTCCAGCTCCTGCCAACCTCGCAGTTCGAAAACATGCCAATGTGAGTAAATCAATAGGTACTGCTCCGGAGGGAAGGTAACAGCGCTCCATGCAATCATGCCGGCCACATGACCTTGGAGGTGTCTACGGACAACGCCGGTTCTTCGGCTTAGAAATGGAGATGAGCACCAAACCCCAGAGTCAGGCATGACTGGACTTTAAAAAGTCAGGGAAAACCTTTACCTTATTTTAATGTTAAGGTAATTATCTCATGTTTTTTATTTATTTTATTTACAGCATTTATATTCCGTCCTTCTCACCCCGAAGGGGACTCAGGGCGGATCACATTACACATATAGGCAAACATTCAATGCCTTTTAACATAGAACAAAGACAAACAAACATAGGCTCCGAGCGGGCCTCGAACTCATGACCTCCTGGTCAGAGTGATTCATTGCAGTGATTCATTGCAGCTGCTCTCCAGCCTGTGCCACAGCCCGAGTTTTATGCTGTAGGCACTATGTAGTGCCATTGTAAGCCACCTTGAGTCCCCCCAGGGGTTGAGAAAGGAGGGATATAAATATGGTAAACAAACAAACAAACAAACAAATTCTCAAATATTTCAGGCATTTTCCCCTTCATCCAAGGCACTATACGCTGTTTAATCTCAAAAGCTAAGCACAGTGAGCCCTGGCTGGTATGTGGATGGGAGACCACTAGGGAATACTAGGTACTGTGAGCTATATTTCAGAAGAAGGAAAAGCTCAAACATCTCTGAATATTTCTCATTGAAGAAAGCTCTATGAAATTTTGGATCACCGTATGTTGACTGGCAACTTGAGGCCCCATTGCTTCCTCTTTGGTGGTTTTCCCATCCAAGCACTAACCAAGTCTGACACTGATTAGTTTTCTAAGTGAAATGAATTCATTTGCATTTAGGATACTACGGTGGCAAAAAACCCAATTAATAACACCTGTATATGTGTCTACTTTAACCACGCCCTACTAGTGAGGACTGGTGTTTTGTATGTGTGCACAGTGGGAAGGAAAGCACACAACCAGTACAATTTTTGTCTCCAGTGCAGCTGGCAACACCCTGATGCAGGGATAAATATTTCATTGTTATTGTTCCCCAGATCAAAGGCCCGGTTTTATTTAGATTCTCGGGGGCGTCGTAAGCAGTGGAAGGAAAAAAAATAAAGAGAGAAGAGAATCAGAGAACATTCAGGCGCTTTGGTTTCATCCTGTGAAAGACAGGTTTTGTAGGTGAAGGGAGTCTGAAATGCAGCTGCCCCTTGAAGGCAGGACTGGATTCAGAATACCAGTGAACGTATCGGTGGGTAACCTACTTCTGTCACTGTTGGGAAGTGACAGTCTCTCTTCCTGTCTGTCTCCTCATCCATGAGAAACCAAGCAAAATGCTAGCTCTCATGGTTCAAAAGAATACCTGACAGCTTTAGGAGTGTCTAATGTAAACTCAATCATCAGAGGAGGAGTGGGGAAGGAAAGCACCCAAGGATCAAGCATAGCTCTTTTCCTGCTTGCCATAACTACTTTCTTAGCCATTCATTTCTAGTTTGACAGGAAGAACAGACCTCAAGACTGCAACAAAAAGCACATACTCTATAGATGCCATATCACTGTTGTTGCATATGATCCTAGTTCTGAAAACAAGATTTTAGGCCATTTCTAACAAAAACGTAGAGTAGTCTGCTTGCTCGCACTAGTAAAACAAATACGTTGCAGGCCTATCCTTCTAGCCAATCCTATTCATCCTACTTTTCAAAGGTAAAAAGCTGAAAGAAGAAAAATAAACTATTTTCTAATGCAAAGAATTTGAGTTGCAAGAGCTCCCCTGAAATGGTGAATTTGTGGAGCCCAAATCTCACTTTCCCCCACACCAGGATCTAAGAGAGGTATCGGATTTGTATGGAGCAATTCAAATAAGGGAATAGCACAAAGCACACACAGGCTGGGAAGGTGTTTTTGAACATCCAAGATTTTATCTTTTGTCCTTGTATGTGATTTTTTATGACTTGTTTTTATTGTTGTTTGATCTGTTTTATTGCTTTGTTTTATTGTTGTTGACTGGGCTTGGCCCCATGTAAGCCGCCCAGAGTCCCTTCGGGGAGATGGGGTGGGGTATAAAATTATTATTATTATTATTATTATTATTATTATTATTATTATTATTATCATCATCATCATCATCATCATCATCATCATCATCATCACCATCTCTCAGAGACACTAGCCATTGCCTGTGCTGGCAGGAGGACTTGGGGAGCAATACTGCAAAAGAGCAACAACAGACAAAGAAAAAAAAGAGAGAGAGAAATGTCAAAATACATCACTCACTTCTCTCTCTTTCTTACACACAGCACACACAACATTCTCCCAGCAGTACACCCTTGTATTCATTCACCATGATTCAGAGCAAGAAGCCTGCACAGACTTCAAAAGAGGGACGTTTAATCCCATTTCACCCCACATTCTCAAAGCAAAGACAACACAGAGGTAGAGCCGGTCCAAAAAAACAAAATCATTGTTTGCATTATCAGTTGCTCAACAATTACAGCTTGTTACAAGTCATTGATAACGTTAAATAAACACACAGCCTCACGCCACCCTCACTCCCACAGAAAGTGCAGCTGGGACCTTGTACAAGCTCAGGACTTCCTCTTCCCACATGAAGAGAAGCGTTTGCACTGCTTGGGTTCAATCCCACCTGGGGGAGGGAATCATCACCAATATATATATACATATATATTTATTTATCTATAATATTTTACTCTTTATTAACAGCAGCAACAGCTGGATACAGCTGGGACTGACCAAGCATGCAAAATTAAGCTTGTGGGAGAGCAAGGGACCAGCGGTGAGGTGGCATGAACAAAACACAAGGGACAAAGCTGTAGCTTGTCAGAGTGGAAATAACGGGCAAGAGGTTATGGATGGGCGGGGAAATTCTTCACTTGTGGTTGGACTGCAACTCCCACAGACCTGAGCCAGTGTAAGGGATGATGGGAGCTGAAGTCCAATGACATAAGGGTGGTTCCCAGTTGTTCCCAACTGGAAGCCTACTATTCAATGCTGGTTTGCATTATTAAAATGACCACCCTAAGAACCAGATTGCAGTTTGCCTCCCATCCCACCAGGGAGGCTGCCTCAAGCAATGCTTCTTAAAGGGTCAGGCATGACAGCCCCAAGAGGAAACTGACAAGAGCATAACCAGCATGCATGTGACTTGGGAGAAAGAAATCTGTTTTGGGGAGGGTTTGAGCTGGGCAGCCAACATAGGGCAGTGGTTTAAGGAGAAACCATGTGTTGCATTAAGAAAAGGGGAAGACAGAAAGTTGGAGAGGCTTAAAAACACCTCCACAAAATAAAACTAGTGAGACGTGATCCAATGGAGGAGTGCAAAGGAGGGGGTGGAGGCAGAAAGTGCCAATACTCGCTCCAGCCCCACAACATCAGCAATGCAGCTGTGGGCACAGCGAAAGGAGTTGATGTCCTTGGACGGAGTTGAGCTCAGATGGCATCATCCAAGGCAGGCTCAGCATCAGGGGATGGGACACACTCCTTGCTGAGACGGACAATTTCCTGGGACAGAACTTCCAAATCCTAGAAGTGGGGAGGGAGAGGGAAGAGACAAGACCAGGGAAGGGAGGGAGCCAAAAAGAGAAAAGAGAAATGGTGTTAGAAAAAGACAAGTCTATAAAGGGACCACCAAATGCAGCGTTGCCCAAACACGAATCAAGGAACATGAAAGGCACTGCAGACTAAGTCAACCAGAAAAGTCAGCCATAGCAGAGCACTTGATGAACCAACCTGGACACAGAATATTATTTGAGAACACAGACATGCTGGACCACTCTGACAGCTATCACATCAGACTACACAGAGAAGCCATTGATATCCACAAGCATGTGGACAATTTCAAAAAAAAGGAGGAAACCATGAAAATGAACAAAATCTGGCTATCTATATTAAAAAAAAACTCTAAAATCAGAACAGTAAATAAAGAACAACACTCTGAAAACAGAGGAATTACAGATATGAATAAATCAGGGGCAGCTAACACCTCAGAACAAAGGATTCCCCCAGGCAGGAAGAAGCTGGCAAGGCCATTAATGCTAATCAAGGTGATTAATCACAACATTCACACTGGCCTCCAACAGACAAGAGTTCTTTCTCCCATCTTGGGCCTTCCACAGATATATCACCATCATCATCATCATCATCATCATTTAATTACTTATTAATCGCCATCCATCCAAGATGCTCTAGGCGATTTACAAGATAAAATTGTAAAGGATAAAAATACATACATACAAATTTTGATAAAATTAACATAGATTAAAAGCTCTAGTAAAGAGCCAGGTCTTGAGTGCTAGGGTAAAAGGCCCTAACTCACGCATGGCTCTCATATAGGGCGGCAAGGCATTCCATAAGGCAGGGGCAGAAATAGAAAAAGCTCTGTGTCTATATAAACCTCTCTTGCTTAGTTTTCCAATACAGTAGAGTCTCACTTATCCAACACTCGCTTATCCAACGTTCTGGATTATCCAATGCATTTTTGTAGTCAATGTTTTCAATACATTGTGATATTTTGATGCTAAATTTGTAAATACAGTAATTACTACATAGCATTACTACGTATTGAAGTACTTTTTCTGTCAAATTTGTTGTATAACGTGATGTTTTGGTGCTTAATTTGTAAAATCATAATTTAATTTGATTTTTAATAGGCTTTTCCTTAATCCCTCCTTATTATCCAACATATTCGCTTATCCAACGTTCTACTGGCCCGTTTATGTTGGATAAGTGAGACTTTACTGTATACCTCACAACCTCTGAGGATACCTGCCATAGTTGTGGGTGAAACGTCAGGAGAGAATGCTTCTGGAACATTACCATACAGCCTGGAAAATGCACAACAACCCAGTAACCAATCAGTTTGGCAAACTAACGTGGGAGTTAGCCCTACTGCTGGCCATGTTGGCTGCGGGATTCTGGAAGTCGCAGTTCTCTTTCTTTGGAAAAGTAGTTGATACAGCTAACAGAAAAAGACTGGCTCCCTTCTTCAAGAGAAAACACATACAGACATATGCGCACCCACACGCTATTCCCAGCTAGTGAGCATCTGCATGCAATTCATTATCCAATTAAAAATTGCTCATTGATCACCACTGGGCTCTGCATCAAAGGAAAACTCTGGAAAGAAGGAAAACGATAAAGCACCAGATTCACCATCAGTGAAGCTTGAAAGGCGGAAAGAACGAGCCAAGATTCTTGAATGCAAGTGATCCTCTCTATTCCCATTCCCGCCCTACACCCTTCCTTGAGTACGGAGAACTCAGCTGCTTGCCCCACATCAACCCACTTAATGGTACATCTTACAACCCCAGCATGCCAGCTGCTGCACCTGAGCGCAGGCGTCCTTTCCCAGCTCCACAGTGCACCCTACAGGCCACTAACCAGCCCACCCATACCACTTCATTTACCCTAAAGCCCACACCGGCTTTTTCTCAGCTTCCTCAGCACATCCCTGCACTGCATAATGTAGCCTTGAGACCCAACACACCCCTGACCGCAGGAGACAGTCTCCTTTCTCTGCCCCAGACTGACCAATCCTTTGCAGCCCCAACCTTGAAGCCCGTCCTCTGAAGCAGCCTCAACCCCTATCCCCTCCCCATTCAGATGCAGCTATAAATAGCCTCCTCTTTCCGCTGACATCACTCTTTCGTCCCCTTCTTCCATTAGGACACTGGAAGGATCAGATTCTACATTAAGCTAATGGGGAGGGGGGGGGGAGAGAGAGAGAGAGAGAGAGAGACCCAAACACACCACATAGTATACTGCAAAGTCTTCCACTGGGGCAAGCACACTCTTCTCTCTAGCTCTCTTTTTGCCTCAGCATGTGCTCCAGCCATTAAAGCAGGCAAGCAGAAGAACCGCCTCCCTCGATCACACGAAAGGGCTCTCTATATTCAGAAATCTTTTACTAACAGCAGCCAGGGGCCCAGGATATTTTTGGGAAGCTCACAAAGTACAGGGGAAATGGGGCGTCTTCCCCCTATTGCCTGTTACAAACAGCTGGGTGTGTGTGTGTCTTTTTGGACAACTACCTAAAGTCCTCCAATGAGGACAACAAGTTAAACTTGAGCCTACAATGTGATGCAGCAGCTAAGAAAGCTGACGGGATTCTGGCCTGCATAAATAGGGGTAAAGCATCTAGATCCAGGGAAGTCATGCTCCCCCTCTATTCTGCCTTGGTCAGACCACACCTGGAATACTTTGTCCAATTCTGGGCACCTCAATTGAGGGGAGATATTGACAAGCTGGAAAGCGTCCAGAGGAGGGCGACTAAAATGATCAAAGTTCTGGAGAACAAGCCCTATGAGGAGCGGCTTAAAGAACTGGGCACGTTTAGCCTGCAGAAGAGAAGACTGAGAGGAGACACGATAGCCATGTACAAATACATGAAGGGAAGTCATAGGGAGGAGGGAGCAAGCATGTTTTCTGCTGCCCTGCAGACTAGGACGTGGAACAATGGCTTCAAACTACAGGAAAGGAGATTCCACCTGAACATCAGGAAGAACTTCCTCACTGTGAGGGCTGTTCGACAGTGGAACTCTCTACCCCGGACTGTGGTGGAGGCTCCTTCTTTGGAGGCTTTTAAGCAGAGGCTGGATGGCCATCTGTCAGTGGTGCTTTGAACGCGATTTCCTGCTTCTTGGCAGGGGGTTGGACTGGATGGCCCATGAGGTCTCTTCCAACTCTACTATTCTATGATTCTATGATTCTAGGGAATTCTTGGAGCTGTAATTTTTTTCCAGCCTCTGATTCAGGTATATATTGTTGCGGAACATGGAGGCATGATGTTATGAATCCCTTTAAAAGAATGGAAAAACCCATAAAATGTTCACTATGAACGTATTTATAGAAGCAAAGGGTTTGTTTTCTCTCATTCTTTATTTCCTATCTACCTTTCTTTTTGGAATGCTTGGGAGTTATTCCCAGGGCATTAGGATAGGAGTTTTAGGACCCCCGGACAGCATAGACTACATATCCCATTATCCCCATCCATTATGGAAAAAGACCACAGGATCATAGGAATGGTAGTCCAGAACATTAGAAGGGCTAAAGCCCAAATTCCCTGGCTCTGTTCCCAGAGATTCTGAGTCATCTTCCCTCCAGACCATTCCCTGGGGTCATTTCAATCTGCAGAGCCCCTGGTTGCGCAGTGGGTTAAACCCTTGTGCTGGCAGGATTGATGACTTCAAGGTTGGGTTGCTGACCTGAAGGTTGCTGGTTCGAATCCAACCCGGGGAGAGTGTGGATGAGCTCCCTCTATCATAGAATCATAGAATAGTAGAGTTGGAAGAGACCTCATGGGCCATCCAGTCCAACCCCCTGCCAAGAAACAGGAAATCGCATTCAAAGCACCCCCGACAGATGGCCACCCAGCCTCTGCTTAAAAGCCTCCACAGTCCGGGGCAGAGAGTTCCACTGTCTGCAGGGCAGAAGAAAACAAGCTTGCTCCCTCCTCCCTATGACTTCCCCTCACGTATTTGTACATGGCTATCGTGTCTCCTCTTAGCCTTCTCTTCTGCAGGCTAAACATGCCCAGTTCTTTAAGCCGCTCCTCATAGGGCTTCTTCTCCAGACCTTTGATCATTTTAGTTGCCCTCCTCTGGACGCTTTCCAGCTTGTCAACATCTCCCTTAAATTAAGGTGCCAAGAATTGGACGCAGTATTCCAGGTGTGGTCTGACCAAGGCAGAATAGAGGGGGAGCATGACTTCCCTGGATCTAGATGCTATACTCCTATCGATGCAGGCCAAAATCCCATTGGCTTTCTTAGCAGCCGCATCACATTGCTGGCTCATCAGATCCAGCTCCATGTGGGGACATGAGAGAATCCTCCCATAAGGATGGTAAAAACATCAAAACATCCGGGTGTCCCCTGGGCAAAATCCTTGCAGACGGGCAATACTCTTTCACTAGAAGTGACTTGCAGTTTCTCAAGTCACTCCTGACAAGAAAAAAAACCAATCTGCACAATTATAACACTGCGATTTCACTTTCAATGGTGTCCTATGGATTCTTGGACTTTGTAGTTTAGTCCCATACTGGAGAACTACAGGAGCCCCCTGGCTGAGAGTTTTACCAGCCTTTCCCTTTGCTGCAAATCCCAGGAACACATGGAACAGAACCATGGCTGTTAAAGTGGCATCGGAGCGTTGCAACGGTGTGGTGGGAAAGGATCCCAAAAAGGACAACAGCTACCTTACTGAAATGTCGGAGAGGGAACCAAGCTGCTTCTAGGTACGTACGAGAGGTGTGGGATTTCTGTCTTCAATCGCTCTCTTTGGCTGTTGACCCCCATCACCACTACCCCCACCCGGGTGACAAGCGTTCTCCTCTAGCTTTGGCTTGGTCACTCATTTGTGGCACAGGAAGACGGATTGAGCGTCGGCAGCTCCTTGGCACGAGGAGGCAGCTGTCCTGAGCTCAAGGTCGCCCCAGCCTCATCTTGGAGGGAAACCTGCTACTCCCTCAGCTGCCATTTGGAGCCAGTGCCTGGCTCGTGCTGCCTCTCTTTCCCCAGCAGTCACCTTGACCTGCAGCAGGCAGAGAGCAGGCACAGAAGCAAGACAAAGGGCTCAGCAGTAGCAGAAGCTCCTTTTTCCACTCATCCTGGGCCAGGGGCACCCACAAAAAGGCAGTAATGTGCTGTTGGCCAGCCCTTCTTCCCAGTCTATATATATAAAAGGGTAATGAAATTTCGACCTAGGACAAAACAACAAAACTACACATCCCAGAAACACTAAACTTGGCAGCACAACCCCTCATCCATGCCTCTATGTTCATACAACAAAAAGAAAAGAAAAATAAAGTCCTAATTAGAGGGAGAGGAATAATTGTTTTTATCCAATTGCTGCCATTTAGAAGGCTAAGCTCCGCCCACTTGGTCTCCTAGCAACCCACTCAGCCCAGGGGACAGACAGTTAGGCCTCACTTAGGCCTCTTCCCAACTGCCTATAAAATACAGATTATCTTATTTGAACTGGATTATATGGCAGTGTAGACTCAAGGCCCTTCCACACAGCTATATAACCCATTTATAATCTTATATTATCTGCTTTGAACTGGATTATCTTGACTCCACACTACCATACAATCCACTTCAGTGTGCATTTTATACAGCTGTGTAGAAGGGGCCTCATATAATCCAGTTCTAAGCAGATAATATAAGATTATAAATATACAGTAGAGTCTCACTTATCCAACATAAACACCCCGGCAGAATGTTAGATAAGTGAATATGTTGGATAATAAGAAGGGATTCAGGAAAAGCCTATTAAACATCAAATTAGGTGATGATTTTACAAATTAGGCACTAAAACATCATGTGATACAACAAATTTGACAGAAAAGGTAGTTCAATGCGCAGTAATGCTATGTAGTAATTATACCACCATACTTCGCCACAGCAACGTGTGGCTGGGCACAGTTAGTCCCTTATATAATGCCAACATGTTCTCTCCTCAACCTCTTTCCCTTGCTCTGGAGGCGCTCTGAGGGGGCTCTGCTGTCTTCCCCTCTCCTGCCCAGCTGGCCTTCCCTTTGCTATCCTTCCCATCTTCTCGATCCACAAATGGATCTCATCATCCCCAGGAAGCATTGGGATGATGGGAGTTGTGATGTGAATAGGAACTGCAGGACACTATCATCCTGCAAAACAACCCCAAGATAACCTCTCTCCTTCCACAGAAATGAGCTGGGCATGTTTAGCCTGCAGAAGAGAAGGCTGAGAGGAGACAGGATGGCCATATACAGTGTTCCCTCACTACTTCGCGGCTCACTTTTTACGGATTCGCTGTTTCACGGTTTTTCAATAAACTCTAAATGACTATTATAAATAGCTAGCTGTGCCCGGCCACGCGTTGCTGTGGCAAGTATGGTGGTATGGGAAATAAAGTACAGAGGAATTGGTGGTAGTTAAGGTAAAGGGTAAAGGTTTTCCCCTGGCATTAAGTTGAGTCGTGTCTGACTTCGGGGGTTGGTGGTCATCTCCATTTCTAAGCCGAAGAGGTGGCGTTGTCCGTAGACTCCTCCAAGGTCATGTGGCATGACTGCATGGAGCGGCGTTACCTTCCCGCCGAAGGAGTACCTATTCATCTACTCTCATTTGCATGTTTTTGAACTTTAGGGTTGGCAGAAGCTGGGGCTAACAGTGGGGGCTCTGTCTGCTCCCCCAATTCAAACCTGAATGAATGCTGTAATTAGGGAAAATGATTAGCATGTAATGGCCTTGCAGCTTTATATAGCTCTGTGGAAGGGCTTTGAGTCTACACTGCCATATAATAAAATCTGATAATCTGTATTTTATAGGAAGTGTGGAAGAGGCCTAACTCTGCCTGTCCCCTGGGCTGAGTAGGTTGCTAGGAGACCAAGTGGGCAGAGCTTAGCCTTCTAAATGGCAGCAATTGGATAAAAACAATTATTCCTCTCCCTCTAATTAGGACTTTATTTTTCTTTTCTTTTTGTTGTATCAACCTAGAGGCGTGGATAATGGGTTGTGTTGTCAAATTCTGAGGTTGGGGGGCCTGTAGTTTTGTTGTTTTGTCAGTCGCCAGGATTCCATCACTCTTTTATATATATAGATTGGGGGAGGCCCTGCTCTCGGTCCCACCAGCCTCGCAGGTATGGCTGGTGGGAACGAGGGACAGGCCTTCTCGGTGGTGGCTCCTTGGCTGTGGAACACCCTCCCCAGTAACATACGGCAGATACCAACTCTCCTAGGCTTCAGGAAAGCCTTAAAGACATGGTTGTGCACACAAGCTTTTAATGAATGAGAACATGGACTTTACATGACGTGTACCAAGACTTATGTTGAGGATTCTGGATGAATGGAATTTAATCTTGGATATGCTTAAAATTTTATATAATGTGATTTTATTTTGTAATGGTATCTGCTTTTATATGAATTGTTTTATACACTGTTTTTAGGCATTGAATCTTTGCCTATTTATTGTAAGCCGCCTGGAGTCCTCCCCCCCCCCCCCCCGGAGAAAGGTGGGGCAAAAATGATGTAAATAAATAAATAAATAACAATTTGCAGCCTAAGGAAAGGAGGAAGGACAAGCCAAACGGAGAGAAAAGGAGCCCAAGCAGCAACAGGAGGAGAAGGAGGCAATTTATCAACGCATGATTGGTTGATAAAAACTTAAAATAATGTATAACTACTAAAATAATGTATAAATATAAAAATAAATATAAATATAGTGTCCCCACTTTGCGGATTTTCACTTATTGCGAGTGGTCCTGGAACCTAACCCCAGCAATAAGTGAGAGAACACTGTATCAATATGTGAGGGGAAGTCATAGGGAGGAGGGAGCGAGCTTGTTTTCTGCTGCCCTGGAGAGTAGAAACAATGGCTTTAAACTATAGGAAAGGAGATTCCACCTGAACATCAGGAAGAACTTCCTCACTGTGAGAGAGAGCTGTTCAGCAGTGGAACTCTCTGCCCCGGAGTGTGGTAGAGGCTCCTTCTTTGGAGGCTTTTAAACAGAGGTCGGATGGCCATCTGTTGGGGGTGCTTTCAATGAGATTTTCCTGCTTCTTGGCAGAGGGTTGGACTGGATGGGCCATGAGATATCTTCCAACTCTATGATTCGAAGATATTTGTGGCTGGTCTTTAAAGGCCGCAGGGGTCTCTGAATGTGGGACAAGCTCTTCCTTGCCAAAAGCACCTTCTCCTGCTATTACACTTCTGGCACTGCTTATTCCTGGCAGCTACCTCTTGAGCCCATGTGCATTTTGTTGTTCTTGTGAGGCTTCAAATCGTTTCCGACTTATGGTGATCCTTAGGTGAACCTATCTCAAGGTTTTCTGGGGCCGAGAGTGTGTGACTTGCTCAGTGTTGCCCAGTGTGTTTTCATGGTTGAGTGGGGCTTTGAACTCTATTTTCTAGAGCCCAACACTCAAACCACTATGCCAAATTGGCTCTAAACATGCACTTCACAGCTTCCAAATTTTAAGGTAAAAAATCTGGTTTTTTTAGATGTGTCTATCTGAACACAGAGAGGTTGGATCTACACTGCCCTATATCCCAGGATCTGATTCCAGTTTATCTGCTTAAATATTATGCTGGGGTAGTGATGGAAGGAGATTTGCTTCTTGACTTCTCTCTGTAATTCCCACCTGCTCTGAGGTAGCCCCATCCATAAACTAGGCCTAGAATTTATGTGATACTTCAAGTATTACTGGATTGCAGTTCCCCACATCCCTCATTATAGTTTATGTTGGCTAGAGCTAATGAAAAGTCCAGTCTGCCAAAACTTAAGGAGTCACATTTTCCCCATAACACTGCCCAACATACATTTTGTTGCCTCAATTGTTAGCCCTGTTTCTGGGTATATTTGACCTGCTGATTCCAAAAATGGCACCACCCCTATTAGCTCTAGTTTTTGAGATTCAGAATATATGTCCTGTATTATATATGCATATATGACTGTTCGGAAGCTTCAAATAGTCCAACGAGAGGCAGCCAGGTTAATAACTGGGGCAGCATACAGGGAGCACACAACTCCTATGTTGTGTCAACTCCATTGGCTTCCAGTTAGCTACAGAGCACAATTTAAAGTGCTGGCTTTGGCCTATAAAGCCCTAAACGGCCCCGGCCCAGTTTACCTGTCCAAACGCATTTCCCTCTATGAACCACCACAGAGATTAAGATCTTCTGGGGAGGCCCTGCTCTCGGTCCTACCACCATCACAGGCGTGACTGGCGGGGACGAGAGACAGGGCCTTCTCAGTTATTGCTCCTCGGTTATGGAACTCCCTCCCTGACAAGATCAGCTCATTCCCTCCTGTTCTTTAGAAAGATAGTAAAGACCTGGCTGTGGGACCAAGCCTTTGGGGCACTGCAATGAGGCAATAAGAAGAAACCTATTCTGCTGACTGGAACCAGCATGGTGTCCTGAGTTGGTTTAAACAGCTGATTTTAAAGTAGATATAACTGATTTTAATGTTTTAATGTTTGTGTATATTTATAATTATTTTATGTCCCGGCATGGAGTGCTTGCCGTATATATGTTGTGCTCCGCCCTGAGTCCCCTTCGGAGTGAGAAGGGCAGAATATTAATGTTTTAAATAAATAAATAATATTACTCTTTGTCTGCTTGCCCATGGACAATCATGATAATCTAAGAAACTAGAGTTTCAATGCAATGCAATTTTCTGAATCAGCACCCCAAACAGCAACAGATCTAAAAACCAAGACACTTTCTTGATTGGACTGTGTAATCTTGTTATATGTTGTTATTATTTTGTGTGCTCTAAAGTAGTTTAACTATGGCAACCCTATTACAGGGTTTTCTGTTGCCATATTTTAAAATAACTTCTAGTTTTCAACTGAAAAAAGTATTCCGTTGGTAGACGATGGTAGTCCTGATCCATAGAAATGTTTGTGTACAAGGAGGAGGAGGGTGTCAACTTATTTTTCTTTTACCACCTTTCTATAATATACAAATTATGGCTGGGAAAGCTTTAGTTTTCAGACATTTTGGTCTTCTCTCCTCAAAAGCCCCAGTCAAATACAGCCAAGAGCAAAGGACCGTGGAAAGTTTTTGCCCCAAACATCTGAGGGACCAAATATTTCCCCACCCTCTATAAATGATACATTTCAATTGAGTATCAGAAGTTCAGTGCTATATATTCTAAGCTCTATGATTCTCCAGGCAGTAGCTCATTCCTGTCCTCCTTCATTTACCCCACTTTCCTGTATTCCATCTAACCCACTTTTACCACTAAAAGGCTCTTCCCACACACCTTCTGTAAGTGCATGTTTTTTGTGAGCTGCTCCTCCAGCATGTTTTGTAGCTTCTTGTTCATCTCACGCAGGTTCTCATCTCCCGGCTTCACCAAATCCCGCAAGACACTGCTCAGACTGCTCCGGTCAACCTGTCCATGGGCTCCTGACACATCTGTCCCAAAGAAGGGGTGGGAAAGAAAAGGAGAGGTAGAGAATGTCACAGGGTGAGGTTTCATGGTAGTCTCAGACTAGCTGCACCTGAGTTAGGCAACCAACGCTTAAGCTATACTATTTCAGAAGCAAAAGGAGAACATGTGATAGTCAAAATCCTTCAAATCATTTCTAACGTATAGTGATTTCTAACTTATAGTGACCCTAACGGAAACCTATAACTGGGATTTCTTGACAAAATTGGTTTCAGAGGAGATTGTCCACTGCCTTTCTCTGGAGATCAGAGTATGACTTGCCTAGAGACAGAGGATTTCCATGGCTAAGTGGGAATTTGAACCACAGTCTCCCAGTGTACTAGTTCAACATTTGAGCTGCTACACCACGTTGTATGACCCTTTGAACAATTCCCTGCACAGAAAACCTCAGCATATCAGAGAAGTAGGCAAGATCATTCTGACAGCTATTTTTCAGTGTAGAAGAAGCATTTCTACTTGTACCCAGTTCTGTTCAAAGGGGTATAGCTCAGATACATACCATATTATGCACAATAGTCACCATTAGTCACCACTGGCACAATAGTCACCATTGAATAAGAGGTGCACTCTCTCTTTTAGGGTCTCAGTTTTGGTTTTTATGTTTCCTTGCATAATAGTCACAAACGCACACACCCTGGCCTATACATCTGCCTCTTGAAAGCGGACAGCTTTAAAGCTATGGGGTTTCCCTTGGCTGACAGCCAAGGGAAACCCTGTTGCTGCCACAAAAATTGCATCATATAATAGTCGCACCCACCCCTTTTCCCTCTTCAAAAAAGGAAAAAAGGTGCAACTATTATGTCGTGAAATACATTATTTACCACCACAGTGAAAATCAGGCTTCAAAGGATAGTCTACGTGGTTTGAGCTGGTTCCAGTATGAACCATGTGGCACAATAAGACCTTCAGACCACGGTCAGGTCAATATGACGCAGTAGAGAATACGGCAATGACCAAATACAGAACAAATCCTGTGACTATGGCACCCTCCTAGGCAATCCTTAGGAAGTGCATAATTCAATGGTTTTATTTCTGCAAACCTTTGTGATAGATGGAAAATGTGCTCTCCCAAATTGCAGAACTGAATGCATTGGCTTTTATTGGTTTGGATATGGATTAATCTGTGTATTGCTTATTCGTATTGCAGATTGCCCTAAGGGGCTCATTGGTCATGGGGGAAAGTATAAAATGAGAGGAATGAAGAACATATTTTTTACAAACTACAAGGAAAATTGTCACACCTCTTTTAGGTGTAATGGCCCTATTTCCAGAATGATTCAAGCAGCTACTTGGCTGGTCAGGTTTAATGATGCGGCAACATTAAGAGGTCAGTTCAGAGAGAAGACAGGACATATGGGTCTGAGTAAGTATCATAGTGCAAATGGCATTGCAAATACTCCCAAACTATTGGGGGAAATGGCTAAAATCAGAAGGGTGTTTTGCATCGAGAGTAATTATTGTTATAATTATAATCCACAAAACTTTGTACTGTAAAAACATGTTCATCCTTAAGACTCCACAGGACTCCATTGTTTCTGCTGCAACAGGATAAAACTGTGACCCCTTTGGGGAAAAGTGTTATACGACAATTTCCACCACTCTAACCCCTTTCAGCTCCACCCCAATGGGTGCTCCATTTCAGTTTCAATATAATAAACAAAACAACAGTTGTAATATCTACCCATGACTGTATTTCCTCGCAGAACTGGCATTTATACGCCTGCGTTCCTACTTCCATCGCCCTCTAACCATTACTCACGGCTCTCTTTTCCAAAGCTTAGGATGGATCTAATCTCATCAGGGAACTGACATAAATTTGGGGTCTTTCCCTGCAGGAAGGCTGAAAAACTGCTCAGCCATGAAATTAGCAAAACAGCAGGAAACAGATAACAGCAGTAGCCCATTCTCCATCCTACTCCAATAATCTGGCTTCAAAAAAGAAAGATTTGAAACAAGAACTAAATGGGATTTTTAAAAAGGTCCACACTGGAAGGAACAACCAAGAGGCCTCCCACATGACTTGTTGTGGCGGATGTTGCATGGCCCCATAAGGATATGTTTCTGTTGTATGGACTGGCAGGAGGCAGGCATAGACCAGCATGAGGACGAAGCTGAAAACATGCCTCAAATATGACCAGATCAAAAGCATAATAAAGCAGCTCAAGAACTTTGCTGTGAAATCTCAGCTGTGCTTCAGATAAGATAAGAATTACCTATGAAGAGTTTTTCTTCTCACCACCAATTAACCACAACAAAGCTCCACACTGTACATGGCTAGAAGGGCAATGCCTCAGGTTAGCTGCAACATTCAGGTAAGCTGGAGCATCAAGGGCAGGAGTGGGGAAAATGCAAGCATGGAGCAAAAGAAGATACACACACATACACAGGTATTATTTTGCAGATCTCAATCTTTCCAGACACTCTGGGCCACCTTTTGTCTAACCCACATGTGCCAAATTCAAGGCCCACGGGCTAAATCCAGCCCATGTCATTTTATGTGACCTTCCAGATGCCGGGCTACAACTCCTATATTCCTCATCATGATAGTTGTGATATAGTAATATTTGGAAGGCTGCAGTTGATTGTTTAGTCAGAATGATGGGCTTGAATGTCTATACAAGGTTTGTGGTTATGATATCTGACATGAAAACCAAGCCTCAAGCCCCTTCTACACTGCCATATAAAATCCAGAGTATCTGCTTTGATCTGGATTATATGGCACTGTAGACTCATATAATCTGAATTACATGGCAGTATAGATCCAGCCTCAGAGCCACAAGTGCTGTTGGGAGGCAATTGCCATTATCTCCAGCCTGCATGGCGAATAGTCACAAGTGATGGCAGTTGTCATTCAGTAACACCTGAGGACCCAAACCACTGGGCCAGGTCACTGCAACACATTCTATTTGAGGTTGCCTTTGAAAACTGCAACTAGTGCAAAGGTTGGCAGCCAGGTTGTTAGCTGGAGCTAGTTACAGGGAGTGGACAACGCCTCTACTGAAGCAGCTCCGCTGGCAGCCACTAAATTTCCGGTCCCAATTCAAAGTGCAGGTTATTACCTATAAAGCCCTAAATGGTTATCCTATCTTCATGACAGAGATTACAAAGTTACACAATTAAAACATATAAACAAATAAACAATATAACTAAAACAATTAAAAACAAAAAAAAACATCATAAAAATACATCAATTGACATCAGCAACAAAAAGGCCCACCCAGTGGCAATGGATTGTGATAGCTGTAGTCCAGAGGTCCCCAAACTTTTAAAACAGGGGGCCAGTTCACAATCCTTCGGACTGTTGGAGGGCCGGACTATAGTTGGCCACTGAGCAATAAATAATAATAATAATAATAATAATAATAATAATAATAATAATAATAATAATAACAACAACAATAATAAAAAAGAGGGTTGGAAGAGACTCTTTGGGCCATTGAGTCCAATCCCCTTCTGCCTTTGTGCAACAAAGCACAAGCAAAGCACCCCTGACAGATGGCCACCCAGCCTCAATGTTATTATTATTAATAATAATAACAATAATGATAATAATGGTTGTAAGAGAAGAAGAGACCCCTTGGGTCATTTAGCCCAACCCCCTTTGCCCTTGTGCCATGGGGGCCGGATTAATTCGCTTCGATGGGCCGCATCCGGCCCCCGGGCCTTAGTTTGGGGACCCCTGCTGTAGTCCATAAAACATCTAGGGAGGCATCAAAGGAACACACTGTTTTATGATTTGCGAATGCACAACCTATCAGTCCTGTTTAACAGCAAAAGGTACCCCACTTACCAAAAAAAAAAAAAAACATTGTGCCTTTAGCCAGATCCAGTTCTATTCCCAAACACACATCCCTTTTAGACATTTTGGCTTCCCCAATGATGGCAAATTAGCCTGTTGAATCTACTGCTCCTCCTACTTTAAGACCCACTGGGAAACTTCTGTCCTTTTTAACGACGCTCCATGCAGTCATGCCGGCCACATGACCTTGGAGGTGTCTATGGACAACGCCGGCTCTTCGCCTTAGAAATGGAGATGAGCACCAACCCCCAGAGTCAGATATGACTGGACAACGTCAGGGGAAAACCTTTACCTTTTTACAGTTCCCACAATCTCTTGTCAATGAGCTATGATGGCTGGGACTGATGGAAGATACAACCAACATGTCATGGCAGATCAAATGTTCCCCAGGACATCTATACAAGTGATCAGGCAATCTTGCCCTCTCTAACTATGATTTTTCAGATAATCAATAGACTTCAAGAAGGACTGAAGCCAAGGTATATCACCAGTGTCCACACGCAAATGCCCAGGCTTTAGCCTCCTTCTTTATTTGGATCCCCTGGTTCTGCTCTTCCTGATGCCCAACCCCCTCTCCTTCTCCAGTTCATGTCACTGGATGAACCCTAGTTCACTGTACTGTCTGCATGCTTTAATATTTCCCCTCTGTGCTGGAAAACATAGTAGTAAAGAGCTGAAAATGAACAGTGGGGTTCTCAGCTTCTTTCCTCCTGAAGGCTTGGGGGCAAAACAGAGCATCCTCTGCCCTTCTACTTACAACTGTCTGTTGCCAGTTTTGCTCCCTCGATTCCCCAGACTGATGCTGGGCTAAAGCAACCCTGACAACATGATCGATGCCGGCTGCTCTCCCTGCTCCTAAACTTCAGCCCTCATCAGCCCAGCTGTCTCTCAAGATAGAAATCCTTCCTGTCCCTTGGCTGAGCTGGTGTGCAGCAGCCCATCAGGCAGATACACACACAAACATACATTCGCTGAGTGACCAATGGACCCAAAAGAAGCTGGAAGTTAGTTCTCCCAAGCCATTCCCTGCGACATGCCATTGAAAAGGTTTCATCTTGTGTCAAGGATGGGGAACCTTTGGCACTTTGGAAGCTGTGCTTGGGATAAGCCACAATCCTGAGAGTCCCTTAGCAGTGGTCAAGTCCAAAACATCTGGCAGCCTAAAGGTTAGATACTCATGCTTTATGCACTTCTGTTAATCCATAATTAATAACAGTCTCTAACAGCCAACATCACTTTCAAATTATCATCAACCTAAGCTCCAAGCACTGCAATATATGCCCATGTGCCTTCAAATGCCTTATCAGGGTTACCCTATGAATTTCAAAGGATTTTCTTAGACAAGGAATACTCAGAGGTGGTCCATGCACTTGTTACATCTCGAATAGACTACTGCAACAAACTCTATGTGGGGTTCCCTTTTGAAGACTGTTCAGAAGCTTCAAATGGTCTAACGGACAGCAGCCAGATTGCTCACAGCGTATAGGGAGCATACAATCCCCCTGTTATGTCAGCTCCGCCAGCTACCAGTCTGCTACCAAGCACAATTCAAAGTGCTGGCTTTAACCTATAAAGCCCTGAATGGTTCTGGTCCAGCTTACCTGTCCGAATGTATCTCCCTCTATGATCCACCTCAGACATTAAGGTCATCGGGGGAGGCCCTGATCTCGGTTACACCCCCCTCGCAAGCACAATTGGTGGGGATGAGAGACAGGGCCTTCTCAGTGGTGGCCCCTTGGTTGTGGAATTATCTCCCCAATGAAGTCAGGTCAGCCCCCTCCCACCTGATCTTCAGGAAAAAAAATTAAGACTTGGCTGTGGGAACAAGCATGCGATCAATAATTGAAGCAGCGCAATAATGATAACGAATTAATGTGATTGACAAATTGACAGTCCTTAGATTATAATTTGAATGTGCATGATTTTAATTGATGTTTTAATAATTGATGTTTTTAATTGTTTGGATTTTGTTTATTTTTGGACTTGTATGTTGTTGGCATTGAATTGTTGCCTATTGTATAGCAGCCCTTCAGGCACAAATGTGGGAAATAAATAAAATAAATTTTGCCAGTTCCATCCTCAGTACTCAGAATTCCTTGATGGTTCTCCATTCATGTACTAGCTGGGGCTAACCCTGCTTAGCTTCCAAGACTGAATATTATTCACCATAAAAAGCTTGAATTCATGCAAACTGAGATAACTGTTTTGTTCCTCCTTCTGTCATGGAGCATTACAGCCCCAATGGATTTTTTAAATAATGAAATACCATCCCTTCATCCACAGGATTTTTTGATGGCAAGAAATATTGCTGACAATCAGCTTGACAACCATAAACATGTTTTTCCTCTCCCAAAAATGGAAACCAGTTTTCTCAGAATGTTGAATAAGGTGCCCAGTATCAGAATATGATTTTTTTTTACAAAAAACAAAACAAAACAAAACCAATTCTTAGGATCCCACCAGCCCGCATGGCCTGCAATCACCTTGGTTGTGGGATTCTAGTAACTTTAATTCAAAAAGGTAATTTTATGACCTTTGCCTAGCAAGCACTTGGTACAGAATGATCTGGGAGGGACTTAACCACCCCCTTTGTCGCCCTCATTTGGAATTATGATGGGATGGTTAAAAAGGGCTGCCTTTCATGTTCAGATGAGTAACGCCATGAAGCTTGTACTATACTCTAATGGGTCTTCCAAGGCAAAAGAGTGCTGGCACTGCTGCCTGCTGAAACAATATTCTTATGCTTTCTAACATCAACAGAAAAAAAGCAAAGACCCCCCCTCCCTCCGAACAAACTAAACTAAATCTAAGGGGCTTGATTGTGTTATAGGGTGGTAGATTTTTACTGAAGTTTAGAAGAATGTTTTTGACAATAAGAGCAGCCTAAAAAAGGACCTTGCTGTTTAAAAGACAGGGTGGTCTTTCTCCTTCTCTACTGACTTCTCTCCTTCATGCCTAGGTCTTCAAAAGCAGAGGCTGACCAGCCATGGGTTGTTTCACAAAAAGCACACGCTCTGAATTTCCTATGCTGGGCAGGATATGGTCCAAATGTTCTATTCCACTCTTAAAAAAACAAAACAAAATAAGGATGGGGGGGGGACCTCATTTAGCCAAATAATGAAATTGAGTTCCGGACAAGTTGGTGGATTGAACTAGAGGCAAAAGAGGTAGGATGAAAAATCTGAGCATCATTTAGTCTTAAGCTCTTGCTATTAGTGATCAAGGAGGCTTTCCACTTTAATGGCCTATGAAATCCTCAGACTTACAGTGTACAGAAGGGCATTTAGACTCCTCAGTGAGGCGGCTCCTCCAGTGCCTCTGACCAAAGTACAAAGCCCAGGAATCCACAGGACACACACGTGGCAATTAAAATGAGATCAAAGTGCTATACAGGATCTCATGAAATGTATTTATTTATTTATTTACAGTATTTATATTCCACCCTTCTCACCCCGAAGGGGACTCAGGGCGGATCACATTACACATATAAGGCAAACATTCAATGCCTTGACACAGAACAAAGGCAAAGGCAAATGCAGGCTCCAAGCTGGCCTCGAACTCATGACCTCTTGGTCAGAGTGATTGGTCTCAGCTGGCTGCTCACCAGCTTGCACCACAGCCCGGGCCTTTAAGCTGTAAGGTCTTTAAGCTGTAAGAGAAGCATTTTAGTCTTTTAGAATGGGGGAAAGGGCTGTAGAAGGGATACAGCCATCCCATAAAATAAGCCATATCCATAAAATAAGCCATAGCAGGATTTCTATTCATTGCCACAATATAAACCATACCCTGAAAATAAGACATAGTGATAGGCATGGCTATGCAGTGTACCGGCACGGAGCAGTAAAGAAGACAAGCAGCCCCATCGTAACAGCTGCTATCTCGGAGGTAACTGGAGAGGTGCGGGCAGCCCCCATAAACAAGGGATAAAATCACTGACAGTGTTGTTGCCAATGCACTCCAAGCAGGTTACATGGATAAGAGCTGCTCATTTAATGAGAGCTCTATTGCTCGACATGAAAGATTGGGGCCAATGGTTCTAAAGGAACTGGAGTCACAAGAAATTCAGGATGGAAGTCTGTGTTTGGAGAGTTATGACGATGTTCCAGAAGAAGACAATTTAACTATATTTGAATATATGTAGATTGTTGTACCATACTTAATAAAAACAAGACATCTCCTGAAAATAAGCCATAGTGTGTCTTCTTGAAGAAAAATGAATATAAGACAGTGTCTTGTTTTCGGGGAAAGATGGTAGAGAAGCCTAAACACAGTCAGGGATCTCAGAGCCTGGGGTTCCTCACATTCTTCAGTATTAGATTACCTATCATCACACTGTTTCTAATGAAAAGCATTGTCCCTGAGGCCTCCAAGGCATCCCCATGGCTACAGCCTTTGGAACCATCTGGGCACCGCAGTTGAAGGGAGATGTTGACAAGCTGGAAAGCGTCCAGAGGAGGGCAACTAAAATGATCAAAGGTCTGGAGAACAAGCCCTATGAGGAGAGGCTTAAAGAACTGGGCATGTTTAGCCTGCAAAAGAGAAGGCTAAGAGGAGACATGATAGCCATGTACAAATATGTGAAGTGAAGTCATAGGGAGGAGGGAGCAAGCTTGTTTTCTGCTGCCCTGCAGACTAGGATACGGAACAATGGCTTCAAACTACAGGAAAGGAGATTCCACCTGAACATCAGGAAGAACTTCCTGGCTGTGAGAGCTGTTCGGCAGTGGAACTCTCTACCCTGGACTGTGGTGGAGGCTCCTTCTTTGGAGGTTTTTAAACAGAGGCTGGATAGCCATCTGTCAGGGGTGCTTTGAATGCGATTTCCTGCTTCTTAGCAGGGGGTTGGACTGGATGGCCCATGAGGTCTCTTCCAACTCTACTATTCTATGATTCTATGATTCAGTCACTCCCTGCACTAAACAGCCTACAAAATCCTCCTCTTCAACAGGTGAACATTGGGCCTCTCCCTTTCCTTTTTCTTGCACCGAGGCTGCTGTCATCTCCACACATTGCCACTGCATGTTTGGACACTTATCTGACAGAGCAGATGGAAGAGTTCCTGTACCACAATCTGAATCGTTGTTGTGGATGGCTGAAATAAACACAGTGTCATTTGAAAGCACAGGTATTAGGGAAATAGAAGAGGATTCAGGCCTGATACACTGCTGCATACCACAGGTATTGTTGCAACACCTGTATATACCATTAGGAGTTTAGAAAAAGATTCTCAGGATGTTTTCAAAATCTGATCCCTCTTGGGAGCACTTAACCTTAGTAGCCAAGTTTTGCAGCAGGGATAGAAAGTACAAACACAGATTATTATGGCAGTCCTAATGTTACCACTTCTCTGTTTCCTCCTCTTCTCATCACTTAGAAACTTCCCAATTTTCTACTACGTCTCAGATAATCACAAGTCTGCTTCATCCTCTTCAGTTTTAAGAAATGGATGGATTGAAAAAGTATGGAAAACTCATCCACAGTTACCCCAAGATACAAAATGGGGGACGATGCCTGGCTTGACAGCAGTGTGTGCGAAAAAGACCTTGTAGTCCTCGTGGACAACAAGTTAAACATGAGCCCACAATGTGATGCGGCTGCTAAGAAAGCCAATGGGATTCTGGCCTGCATCTATAGGGGTATAGCATCTAGATCCAGGGAAGTCATGCTCCCCCTCTATTCTGCCTTGGTCAGACCACACCTGGAATACTGTGTCCAATTTTGGGCACCGCAATTGAAGGGAGATGTTGACAAGCTGGAAAGCGTCCAGAGGAGGGTGACTAAAATGATTAAGGGTCTGGAGAACAATCCCTATGAGGAGCGGCTTAAAGAGCTGGGTATGTTTAGCCTGCAGAAGAGAAGGCTGAGAGGAGACATGATAGCCATGTACAAATATGTGAGGGGAAGTCATAGGGAGGAGGGAGCAAGCTTCTTTTCTGCTGCCCTGCAGACTAGGACACGGAACAATGGCTTCAAACTACAGGAAAGGAGATTCCACCTGAACATCAGGAAGAACTTCCTCACTGTGAGGGCTGTTTGGCAGTGGAACTCTCTCCCCTGGGCCGTGGTGGAGGCTCCTTCTTTGGAGGCTTTTAAGCAGAGGCTGGATGGCTATATGTCAGGGATGCTTTGAATGCAATTTCCTGCTTCTTAGCAGGGGGTTGGACTAGATGGCCCATGAGGTCTCTTCCAACTCTACTATTCTATGATTCTATGAATTTGTTGCCATTTCAGATACTCATTTTTTGTCGTTCTATTCATAGTATTACTTACTATTCTATGATTCTATGATTCCAGAGGATCCTTCTCTTGATGCCCCCTAAACCCAAATCTGCCTTAGCCAGCACAACCAATGCTGACTAATTCTGGAAAGTTTAATCCAACAATATCCTGACCCATATGACCCACCTCTGTTAGAGAGTCTTGGATACTCCTGGTACAATTACTTAGACTTCTTCTTCCCTCCCTTAACTAGGCACTGCTTATCCAAATCTGTGCTCTTTACCTTCTAATCTCCAATGACTATCCACTAGGCCAGTGATGGCCAACCTATGACACGCATGGGCCCGGGCTGTGGCGCAGGCAGGAGAGCAAGCCAGCTGCAATTAACTGCAATGAATCACTCTGACCAGGAGGTCATGAGTTCAAGGCCCGCTCAGAGCCTATATTTGTCTTGTCTTTGTTCTGTGTTAAAAGGCATTGAATGTTTGCCTACCGTGTTTCCCCGAAAATAAGACAGTGTCTTATATTAATTTTTGCTCCCAAAGATGCTCTAGGTCTTATTTTCAGGGGATGTCTTATTTTTCCATGAAGAAGAATTCACATTTATTGTTGAACAAAACAATGAACATTTATTGTATACTGTACAGTAGTTGTCATCATAAACCAGCATGACCAGACAAACTGTGAATCCTATCAAGAATTTCTTGTTACTACTAATATTTCCATGTACAACACTTTATGGTACGTACATTTACCGATTCTGCATGCTCTGGTGTTCTGTTTGTTGGGCATGCTTCCAAACAAAAACTTTGCTAGGTCTTACTTTCGGGGGAGGCCTTATATTTAGCAATTCAGCAAAACCTCTACTAGGTCTTATGTTCTGGGGAAACAGGGTATATGTGTAATGTGATCTGCCCTGAGTCCCCTTCGGGTTGAGAAGGGCGGAATATAAATGCTGTAAATAAATAAATAAAATGTCAGCACTGACACGCCTAGCCATTTTTGCTGACACGCTGCCGCATGCAGATTGATTGGATGACTATGTCTTTTGTGGCCAAATTTGGTGTGATTTGGTCCAGTGGTTTTGTTGTCTACTCCAGGGGAATTATGCACATTACATATATATATATATATATATATATATATATATATATATATATATATATATCATTCTATTATTATTCTATTATTACTGTAATATATTATCATATTATTACTATTATATTGTTGTTATATTATTCATTATTCATGACTACATTGAAACTAGAATAGAGAGAAATCAGTGTGGAAACTGCAAGAGGTACCATAGATTGTTGTACATGGAAATAATGGTAGTAAATAGTTTTTGATTTATTAAATACAGTTATATATTACAATTACACATTTTTGTTATTTAAACTATACATATTGCGAAATTATGGTTTTTTCCCTCAAAGTGACACACCACCCAAGTCATGCTAGGTTTTTTGGTGAATTTTGACACACCAAGTGAAAAAGGTTGCCCATTATTGCACTAGGCTGTTTCCTTCTCAAATCTAGACCCAAGAGAAGTGAGGAAGCTCAGGTCACTTAAGGAAACCACCTTAAGACTAAATACATCAAGTTTCAATTACAACAGTAGGAAAACTAAGAGGGTTAATTTTTAAAAATCTACCCCCACTCAACCCCCATTCTGAGGACTCTTGGGGCAGTAGTGTCGAGCAGAGGGTTAGGAGCAACTCCTGGATCCCGTTACAAAGATCTGGAGGACAAAACAGACAGAGAATGACAGACAAAGGCAGAAGGAAGCAGCGCAAGATGCAGAAGGAGGAGGAGGTTTGTATTTTTAGCGTTCATGAAATATTCACTGGCTGGGCTGTGTGTTGCCAAGCTGAGGCGAAGGCGACCCTGCACAAGCTATTTATAACTGGCTCCTGTTCCCTGCCTGCGGCGCGGTTCTGCGTGAAAGTATGGAAAACTTATCCACAGTTACTCCAGAGGATCCTTCTCTTGACGCCCCCTATACTCAACTATTAACTCTTTGCACACAAATTCTTTTTCCTCCAGGCCTCTTTGGATCGGTCTAAATGTGCCACCCACTCCACACAGCAACAGGATTGCAAATGGGGTAAGAGTGGAGGTGATGCATGGGGTGCAGAAGATGTGTGGAGCAAGAAGGAAGGAGGCTACAAGAAAGGCCCCAAACTGAGGAAGAGCAAATCAGTACACAATACTGATTTGCTGCTTCACCTCATGCACCGCAGGGTGGAGGGTAGGTCAAGACTGAGGACAGACTGCAGAGGGAACACCTGGCAGAAACATTGGGAAAGCAATCTAAAGGGTGGGGCGGACTTTTTTCTCTCCTCCTGGCCTGATGTCCCGGCTTCTTGCTCCAATTGACTTGCCAAATGATTTGCTGAGCCTGGCGTTTTCTCATGCCAAGAGCAAAAAAGTTGACCGCTACCTGTACTTCCAACCTTCTGTAGATTCCAAAGACAGGATCCCTGTGTAAAATAGCTCCTTACAATATAAATTCAAAGCCCCCTATGAATGTATATTGTAGTTGTTTTTCTTAATTTGTTTACTTTATTATGCTTATATTTACTGTGATGTACTCTGATTGTTGTTTGTGTGGTTTTAATATGTTGCAAGCCGCTTTGGGTCCCATGAGGGAGAAAAGCAGGATATAAATAAAGATGATGATGATGATGATTATTATTATTATTACAGTAGAGTCTCACTTATCCAACATAAACGGGCCGGTAGAATGTTGGATAAGCGAATATGTTGGATAATAAGGAGGCATTAAGGAAAAGCCTATTAAACATCAAATTAGGTTATGATTTTACAAATTAAGCACCAAAACATCATGTTAGACAACAAATTTGGCAGAAAAAGTAGTTCAATATGCAGTAATTCTATGTAGTAATTACTGTATTTATGAATTTAGCACCAAAATATCACGATATATTGAAAACATTGACTACAAAAATGTGTTGGATAATCCAGAACGTTGGATAAGCGAGTGTTGGATAAGTGAGACTCTACTGTATTACTGCCAGACTCTTCAACCCAAATGGTACGGAACTGTAGAAATTTCACCCCATGCCTTCCCTTTTAAAAAATGAAACCCAAGAATTCTGGGTTGTTGTATGTATTCCGGGCTATATGGCCATGTTCTAGAAGTATTCTCTCCTGACGTTTCGCCCACATCTATGGCAGGCATCCTCAGAGGTTGTGAGGCATGGAGAAACTAGGCAAGGAAGGTTAATATATATCTGTGGAGAGTCCAGAGTGTGAGAAGAGTTCTTTGTCAGTTGGAAGTCAGTGTGCATGTTGCAGTTAATCACCTTAATTAGCATTGGAAAGGTTTGTCTCTTGCCTGGAGGGCATCCTTTGTTCAGAGTCATTAGCCGTCCCTGGAGCTCCTCTGCCCTCAGAGTGTTGTTTCCCATCTACTGTTCTGGTTTTTGAGTTTTTAATACTGGTAGCCAGATTTTGTTCATTTTCATGGTTTCTTCCTTTCTGTTGAAGTTGTCCATACATACAACAACCCTGTGATCCCAGCCATGAAAGCCTTTGACAACACCAAGAATTCTGACTAACTCAAGAACTCCACTTTTCTCCTCCTCCTCTATTATTATTATTATTATTATTATTATTATTATTATTATTATTATTATTATTATTTTGCTGGAAAAAATAGCACCTGCAGAACGCCACCATTTTAAGAGTTGGAGCCTTAGCATTTTTACCTACAGCAATTGCTGTATTGTATTGTTTCTAATCAGGGGTTACTGTGAATTTGTGATGTTATGTTGACTGTTTATTGTTTATATATATATTTTTGCAATTTTTGTATTTAGCATGTTACATCTTGAGTGTTCTGTGAGCCACCCCAAATCCTTCTGGGAGAGGACGATGAGGTATAAATAAAAGATTATTATTATTATTATTATTATTAATTTCCCTTAAAACAAAAATGGAATCCTTACAGTTCCCATAAATTCTGCTTCCCAAAACATAATAAATTCCTGCTTCTCCAGAAGAAGGACTTAAATCCCCAAGTTTACAGTTATGGTGGTGTGTAGGCTACACAAGTATGGAATTTGGTATCCAACAAAGATTTTGGTAAAGTTCAGATTCCCATCTCCCTCCCTCCCTCCCTCCCTCCCTCTTTCTCAATATTTTTTAAAAGGGAAAGCAGCTTTATAGTCTTTATGATTACAAAGCCAATATCTTTGTGAAGCTAGGTTCAGTATTAGAGGAAGATGAAAGAGAGCTGCAGGGGATCTTTACCATACAGAAATTGAATCCTCACTGTCCTGTGTGACTTCTAGTCTCTTCCTCATGTGAGCAAAAAGCAAAACAAACCATGCACATAAGTATAGGCATTTTCTCCTTCTTAGCACAATTTATACAGGTAGCAGAAAAATGTTTTTCCTGCAGAAGAATTTTAATTTCCCTTCTCGCAAAGCACAGCGTAAACACCTGCTTAAGAGTAGCTGCAAGGGTCAGTTGAAATGTCCACATGCTCGAGCCTTAGGTTCTGAGGTCTTTTTTAAGTCTTGGATTCAATGCTTCAAAGTGTGTGAACACACAAGAGGCAGTTCCAGAAAACACTGCTTAGGGAGCGGGGTGCGGCAACAGTGAGTAAGGCATAAAAGATCGGTGAATCAAAACCTGCAGAGAATATGAAGTCTGTCCTATATCAAACCCTCCTGCGTTGGAAGCAGGGAGCGGGGAGAGGTTCAGACTCTTCATCATGTCAGCCTCCTTACAGATCAAGGGTGTTTTCATGCACAAAGCTTAATGCTTCAGATAGGTTTTTAATGTGAATGCAAAGCATACAACTGGCTCGGACACTAGCATTACATAAGCAGGACCACTCCTCTCTTTCTGGCCACAGAAATAGGTCCCAGCCCATATCATCCTGATCCCCGCCCCCCACCCCCCCCCAAATTGCCACAAGAGCAAATAAAATGGCCCCATTCCAAAGGCAACTAAGTGCTATGTATCAAAACTCTATGATTTGGAATAGAAAAAAGAATAATTTAATCCAAGATGTACTGGTACTCAGTTGGCAAACCTGAGAGTAGAAAATTACATTTTTGGACCACAGTTGGCTGGGGAATTCTGGAGTTGCAATAAAAAAACATAAAATCTCCACACCCTGCTAGCTTAAAATCAGTTCTGTATAGCACTGAGCAGAAGTCATTTATTTAAGACCAAACCAACCTGCAAAGAAACATGATGGCAATATTTTCCTGTATGATCTTAATGCGTGATGAATCATGTTCCTCTTGAACCGTAACACTGAGCTCACTTTCAAACCCACGCTAAGTGAAGTCCTCTCATTCATAGAATCACAGAGTTGGAGAGACCTCATGGGCCATCCAGTTCAACCCCCTGCTTCTTGTCAGGGGGTTGGACTGGATGGCCACTGAGGTCTCTTTCAACTCTATGATTCTATGAGACCTCATGGGCCATCCAGTCTAACCCCATTCTGCCAAGAAGCAGGAAAATCACATTCAAAGCACTCCCGATAGATGGCCATCCAGCCTCTGTTTAAAAGCCTCCAAAGAAGGAAGCCTCTCTACCACACTCTGGGGCAGAGAGTTCCACTGCTGAATAGCTCTTACAGTGAGGAAGTTCTTCCTAATGTTCAGGTGGAATCTCCTTTCCTGTAATTTGAAGCCATTGTTTCACATCCTAGTCTCCAGGGCAACAGAAAACAATGAGGGCAGGACTGAGTAAGAGAGATGAACTTTTAAAAATGTAAGCGAGTAGTCCAATATGTATAGATTTTTTAAAAAACATTACTTTAAATAATTTAGATCCTGCTTTTCTTTCACCCATGTAGATCTGAAGCGTTATTATCACAGATCCCCAAAGAGTCTCTGACTCACACGGGCTGTGGGGGGGGGGGGGGCAGGCTGTGGTGCAGGCTGTTGAGCAGCTGTTGAGCAGCTGCAATAAATCACTCTGACCATGAGGTCATGAGTTCGAGGTCCGCCCGTGGCGGTGTGAGCACCCGTCAATTAAAAATAAAAAACAGACCCTGCTCGTTGCTGACCTAGCAACCCGAAAGATAGTTGCATCTATCAAGTAGGAAATAAGGTACCACTTATAAAAGTGGGGAGGCAAGTTTAACTAATTTATGACCTGGAATGAGAAAGTGCCGTCAGAGTGGATGATGAAGCAGCTGCTCCCCCCTGTGGCCAGAATCGAACATCCCCTCAGGAGAAGGTTAAATTGCCTCTGCGCCTGTCTGTCTCGGTCTCTGTTTGATGTGTTTATGGGCATTGAATATTTGCCCTATGTGTGTATAATGTGATCCGCCCTGAGTTCCCTTCGGGATGAGAAGGGCGGAATATAAATACTGTAAATAATAAATAAATAATAATAAATGCTTACCTTCATCATGTGCCTTAAAGACCTACTTGCTGGACTATAACTTATGATCTGGGATAGGGCTCTCTAACAAATCCCACAGCTAATAGAAGTCACTGCTCTCAAAGTCTTCAGCAAAAGCTATTTCTCTTTCACGCTGACCTACTGTATAATGGTTATAAGCTTTAAAAATAACAGCAGGGGATGAAATTCAGAGAACCATACTCCATGCAATAGAAAGGTCTGCTCCTTTTCTAGAGCGACAGAGCTACCTATCATAAGACATTTTCAACTTGGGGGAGGTTTTCTAAAAGACTTTTGCAATTTCAGGAAAGCATGGGTGCTGGTTGGAGAAGAGAATGGCAAAAGAGAGAGGGAAGAATGGAAGGAAAGATAGCTCTTGGGGTGTCTCTGCATCACAAACAAAAAACCAATTCTTCAGGATATTACAAATGATTCTGGATACCCAACCAGAGCCAGATCAGCAAAGCTATGGCGAACTGGAAGGGCGAAGGAATAAAAAAAAGCAGCCAAGGGGACCAGGTCTGCATCTAAACATGAGTATGTGTTTCCCTCTATACTGCAGTGAGGCTGAGTGGGAACAGCCCCTTTCTCTGGCTTCGGTTTTAGTCCTTCCATGGGAGATGGTGCTAACAGATTTTGACAGCAGGTCCCTGTGGAGGTTTTCACGTCAGCTACTGCAGGAGAAGGCCCCGTCATTCCCTCCCACCACTCCTAGCTTTACTGATGACACAAAAAGGTCCCGTCCGCAGGCCAGGCCTGTCACGGAAGCAATGCGGAGGCAGGAGCTGGGAGGTTGTGTCCTAGGGAAGGAGACACTGCCACAACCCTCCTACATCCCCCACCCCGCCGCCCCTCTTAAATAACTGGAAGCAGCTCCATTGCTGTTTTTGTTTTGACTTTACAATGCACAAGCCTATCTTGTGGCTCAAAATGACACTTTTGACACTACCTGAAATATTCAAGAGACTGCACGCAAAGGGGTGGATGTTCTTGCTGGGAGTGCAATGCCACTCCATGCCAATCAGGAGTCAATATCTCTAAGGTATAGGCAGGAAGGTTATGAAAATATTTATGCAACATCATCACCCCCACTCTCAGATGTCCTTGATTCCTCAAATTCAACTGAATGCCACAATTTTTGCATAATTTAATTTCCCATGATTTGATTCCCACCCTTTTCCTAGTCAAACTAGGTTTGTGTGGAAATGAAGGTTTGTAAAAGACGGGGAACAGATTCAATGGGGCAGCTTGTTCCCACGGAATCAATTTTCATGTGGCAGGTCTGTAGAGAAAGCATATGTGATTGATCTCACACATATGGCTGTAAATCTTTACAAGTTACACAAAGCCAAGCCCCGGTGGCGAAGTGCGTTAAAGCACTGAGATGGAGACCGAAAGGTCCCAGGTTCAAACCCCGTGAGCGGCGTGAGCGGCCGCTGTTAGCTCCAGCTCCTGCCAACCTAGCAGTTCGAAAACATGCCAATGTGAGTAGATCAATAGGTACCGCTCCGGCGGGAAGGTAAGGGCGCTCCATGAAGTCATGCCAGCCACATGACCTTGGAGGTGTCTACGGACAATGCCGGCTCTTCGGCTTAGAAATGCAGATGAGCACCAATCCCCAGAGTCAGACGTGACTGGACTTAACGTCAGGGGAAAACCTTTACCTTTACCTACACAAAGCCATGGGGTAATGAAATAAAGAGCCATGTCTCCTATGGCAATTAAAAATAACTTATGACTTGAATTCAGGGGAGTCACATCTTTACAGTTTTCTCTTTCCATTCATGTACAAGGGGATGATGCTCTGCTTGAAGGAGTGGATGGGCAATATCCTACAGAAAGAGTTTAGAATTCAGAAGATATCTTTCCTATATGTTAGTGGTTTTCAACCTGTGGGTCCCCAGATGTTTTGGCCTTCAACTCCCAGAAATCCTAACAGCTGGTAAATTGCCTGGGATTTCTGGGAGTTGTAGGCCAAAACATCTGGGGAGTCATAGGTTGAGAACCACTGCTATATGCATTTCTTGTCCACAGGTTTCAACCAGTGTTAGCGGTACACTCATTATTTATTTATTTATTTATTTGCTACATTTATATGCTGCCCGTCTCACCCCGAAGGGGACTCAGAGCGGCTTACAAATTAAATTTACATACAATATTATATTATTAGCATAGTACAATACTGGTAATAAATTACTATATTGTACTGTACAAATATATTGTAATATTATTAGTAATATTACATGTAAAATATAATATATAATTAATATTATTATATTGTATTATTAGTATTATATTGTATTACAATATAATATTATGAATATTATATGTATATACAATATGTTATAATTATTATATATTATTGTAAATTATATTGTGTGTGTATACACACACACACACACACACATACACACACACACACATATATATATTTGCACACTTGCAAACAGTTTTATACAATTGTGGTATTTGCGTTCATTTAAAATAAAAAAACCTGGATGACAATACATTTTGATTCAGAATTATATTTTTTAAAATAGATTCCTAAACACATAATTATTTGCAGTAGAAACCATAGTCTCATAAATTAAATGAGACTCTATAGATATCCACATAGAATACAATGGGTCAACTGATTTAGATGAAACTTCACTTTGAACACCTTCCACGGGGAGTGACCCCCGATAAATGTGTGAAGTAGGAAGCTCCCTTTCTCAGATCCTTTTCAACAAGAAATAAATCAGTATTTACAGCAGTATTAAGGTTCCCTGGGTCATTGGTTACCAAGATATGATTCAGATGTTTTTGAACTGAACTCTCTAGAGCCACAGAAATCATGTGGACAATTAAAGATTCTGTAACCTGAAGTCTAAAACATCTGAAGGACTAAATGTTTAGAATCACTAACCCCATCCCATCCATCCAATGGATATCCCATCTTTTTCCCAATAGGAGACTCTAGGCAGACAGCAATATGATTAAAGTGAAATACAATTAAAACAATAGATTATATGAAATGTTAAAACAGACATAGAAAACAGGAATTCAAAATAGTATAAAAAGGCCATTAACATGCAACATACCACAATGAAAAGACCTTCTGCATCAGAGAGTTAACACAAAAGCCCTGAATAAACAGAAAGATGTTCACAGTGTATCTAAGAAAAAAATTAACCCACTGCCCTGTGAGTTCAGGAAGATTTTGAGGTACCTTCTGTGGCCTAATTAGGTTGAAATGAAATAGACGAGTAGTGCTGTCTTTGTTTTCGTCCTACTCTCCCCACTTCCCTGGTACAAGGTTACAATACCAAAAGCCTGGCTTGACCAAGCTTGTGCATGTCACACTGCTCACCAATGCGGCTGTCCATCACATAGGTCTCAATGATGGCACTTTTCCGGCACAGGTCCTCAGCCATGGAGGCACTGCTAACTTCCAGGTGCTTCACCTACCAAGGAAAGAGAATATCATTTCTCATCCTCAGTTCACCTTGCCCAGAGCCCAATGCTATCTCCCAAAACTTGGGATCTATCATTCATATTAGTGTCTCTTATAACGTGACACAGACCAGTTATATTTAGACTCCTGATTCCCAACTCCAGCCATCTCTAACAATAAGTAGAATGAAGCAACTGCACGGGAGGCAGATGCTGGGCGTGCTTTGCCTAATCCCCAATGTAAGCACTATCTTTCTTGGGCTCTCTGAACTGGAATTAAGGTGCAGTGGAGGACTGCTATCCCATCTGCAGGGTTAAAATAAGTTTCAACATGCAATCCAGATTGCTTGTGCATGCGAATTAAGGAAGGAGGGAGATGCCATCTTGTTCTCAGCCTGAGGACAAATGTTCTGGGCTGACTCTGCCCAGAAGGCATCTTTTTAGGTCTCAATTTCTGTTCTCTCATTATGAGCCTTATTTTCTAGATGCATCATATAAGTTTGGCTTCTGGACACATCCATTACATTTGGGAATGGACTTTATATGCAATTGCAAGCATCACCTGGAGCTGACCTTCTTGGGGTTATTTGCAGCCAATGAAGTCAAGTGGCCACAATATTCTCACTGGCAGCAGTTGCCCCTCTTAGTGACTGGACTCCACCCACTGTACATTGGCATCTAGATGGGCTATTACAGCAGGGCCAGTAAACATCCAGCAGCATTTTTCCTCAATATATCTTCACCTGCCCTTCCCAAACTAGGAATCTTGATACCTTCTCCTCCAGTAGCCACTTCTCTTGCTGAACTTCAGCCAGGCGTTGGAACAGCTCAGAGATCTCTTCATCTGAGAGGTCAGCTGGCCTTGGGGGTTGCGACTGGGACTGTGGACTACCCGTAGTTGACTGGGAAAGAAAAACAGGGGGACATGGAGACAGACAAGTAGGATAACGCATGGCTTGGCAGAGTTGGTGGTGGTTATAATCTATACTCCTGCCCCCACCAGTATTTGGAGAATATCTTCTCCTCCAAAAAAATATAAAACTTTAATCACAACTTTTACAAAGAGACTTGCTGGGTGAATTTCCAAGCAATAACTTACATCAAGATGTTTAGAAATAATAGCTACAAATTCCCAAAGAGAGCCACCCATGGTTATCTCTGTTTACTTTTAGCATCTGAAAACAGATACTTCTTTACAGAGATATCTAAAGCTCAGAAATATGTGTTTGTGTGTGGAGGGGGTGGAGATATACAGTGTAGCTATACAAGGAGACATCAAGCAATAATACCAGGATATGTATGTATACAGTGGACAGTCTCATGCCCGCAAAGATAAATTCAGTACAAATGAGTGGGCTCATGAGGGGCAGGTACCCTTCAAGGTACTTTTGTTTCAAATGTCAACATTTCATTTGAGAAATGTTATGTGCTAATATAAGTAATGATTGCTTACCCGTAACAGTGTTTTTTCGAATGGTCACCTGTGAAATTCGCACAAATGTTGCAGCAACTTAGGAATCTCTTTACTTTTTAGGCTGCATTTTACTTCCCTCCTCCCACTTTTTTTAAGGGTAGAGAACTACCTGGAACGAAAACTAGAGAAGCAGTCCTAGTCGAAAACGATGATGCAAAAAATTAATCGATGATGTAAAAATAAGTTAGTCTATCAAGCAAAGAGATTCCTAAGCTGCTACAACAGATGTGCGATTTGACAGGGAACATGATCAAGAAACTACAAAAAAAACCCCACAAAACCTGATACTACCTGATAAAACTAATTTAAGGTAGTGAGTTGAGTATTATACACAAACTGAAAACTGGACAAATCACCACCTTGTAATTTGAGCCCTCTGGTTGCAGCACTGCCACAGCTCTTATAAATCCATAAGAAATATTACAGAATGATGAGCTGTAAGTTTTGAACTGGGAGACTATATCACCATTTACTAAACCACTTTAACTAACTGATATATTTTAATAGAAGATTTCGAAGTGTGTGTGTGTGTATATATTGACCATCTGAAGTTATTGCAAGTGCTGTTATTTGGCAAAAAGCAGTTTAGGGTAAAGGTAAAGATCACATAGGTCACCGGAGCGGTACCTATTGATCTACTCATGTTTGCATGTTTTCAAACTGCTAGGTTGGCAGAAACTGGAGCTAACAGTGGGAGCTCATCCCACTCCCCAGATATGAACTGCCAACCTTTTGGTCGGCAAGATCGGCAGCTTAATGGTTTAACCCGCTGTGCCATGGGGGCTCCCTTGGTGCAAGTGCTGTTATTTGGGGGGGGGGGGGGAGCAGCTTACAAATACCATAAACAAAGCAAGGCATATCAAGGACTCTGAACAGTTAATACAGACTATACAACAGGTGTGAGCAAACTCCATGCCTTGGAGTCCAGTTGCCAGAATCCACCAGGACCCACTTAATCTTTCCTCAGATTCCATCCTCCCATCCAGAACAAACAAATAAAACACACCAGAAGGAGTTGGGCTCTGGAAAAAAAAAACCTGCAGGTATAAACAAGGTGCAATGGTAAATTGTACACTATCAAACCTCACATCAACTTTCCTCACCTTGTTACTTCCGGCCCCAGATCCCTCTTTCATGATTTCACGATAGCTGAAGGATGAGATGCTGCTACTGTCCCCAGTCTGTGCCCGGCTTGGAGAGCTGATATCTGCCAGGACGAGATCCTCTATCCCTGGAAAGAGGTAGAAATGTTAGAAAACCAAGCAAGCTCAATGTCGGACTCCAGACATTTTACTGCCTTGAGGCAGAGCAGCAAAAGGAGTCTACAATCATCCCATGAAGATTTCACAAGGAAAGCATCATAAGTGTCACTCCCCATCCTTGACAGTAAAAATACAACTTAAACAACTGAACGATTTGCTGTCCTCCCATTGCATGCAACATTTGCTGTTTGAATCAACTGCTTCATGCTATTTAATAGCAAGAATGGTCTTGATACAAGGTTCATGTCCATTCAGAAAATGTATCATCTCACTAAACATCCTGCTAAGCAATTCCCAGGATGCTTCATTGTAATTTCAGTCATTGAAGCCTTCGCCAGTATATGTGCAGTCTAAAAACAAGGGTGTCTGGAGATAGGCGCCCATGTAAATCCCGACCACAAACATATATTTTCATATGTGTGTGTATGTGTTTATCTATGTAATTTATTGTATTTTTATGTTCATTTGTTTTTCAAGCCATCAGGAGAGGCAAGTAATAAATAAAATGTATTGTTATTACTGCTGCTACTACTACTACTACTATTACTACTATAGGCAAAGTTCTGCCGACAGCTTTGTGATAAAGACTAGGCCTGATCTATGGATGAAAGTCTGAGAAGCTTGGGGGGGCACAGAGATATTTGGGAATGGAGCTCACAAGCAGTCCCATGTGCCCCCCTGAAATTGAGCTATACATGTAAGCAAATGGATGCTTACATAGATCTTCATTTGAAAAAAAAAAAAGAAAGCTACCTCTGTATCCTTAAGTTCAGTGTCTTGACCCACTAGACTGCATACATTTAAAAAGACAATTTCAGGTAATGAACGATACAGGAACCCACAGGCTGGAATGTGCTTTTCAACAGGTCTGCTTTGATTATAGTCCCAACAAGCTCTAGCTCAAATTAAACATTGATTAGGACTGCTGTTATTATTTCTTTCCCTAGGACTGAAACTAGCTGGATACAAAGAACGAGCCGGTGGTTAGAATTGTTCCTTAGGGGGTTCTCATTGCCTGCAGATTCTACCTCTCTGTTTGAGGTAGGGGAAATGGCAGCGGCTGAGAGAGCCTGCTTGTTCGTAACAGAATATCCAATCCCTCCTGCATCCAAATCCTGTCCTAAATCGATCCTTGTACTCGCATCATCCCCCATCAACTATCTCCTTTCCTCTGGAGCACCGAGCTCTCTCTGCAAAATGCAGGAATCTCAGGGGGCCTATAGGAACGAGGCAACAAAGATCTTGTTTACATAATCAGGAATGCGCAAGAGTCCTGAACAGAGGTAAACGCTCCCGATCTATCAGCCAGACTGCAGGATCCCACCCTTCCCTAAAGTTTTGGCTTCTCTGGCACATGCTCAACATACTCCCTCTAGTGGACCTAATCATAGTTAAAAGCAAATCCTGGCTAATATTAACCAGGATTAAGGTTACAAAGAAGGAACATGGTGAACTCATGCATGAGAAGGTGGAATCTGGGGACGAGTGGGACCTTCAATTCTCTTCTTTATCCCTTAAATTGTGGCCAGATTGGGACACTTAATTGCTGGTTAAAAAGAAGTCCCATTCGCAAAACCTTTGTTGGGGATATAGAATCATAGAATTGGATGAGACCTCATGGGCCATCCAGTCCACCCCCTGTCAAGAAGGAAATCGCACTCCTGACAGATGGCCATCCAGCCTCTGCTTAAAAGCTTCCAAAGAAGGAGCCTCCACCACACCCTGGGGCAGAGAGTTCCACTGGGTTGTATTCTCTCCTGACGTTTCACCCACATCTATGGCAGGCATCCTCAGAGGTTGTGAGGTATGCCTGCCATAGATGTGGCTGGGAAATCTCCATCATGTCAGAAGGGGGAATGGTCCAGATTAGGCCCATGATCTGAAATTTAGCATTCTTTTGTAATAACCATGGTTTATTGTGACATGAATGAAAAAAGCCTCCAACACATGCTTATGAGACCCTGCATCCTTTCCAAAACAGCAAGGCTACAAAGAGTTCAGAAGACTGCGCATTAAATTAATCCCTAATTGTCATATCATCCAAAATTGTATTAAGGTAAAGATTTTCCCTTGACATTAAGTCTAGTCATGTCCAGCTCTGGGGTTTCGTGCTCATCTCCAAAGCCGAAGAGCTGGCATTGTCCGTAGACACCTCCAAGGTCATGTGGCCGGAATGACTGCATGGAGTGCCATTACCTTCCCACCGGAGCAGTACCTATTGATCTACTCACATTTGCATGTTTTTGAACTGCTAGGCTGGCATGAGCTGAGGCTAACAGTGGGAGCTCACCCCTCTCCCTGTATTTGAACTGCTAACCATTCAGTCAGCAAGTTCAGAACCTCAGAGATTTAATCCGCTGTGCAACTGGGGGTTCAGATTTAAGATTTAAACTGTATTAAATCTTATAAATTCATTATATCCAGCCTTTGAGGATGCCAGTTGTTTTAATCTATTGTTTGCTTTAGGGGGAAAAATTCAAACCATGGTCTGTGGAGCTGGTGTGTTTCAACAAACCAAAGTTAAGGCTAAGAACAATATAAGTTCAGAAGACATGCTAAACTTTAATTAACCAATATCAGAAAAAAGGGGAAGAGAGACTAGAGGAGCTAGCTAGAGCAAGAGAGGTCAATGGGAAATCATAAATCAGTTTAAGGTTTTGCTGTCGGTTGGGTCTCCTATCTTCCTGATAAACTGTACTTACATCCAACATTAGCAACTATATATCTCAGCCTCACATACTTCACACAATGGCTGTGAGGATAGAAAGAAGTATTACATTCATGTACTCTTCCCAGAATTCTTTGGGAAGAAGGGTAGAATATGAGTCCAATTTATAAAATATTCAACCTATAAAAAGGACATACTTCCAGCAGACTGCAGAAGATAACTTCTAGTACGGACCATCTGGTGTGTCCACCAAAGCCCTAAACAAATGAGCTGGCTTTGTTTTTATAAGCATCAGTTCTAGTAATTCTGACTGTAAAATAACTTCTAAAAGGGCAGGTAAGAATCAAGAGAAATGGGGGGCTCTATATCAGATTGTATTCCAAGGACATTTCTTTTCTCTAACCACAGCTATCTGTAGCCTAGTTTTAACACTTGGTGTAACACACCCACGTAAAAGAGCCTCACAATCCACAAAGTTGGTGAGCCAAACTCAGCAGAGTCAGAAACCCAGCCAGTTTACCAGCTGTTAGGGTTAGGAGTTGAAGAACATCTGGGGACCCACAGGTTAAGAACCACTGCCCTAGAAAAAGAAGGCGAAGAGTGCAAGGAATCAAGCCCAAGGCTTGTACTTTTAAAGAAGGCACAAAGAGTCAAATTTGTCCTTCAAAAGGAAGGTTATGCTCCCTCAAAAATTTGGTTTCCTCATATTTTTCTAGATTTGGAAACTCGTTTCTCACGGGAGGGATGGATTACAAAAAAGCACTAACTCCTTTACATCTTATTTCAGAAAAGAATTGCTGCTTTTGGGAGCTTCCAGGAGTGGCAATCCTCCCTTTTGAGTAAAATAAAATAATATAAAATAGGAAGGATGTCTGAGAGGGCTCGGGTCCAGTAAAAGTGGAGAACATGTTCTCCACGCCTGTTTTAAAGATTCCTCATTCAGCATGAACAGTGAGACCTGGGAGAGAGCTTCAGAACTAACTCATAAAGTTATGTAGACCAGATTTTGCTAGTACAAATTGTTTATTCAAAAATTTCCTAGAGGCAATAGCCCAGTCTTCCTGTTTGGTACCTAAATATGAGAACTAGCTCTCTCCTACCTGTCAAACAAGTTCTTCCCATCACCTGCTAATTCCATTTCTAAGTGGAGATGCCAAGGATTGAACCTAGAGTTTTCAGGATGGAAACTGTGATGTTCTGTGGTTGAACTGCAGTCCCTCCCCAAACAGTCTTTCAAAAATGCTAGTTGTTGACATAGCTCTGGCTGAACACTCAGAATCAAGACTTATTTCTGTGTAGCCCACTATGGCGCAGCAGATTAAACTGCTGAGTTGCTGAACTTGCTGACCAAAAGGTTGGCGGTTCGAATCCAGGGAGCGGAATGAGCTCCCGCTATTAGCCCCAGCATCTGCCAACCTAGCAGTTCAAAAACATGCAAATGTGAGTAGATCAATAGGTACTGCTTCTGCGGGAAGGTAACAGCACTCCATGCAGTCGTGTTAGCCACATGACTTAGGAGGTCACCGCAGTTGAAGGGAGATGTTGACAAGCTGGAATGTGTCCAGAAGAGGGCAACTAAAATGATCAAAGGTCTGGAGAACAAGACTTATGAGGAGCGGCTTAAAGAACTGGGCATGTTTAGCCTGCAGAAGAGAAGGCCGAGTGGAGACATGATAGCCATGTACAAATATGTGAGGGGAAGTCATAGGGAGGAGGGAGCAAGCTTGTTTTCTGCTGCCTGCAGACTGCCCTGCAGACAATGGCTTCAAACTGCAGGAAAAGAGAACATCAGGAAGAACTTCCTCACTGTGAGAGCTGTTCAGCAGTGGAACTCTCTGCCCCGGACTGTGGTGGAGGCTCCTTCTTTGGAGGCTTTTAAGCAGAGGCTGGATGGCCATCTGTCGGGGGTGCTTTGAATGCTTCTTGACGGGGGGTTGGACTGGATGGCCCATGAGGTCTCTTCCAACTCTACTATTTATGATTCTATGAGGTGTCTACAGGCAATGTCGGCTCTTTGGCTTAGAAATGGAGATGGGCACCAATCCCTAGAGTTAGACACAACTAGACTTAACCTTTAGCCTAACCACTTCATCTTAAGAATGTCACCTTGTTCTCCACCTCTTAGCCATATTGGAGAATGACATCTTTCTATATGAGTCCTCCAAAATTGTGGTCAGAAGTGGGTAGGTTTGACAGAAAGAGAAACAGGAGGCAGAATCTCAAGCTATCAGCCTCACAGCAAACGCCACTGGCTGTGCCTGAATTATTATTTTCAAAGAGAAATGAACACAGTCGTTGACTTGCCTTTTTTGGTTCTCTTTAACACACTTGTACAACTTCTCTGATGTGTGCAGTACTCTGAGACACATGGTCGTCTCCTATCCAGTCTACCAACAGTGTCCAGACTCACTTTGCTTCAGACATTCTGCACTGCCTCATGTTCCCAGCTCATTTTCTGACATGCCGTTACTTACTAGATTTCCTACCCAGCACACTAGCAGTGAAGTAGGCAGAGCGCTTAGCGGAAAGAGACTACTGGGCTTAGGAAGTGAGAAATCTGATGAGTGAGCACTGCAGCTGCCTAGGCTGGCTAGCTAACTTTCAATCCAACGGGTGAAAAAAGGAGTCATTCATTGCTTGGAGTCTGGCGCTGCCAAGGACAGCCACCTCCCTAACCCTTCACAAACCTTATGCCTTGTTCAGATGATCTACCTGCTAACTCGGGGACTAGCTTCCACCTGAGACCTTCACTTAAATTATATTTTCTTTCTCTTCCCAATAGACAAGACATACCAGAGTATCAGTGGCCCTCTTGTTAAGAAGAAAAGGGAAGAAAAAAAGAAGTGGAGAGAAGGCCTTTCAAAGCTAAACTCCATGCTGGGAAAAGAAAAGCCCTGTGGAGAGGGAAGGAGTTCTTTGTATAGACTGCCAGAAGGGGGGAGGAAGTGCCACTGCTTTCAAAAAAGGAGAAATTCAGAAGTCCCTTTGCTTCGGAGGAACTGTGAGATCAAAGCCGCAAGATAAAAAGGCATTGCTGGCCTGCAACTTGCCAAGGGCCAAATGACAGACCCTCCTGGGGCCCAGGGAAGAAGCGCTCCATACTTCAAGGCTCACTTTAAAATGTGTGTGTGTGTTGCTCTAACAGTAGCTGCAATGGCAGGCAGGCAAGAGCTATAACTGAGAATCTTGTTTGAATGCAGACTGCAGACCCCTTAATGTGGATTGATTATCTCTTTTTTTGAAAAAAAATACTTTCTTCACCACTCTCTTGCCTTCAAAACCACTGTGAACTGAAAGGGCACCTTCTTACTCTTCTTCCTTGAGATCTTTTCAAAGCATGTCTACAATTGGAGGGAAGAGGGTATATAAACAATTCGGTACAAGGACATGATCTCGAGTGCATGAAACCCAAGAGGTACAAAGCCAAGGAAAGGGGCACATTGTAACTTCTGAGGGATGGATAGATTTCACCATGAAACAAAAAGAGGTGGAAAATATTGAATTCTGAAAGTGAGCATCGTTTTACTGGCATGTTATGCATGCTAGGAGGGGGTAGGATAAGTACATAATGGACGTGAATAGAGCATTTCCGTGTAATTAAAGGTGGACAACGTACAGATGTTGCTGGCCTGCAAAACCCAGCAGCCTTAGCCAATGTTGAGAGGTAATGGGAAGAATAATCCACCAAATCCTAAAAAGCCACAAACTGCTCATTCGTGACATAATAACTCTATTACGTTTCGCAACCACCAAACCAGACAATCTAAGATCATTCCTGATATTATGAATGGGGATGGTGGAAGTTGCACTCCCATATATTTAGAAAGCTGCTGGGTTGGGGAAGATTTTTTAAAATGAAATATCAAAAAGTGACTTTCCACTTGAGGAAATTACTACAGAGCTCTTTTTCACAATGGAATTTGACAGCACACAGCGTCCTAAAGCAAGAATGGCAACAGTAATGGCATGTGGGGAGTCACTTTTTTGGCTGGCCAACTACTTTTGTTATTAAAGATAAAGGTAAAGGTTTTCCCCTGACATTAAGTCTAGTCGTGTTTGACTCTGGGGGTTGGTGCTCATCTCAATTTCTAAGCCAAAGAGCCAGTGTTGTCCCTAGACATGTCCAAAGTCATGTGGCCGGCATAACTGCATGGAGTGCCGTTACCTTCCTGCCAGAGTGGTACCTACTGATCTACTCATATCTGCATGTTTTCAAACTGCTAGGTTGGCAGAAGCTGGGGCTAACAGCAGGAGCTCACTCCGCTCCCTGGATTCGAACCAGGGGCGCTTGTTATTAGTTGTTTTTAAATCTCAGTTTTCAAAAAAGGAACTGGAGAAGCAGGAATTTGGCAGCATCTGTAATAGTAACTAGTTTTAATTTTAGCCTGAGCTTTTGTGGATATAAACTCACTTCCTCTGAAGTGGTATCAAGGCCTCGGGTTATAAAGCATATTTATACAGTTGTGGAAGTGGGACAGAAAGTAATACGATCCAAAAAGATAAAAGTAGACATTGAAGACTTGTTAAAGGTAGAGAAGCAGGAAACCTAAAATAGAAGTGAATACAGTCAGCCGTCTTTATTCACGGATTCTGCATCCATGGATTCAACCATCCACGACTTGAAAAAAAACCTAAAAGAAAACTTTGATTTTGCCACTTTATGTAAGAGACACCATTTTAACTACACTTTTGTACATAATGGGACTTGAGCATCCAAAGATGATATCTTATAATATCCATGGGGGACTTGGAACTAAACCTGAGCAGATCCCAGGAGTCCATTGTACTCTGTGGATCTTCACATTCTTATAAAAATTGTAGCTCAGTTTTCTATAAAGCAAGTTTTAATTTGAAACTATGCACATCAAAAAGTTGCTCGGCCAGGTATGTGCCAAGGAACTGATGAAAGAAAAACCTGGGTGATGGGAAGGGGGTGACCCACAAGGGTTGCAAGTCTGAGTTTCCTCCCCTCTCAGAAGCTGCCAGAAAGCTGCCTCAGCCCCATGCTCCTCAGAATATTCCCTTCACTTTTAAGAATTGTTGTCTTCTCCCCCATTTGTCTTCACCTTTAACATTTCCAGCTCCAACAAAAGGTTAAGTCTCCTCTTTTAGTGTCAAACCTGTAACATTTAAGAGTAAGAATGTGAAAGGCCCCAAAGGGACTGATACTTTACCCTCCTCTGTCTCAAAGAATGACAAGCCAGGGCTTCTCCGCTCCTCTTCCCAACCCGACACTGTTTACAATAGGCAGAGAACTCTGCCCATAGGGGAGACGTTAATGAAAGACAATGGTAGAGAAGTCTGATGCTTTGAAAGGGAAACATTTTGCCTTCCAACAAATCTGGGAATATTTTCACGTACTTTACCTCCATCTGCATCCTGTCAATATTCTCTGCCTCCCTAAAATGATGCTAAACGATACACCCTTCAACATCTTTCTTCCAACTTCCAACCATAATGGAGAGTGTGGGCACTGGCTAGATTATTGGACTGAGATCTGAGCCGTGCAGATGAGCCAGAAAAAACCCTGGCCCAGTTACATTTATTTATTTCCATCATTTCTATCCCGCCCTTCTCACCTGAAGGGACTCAGGGAGGCTCACAGTCTGGCAAAATTCAATTCCAATATACAATACAAGAAGATAAAACATAAGCAATTAAAACAATTAGATAATTTAACCAAGTACAATAAATAGATTTAAAACAATCTATATATATAAGGATAATGGTGTCGCTCCACCGGGCAAAACAACAAAACTAAAGGCCCCCCAACCTAGAAAATTGGCAACACAACCCCTAATCCACGTCTCTACGTTCTTACAAACAAATGTAATGTGTATAATTAGAACCAAGTTAACAACAAAACCACTGGGCCAAATCACACCAAACTTGGCCACAACACTTATCACTTTCCAAGGAGTGACCTTGCAACTTCAAAGCTTGGCTGCTTCATACCTAGGGGACTCTCTTGTTGCCCAGCCTGAATACCATTGAATAGCCTTGCAACTTCAAAGCCTGGCTGTTTCATCCCTAAGGGAATCCCACCTTGAAGCCACGAAGAAAACGCCACTTAGGACTATGCCACAGCAACGCATGGCCAGGCACAGCTAGTACAATATAAAATACTTGAGCCATTCGTCCACAAGACCTTGTGCGTGAATTAATCCGGACCGAGTCGAAGCCAACAGAATTCACTCATCAAACGCTTTCTCACAAAGCCAAGTCTTTACTTTTTTCCTAAAACTCAGAAGGGATGGAGCCTGCCGGATATCACTGGGGAGGAAGTTCCACAGCCGAGGAGCCACCACCGAGAAGGCCCTGTCTCTCGTCCCCACCAGCCGCACTTGTGAGGCAGGTGAGACCGAGAGCAGGGCCTCCCCAGATGATCTTAAAGTTCTCGTAGGCTCATAGGAGGAGATACGTTCGGACAGGTAAGTTGGATCGGAACTGTTTAGGGCTTTGTAGGCCAAGACTAGCACTTTGAATTGGGCCCGGCAACATATTGGCAGCCAGTGGAGCTCGCTTAGCGGGGGAGTAGTACGCTCCCTGTATGCTGCTGCCCGTTGTACAAGTTGGGGCTTCCGGGCCATCTTCAAAGGCAGCCCCATGTAGAGCGTGTTGCAGTAATCCAAACGGGATGTAACCAGAGCGTGGACCACAGTGGCCAAATCAGACTTCCCAAGGAACGGGCACAGCTGGTGCACAAGTCTGAGTTGTGCAAATGCTCCCCTGGCCACCGTTGAAACCTGGGGTTTCAGGCTCAGCAATGAGTCCAGGAGAACCCCCAGACTGCGAACCTGTGTCTTCAGGTTGTAACCCTATACCCTGTTTGGCCCTGCGACTGACCAAGAGGACCTCTGTCTTGTCTGGATTCAATTTCAATTTGTCCGCCCTCATCCAGTCCAACACAGCAGCCAGACACCGGTTCAGGACCTGAACAGCCTCCTTAGTGACATGTGGAAAGGAGTGACAGAGCTGGACATCATCGGCGTACAGATGACACCTCACCCCGTAACATACTTGAGATGAGACCACAAGGACCATCCAGTCCAACCCCTTGCCATGCAGGAACGCACAATCAAAGCCCACCTGGAAGATGGCCATCCAGCTTCTGCTTAAAAATCTCCAGATAATGAGACTCCACTACACTCCAAAGCAGCATACTCCATTGCCAAACAGCTCTTACCATCAAGAAATTCTTCCTAATGTTTAGATGGAAACTTTTTTCCTGCAATTTGAATCCATTGCTCCATGTTCACACCACCTCTTTCCCTGACCCATGATTGTTCTGAGAACAAAAAATAAGGAGAAGCAGGGCCACATACATTGCTTTGAACTCAGTGGAAGAAAAGCGGAATACAGATATAACAAGAATGTTTTTTCAAATGTGACCTGCACACACAGCCCAATTCTCTCCTAAACAGAGCAGTCAGAAGACATTTTTCCGACCCGAGACAAAACTACAAATGATGACCGCAAGTCACATTCTCTTGAAACCTAGATACATTATTTTGTACATAAGGCAGAAAAATCCCACAGGAGACTTTCCACACTGACAGTAAATATACAGTAATAACAAATTACATAACAAACAACTTGCCACCCTTTTAGACATCAAAGATCAGATGCCTGACGTGTCTTCCGCACTCAGGGACTAGTCCTAAGCAACAAACCAGCATGTCTCTTTTTAAACACCCTAATTTTATACCCATATCCTCTTTCTTCAGCCTCCATACCCTCACAGGACTTAACCAGATGGCTTATTAAAAGAAATCAGCTTTTTAAAAAATGCTGACATTTCTGCAAGGTGTCTCCACCCTGGACCACACAGCTGAGGTGGCCAGGTGTCTGACTGACTACAATGCCAGCGAAGCAGCTGGCATCCAACATCCAGGGGTGCCTGGGGGCTGTAAAAGTGTATTTTTCATGCCACCACCCAAAACATGTATTTCTCATGATTCCAACACTGCTGAGCCAGGAACTTAGAAAGCTTGCCAGCTAAGCAAATTCTTAAGAATCGTGGGAAGTAGGGAAAACTGTAGCACCAAATATTTCATTTTTTTCTGGATGTGATGCTGCATTTGGGGTAGGATCCCGGTATGAATCCAATGTCTGTCATCCAGAAAGCACTGTCATGGGAATCCTTTAGTGCTAGATTGGAACAGAAGTACTGTAAATCAGTATCCAGTGGTAGATCTCTGGAGGAGATACCAAAGATTAGCAGGGACTTCCTTTAAAAAAACTTTTAAAATCATAATTGAATACATTTGTTATACTGTACATCGATTGTTTAACAGCAGGCACATAATGTTCAATACAATCTACCATACATTAACTTTTGGCATCTACTGTTATTTTTATGCTTATACATATTTTGTATCCTTCACTGCTGTGTTCCCCTCTCCCCCAAGCCACTACTTTTATATATCCTCTGTCCAAAATTTCATTTCCTCTTGTGGAGGTAACTTTCCATCTTTCTTTTTAAATCCTTCTTCAATAAATCACTTTGTTTCCATATCCCTCTTTTTAACTTTTAATTTACATGTCAGTTTATCATTTATTGCCAATTTCCATACTTCCTTATACCACTCCTCTATTTGTATATCTATTTGACTTTTCTAAATCCTTACTATAAGCAGTCTTGTTATTGTTAATAGGTTTGTTTTCACATCTTTATCCTCTTTTTTCAGTTGTTTATTATTATATAATGATAATAAAGCTATACTAGGACTTCTTTCTATTTTAATGTTCTTCATCTCCTCTATTTCTCTAAAAACCTTCCCCCAAAAACTAGCTGCGTATTTACATTGCCACCACATATGTATATGTTTCCGATTCTTGGCATCCTCTCCAGCAATTTTTTAAATAGTGTTTATTTATATTTGCTATTCTTATTGGTGTTAGATACCATTACCATATTAACTTATAGTAATTTTCTTTAACCCATATTGATAAATTTTTCAACTGTCTTTGTCTCCATAATTGTAACCACTCCGTTTCATTTATTTTCATTTCTAAATCTTCTTCCCAGAAGGTGTTATTCTTTATTTTTCCTGCACTTATTTCAATTATTATCTTATATACTTTACTAGTTTTTTTCTCTTAACTTTCTATCCATTATATTTTTTAAATTTTTTGGAAATTTCTTTTCCATTATAATTGGGGTTATTGAAGCCCGGCAGGGACTTCCAGTTCTCACTTTTCTGGTGAATGATTTAAAAATCAGCAACAAGAAATTGACTCCTTTTTCCCTAATTAATACTGCATAAATGGCAAAGGTTTAGGGTAATCCAGAGTGGATTTTTATCAGGAAAGCACTGTGAGCTCAATTCTATTCTAACACTTATAACCAACTACCAGGCTGAGAATTATTTAATCCCAGTGGCATTTCTTTTCAGCTTGTCTCTGGCTGCTGGATATCAGGAGTTTATTAAAGTCAGTCCAACATGACTGAAGCTTTCTCGTCTTCTGCTTTGGTTGGGATACTAAGCCATATACATCTACAGTTAGAGCCAGTCTCCAGAGTCCAGCTCTTTTCTTGAAGTCAAGAAAATCCTCCAGATTTGGTAAAAACCCCAGTTGACCTGCTGAAGCTGTATTTTATGTTATCTCACAAAAGTGAGCCATCACTGGTTACTCTTCTCCCATGAGAGAGAGAGAGAGAGAGAGAGAGAGAGAGAGAGAGATGCCTTCTCAGTTCTGACAATGAATGTCATGTGTATGCTGTTTCTACTGTTCAAATAAAGTATCATCTAAAAGGGCCAGGCTTTAGGACAGCAGGTTAAACCGCCAGTTGCAGTAAATCTTGTCAATTATTTATTTATTTAATTAATTGTTTGTTACATTTATATGCCGCACTTCTCACCCCAAAGGGAACTCAGAGCAGCTTACAAATTAAATTTACATACAATATTATATTATTAGCATAGTACAATACTGGCAATAAATTACTATATTGTACTATATCAATATATTGTAATATTATTACTAATATTACATGTAAAATATATAATTAATATTATTCTATTGTATTATTAGTATTATATATTACTATATAATATTATGAACATTATATGTATATACATTATAATTATTATATATTATTGTAATATTTTTTTTGTAAATTACATTTTGTGTGTGTGTGTGTGTGTGTGTGTGTATAAATATATAAACTAGCATAGCATGTTATTGGGGGGAGGGTCCTCCAGCTGATGTAAAGAAACAAAATGGAACTCTCTTCATGGTTCCCTCTTAGCTCTGGCACCCGAGCGTCAGTTGGAGAAGGTGGGAGGGGCCTTCAGCTGATGTAAAGAGACAAGATGGTACTTGAAAGGTTGACAATTCGAAACCCGGGTCAGGGTGAGCTCCTGGCCTTTAGCCCAGCTTCTGCCTTCCTCGCAGTTCATAAGCAAAATGTGAGTAGATAAATAGGCACCACTTAAAAGCAGGGAGGTATTTTAAGGCACCCATAAGGAAATGCCAGAAAAATGCTGGCGATCAAAGAGAAAATTTACAAACAAAGCTCTTCAACAGGGAGATGGAGCGACAGTACCCCCCAAGGCCGGAACTGAGCACAAGCCTCCAAGATGCCGAATATGAGAAACTCTATATATACCTCAATCTATGTGCAGTTGTCTGTCTTGTCAGTGTATAAACGGCACTGAATGTTCTGTGATCCGCCCTGAGTCCCCTTCAGGGTGAGAAGGGCAGAATATAAATATTGTAAATAAATAAATAAATCTACAGGACAGTCCAAGTTTTCTTTGAAATAAAGAGTTAAACTGTGTTGAAATTTGACAAGCTGTTTGGGAAATATGAATGCCACATGTTTGTTTCGCCCAATACATTCCTTCCCTTGCCTGGGGGAAACAGACAGTATGCAAGAAAAGGAGGAGCTGGCCCTGCACACCACTTCACATGCCCAACAGATCTGGTTCTTCTTCATGTGTGCTGTAAATGTCTATTTCATGCAGGCAAAGGAGAGGAGAGAAACAAGTGGCATGTAGGAAGAGGAGAAGAAGCTGGATCCACTGGATAAATGATATCATCAGGGACCAAACTCTTTTTCTTTTTTCTTGGTTGCCATATATGCCTGTTCTTCCCAGTATTTCCCTCCCTTAACCTCGACTCATAGCACCCAGGCAAGAGGAGGAGTCAGCTCCATGTGTCACTTAACTTGCAGATCATTTTTCTCTTTCTTTGTTCCACGAATGTTTGTTTCCCCTGGGCAAAAGAAGGGAGGCACAAAGAAAACAAAAACAGGTAGAATGTGTTGTCGAAGGCTTTCATGGCCGGAATCACTGGGTTTCTGTGAGTTTTCTGAGCTGTATGATCATGTTCCAGAAGTATTCTCTCCTGATGTTTTGCCCACATCTATGGCAGGCATCCTCAGAGGTTGTGAGGTCGGTTGGAAACTAGGCAAGTGGGTTTTATATATCTGTGGAAAGTCAAGGTTGGAAGAAAGAACTCTCGTCTGTTGGAGACAAGTGTAATTGCTGCAACTGGCCACCTTGATTAGCACTGAATAGCCTTGCAGCTTCAAAGGCTGCTTCCCTTTTTTTAGTGTTGCTCTTTATTTACTGTCTAGAGTTTTTTTATGATTCTAGAGTTTTTTAACACTGGTAGCCAGATTTTGTTCATTTTCATCGTTTCCTCCTTTCTTTTGAAACGAGTATTACAAGTACCAGTGTTAAAAAAAACTCTTGAATCATGACAGTAAATAAAGTGCAATACTAAAAAAAAGGTACAGTGGAGGAAACTGTCACATCAGTGGCGTGTGTAACTTCACAAAGATTTAATCTGCCAGAAATCTTCCCATGGAGGTCATTTCACATTAGACTTACCTTGTACCTGCTCAGACAGTGATCAGGACTTTGTGTGTGGATTTGCTTTCAAAAATAAGCATCTACCATATAGATACCATCTCCTTTTACTCTTCCTGAAAGTCTCAGATGTAGGCCCCTTGTACACTGCCCTATATCCCAGGATCTGATCAGAGATTATCTGCTTTAAACTGGATTATATGAATCTCCACTGCCAGATAATCTGGGATCAGATCCTGGGATATAGGGGCAGTGTAGAAGGGGCTACAGACATTTCTGTCTGACAAGAAAGAGGAAAAGTTGCCATCAGAAGCAGTTGGCTCATTCTGCCTAAAGACAGAGCCAGTCCCATTGTTAATTTACCTTAGGAAATATTCATGGCTTCTGCTGGTTCAAAGGCTATGTCATCAGTTTACTCAAAATACCATTTAAAAGAGGAGAAGAAGAAAATATCAGAGCCATATTCTTAACCTGCTGTCACCTCTTACCTGTCCTGCTCTTGCTGTTGGTCAAGATCTCTTGGAGGCGTTCTTGGAGTTTGTCCGCTCGCTTACGTTCCAGGTGAAGCTGCCGCTTGAGGTCTTTCAGCTGTTGAGGGAGGGAAGGAAAAAAATGATGGAGGAAATAGGGCTAGAGGTAGGGTTCCTCAAAGTTTAAGCACATGACAGCCCAGTCTCAGTGCCAAATCTCCACTGTAAATAGGCTGAAGTAAAAAAATCCAAACATTCCTTCCACACTGCCAGATTATCTGCTTTGAACTGGATCATATGGCAGTGCAAACTCATATAATCCAGTTCAAAGATGATAATGTGGATTATCTGCTTTGGTAATCTGGATAATATTGCAGTGTAGAAGTGACCATAGTCAAAGTACACTAGTGAGGAACTGAAGCCATCCATTCCAGAACAGAGAAGGTCGTTGGTATAAGCAGACGTAATTTCAATTGACAGAACCTTGAAGTGAACAGTGGTGTGGTGAGAGAGGAACAACTTTCTTTTAGGCACTCTTATTGCTATGGCAAACATCCAGGCAGCTGCCTTCCCTTGGAAACAGGACGTGCTAATCTAACTCCAATAGAACTGATGCAAGACAGAATTGGGATATTTTTACATCCTCTTCCTTTTTTGGAATGATAACTCTCAGAATCCTCCAGACAGCATTGGCACTCACTCAGGGATTAAGAGGGGTTTATGTCAACAAAATGTAATATTTCCAAACTTTGACCCAAGCACACCACTGCAAATTAAGAACAGAATTTCCATGTCACTTCTAACAGAGACCACAGGATTGGAAACTGACTAAGGACCCTTCTAAGGGTTATCTAAATCCACACTCAGATAATGTGGGATTTTCTGCCTTGATATTCTTGGATATAGGGCTGTGTGAAAGGGCCGTTAGATCCCTTCTACACTGCCATATAAAACCCAGATTATCTGCTTTGAACTGGATTATATGGCAGTGTAGACTCACATAATGTGGATTATCTGCTTTGATCATCTGGATTATATGGCAGAGACAACTTCTAAAAGGTCTTGGAGAAGCAGCACCAAGACCACAGGGGTGTGGCCTAGAAAGGTAAGAATAGCTGCAAATCCAAACATACTGGAAGAAACCTTGACAATTTAAATGGCTCTTCCTGCCAGGTAGTATAAACCAGCCTCTTGTATCTGGTCACACAGATGACCTGCCAGTGGTTAGAAGACAAACCAGGGAGGTGGATGATACGCATGAAACACCACTCAGTATGGAATAGGCAGGGGAGAGCACTGCCACAGCAGAGGAAAGTTGAATGCACTTAGGTAAGGTAAAGGTTTCCCCTGACATTAAGTCCAGTCATCTCTGACTCTGGGGGTTGGTGCTCATCTCCATTTCTAAGCCGAAGAGCCGGCGTTGTCCGTAGACACCTCCAAGGTCATGTGGCCGGCATGACTGCATGGAACGCCGTTACCTTCCCGTCGGAGCAGTACCTATTAATCTACTCACATTTGCATGTTTTCGAACTGCTAGGTTGGCAGAAGCTGGAGCTAACAGCGGGCACTCACTCCGCTCCCCGGGTTTGAACCTGGGACCTTTCGGTCTGCAAGTTCAGCAGCTCAGCGCTTTAACACACTGAGCCACCGGAGGCTCCTCTGAATGCACTTATAGACCTCCAAACAAAGGGGAACATCAGGGGAGCACAATGGCTACACCTTGGTAATTTATTTATTTATTTATTTCAATTATTTATACCCCACCCTTCTCATCCGAGGGGACTTAGGGCGGCTTACAAGTGGCAATTGATGCCGTTATACAGTGAACTAAAATGTTAAAACAGTTAAAACAGTCATAAAATACAATATACAAAGTTTAAAACAATGCAAAGTGCTTATGCCATTCATCCACCAGACCTTATACAAGAGCCTTAATTCAGACCGCGTCAAAGCCAACACATACTTATTCTTCAAACGCCTGTGTACGTAGCCAGGTCTTCAGTTTTTTTCTGAACCCCAGAAGGGATGGATCCTGCCGAATGTCACTGGGGAGGGAGTTCCACAGCCAGGGAGACACCACCGAGAAGGCCCTGTCTCTCGTCCCCACCAGCCGTACCTGTGAGGCGGGTGGGACCGAGAGCAGGGCCTCCCCGGATGATCTTAAGGTTCTTGTGGGCTCATAGGGGAAGAAACGTTCGGATAGGTAAATTGGACCAGAACCGTTTAGGGCTTTGTAGCAATCCCTGATTTGTCTTTCCAGGCCTGTGGCCCTGGTTCCCCCCATTGGGAAAGTCAAATGGCTCATTGCAGTGCCCGAGTGCTATGGTGTAGGGGAACTCCTTGAACCTGATATTATTTTTTTAGCTCTGTGTTTATATGTGCATGGGGGGAGGGATAGAGAGGTGGGGGTTAAAGAGTGTGTGCATGTGTGTATGAAAGAAAAAGAGAGAAGGGGAACAGAACTTAGGAGGAATTGCCTCCCAGTCCATAGAAAAGATTCTAAAAATTTCCTTGAAGGGAGTGACAGGGCGGGGGAAGGGGGGGGGGGCTTAGCTTTCACTTTGAGAGCGCAAATAAGAGAAGCACTCCTATGTTCAAGTATAAACTCAACAAGGTCTTTTCCCCTTTGCTGTATCTTACGCCCACCTTCCCTTTGTTTCCTGTGAGCAGTCCCCATTGCTTACCGCTGCACTGCCTTTCTTCTCAAGGATCCGCTGCCCATCCACTGTGTCCTTCACCTCCTGCCAGGGAAACAAATAAGTCACAGACCCACTTTCAATGGTTCTGCTAAGCCAGTGGTTCTCAACCTTCCTAATCCCGTAACCCCATAATACAGTTCCTCGTGTTGTGGAGACCCCCAACCATAAAATTATTTTCGTTGCTACTTCATAACTGTAATTTTGCTACTGTTATAAATTGTAATGTAAATGTCCGATATGCAAGATGTGTTTTCATTCACTGGACCAAATTTGACACAGATACCTGATACGCCCAAATTTCAATACTGGTGGGGATTGGGGATTGATTTTGTCATTTGGGAATTGTAGTTGCTGGGATTTATAGTTCACCTACAATCAAAGAGCATCCTGAACTCCACCAATGATGGAATTGTACTAAACTTGGCAGACAGAACTCCAACAGAAAATAGTGGAAAGGTTTGGTGGGCATTGACCTTGAGTTTTGGAGTTGTAGTTCACCTACATCCAGAGAGTACTGTGGATTCCAAACAATGATGTATCAGGAACAAACTTGGCACAAATACTCAATATGCCCAAATGTGAACACTGGTGGAGTTTGCGGAAAACAGACCTTGACATTTGAGAGTTGTTGTTGCTGGGAATTATATTATATCGGTGGGAGAATTCGCCGTGTTTCCAAAAAAGGAAGAGAAGGACAGGCAGAGATCTTCAGCCTCCTCTGACAAAGGGGTTCCTAAGACCATCAAAAATATGTGTTTTCTGATGGTCTTTGGCGACCCCTCTGACATCCCCTTGCAACCCCCCAGTGGTCCGGAACCCTAGGTTAAGAAACGCTGTCCTGAGCCCATTGCTATACTAGTAACAAATTGGGCATTTTTCCTCTCTGCTGATCTCATCTATACATTCTAAATGCCCTGCCACCCACCACTTTCCAGGAGCTCATCTTTTCATTCTTTCTTATTGTTGGATTCAGTAACAAGGAAAATGCAAATCAGCCACAACGTGGGTAAGCATCCCTAGACCTGTGATTGGATAAAGCAAAGTAATAATATAATAATAATAACTTTATTTTTATACCCCGCCTCTATCTCCCCGAAGGGGACTCAGGGCGGCTTACATGGGGCCAAGCCTGAATAAAAACAGTAGCAGTATAAAACACAGCAATAGACAACAACTTGCACAATAAAAAAATAAAAAAATAAAAATAAAACATTAGCCAATAAAAAACAAGAACTAATAAAAACATGGATTAAAACTGAGAGATTGTAAAAGTAGACTGGGTAAAGTGCACCATATAAATATTGTAGACACAAGGTGACTGATAAAGTGCTGCAAATTCTGGAAGCGCAAATTGGGATGGGAATAGACCCTGTGTCTATATCGAGTTGACAAAGGTAAAAGGTGCAAACCGGTACAAGAATGGTCACAGATTCAGATTGCTTCTGGATGAGCAATCTTTATCTAAAGGCTTGAGTAAAGAGCCAGGTTTTCAAGCTCTTTCTGAATGCTACCAGGGTGGGGGCTTGCCTGATTTCCCTGGGGAGCGAGTTCCAGAGCCGGGGGGCCACCACGGAGAAGGCCCTCTCTCTCGTCCCCACCAACCGTGCTTGTGACGGAGGTGGGAGCGAGAGGAGGGCCTCCCCCGACGAACGAAGAGAAAGGGAAAGGTAATTTGGAGAGACTGTAAAGTTGAAGGGTAGCACTCTCAGGCCTCAACCAACAGTCAAGGCACCAAGGAACATTAGGAACATCCTTCTATCTTCCGGGAAGAATATCATGGCAAGAACCACTCTGGTCTTATTTAGCAGACAAAAAGGAATCATTGCAGATTGCATTTTTCTCTCTCCATCACTTCCAACCAGAAGGAAAATTCACAACAACTTTGTAACTAAGATGTAAAGTCCAATGTTTGCTTCTTCTGCTTCTCTCCCTTCATTTGCTGTTCTTTAGACCAGGGGTCCTCAAACCTTTTAAGTAGAGGGCCGATTCACAGTCCCTCAGACTGTTAGGGGGTCGGACTATGATGAAATAGTCCAAAATTAAGATTGTTGTTGTAGTGTGCCTTCAAGTCATTTCAGACTTAGGTCAACTCTAAGTCTAAAGTTTAGGACAGAGGCCAGGGAAAACACCTTGGAGGGCCACATCTGGCCCATGGGCCTTAGTTTGGGGACCTGTGATTTAGATGATCTCATAAGACCATAGGTAAGCAAAGAAACCTCCAAAGACCATCTAGATGGTCTCATAAGACCATAGATAAGAAAGGGCCCCCAAAGACCATCTAAACAATCTCATAAGACCATAGGTAAAGAAAGGGGCCCTCAAAGGCCATCTAGATGGTCTCATAGGACCATAGGTAAGGAAAGTGACCTCCAAAAGCCATCTAGATGGTCTCATAAGGCCATAGCTAAGCAAAGAGACCTTCGAAGACCATCTAGACTATCTCATAAGACCATAGGTAAGTAAAAACACCTCCAAAGAGCAGGTAGACTTAGGTCAACCCTAAATCTAAAGTTTAGGACAGGGGCCAGGTAAATGACCTTGGACCCCAGGCCTTAGTTTGGGGACCCCTGCTTTAGACTGTAAGACAGCTGGAGAAGATTGTCTTATTACTGATATCTGTAAGCATTTTTTTTGTTGGAGCAGAGGGAAGCTGCTAATGATAAACTAAGGATGGCTATTATTACCACCTCCTTTTTGTCTTCTCTCAGTTCAAGCAGGATTGTGTGAAGTTTTTACTTCTGGCAACTGACCCAGGGAGCCATCAACATAAACAGGAAGGCTCCTGCCTGGGAAGGAAATGTCCAAATCAAGGTCTGGATATTTGAACTGGAGGGAAACAGTGCCACCTGCCGATCTACGCTGGGCACTACAAGTAGTCTGAAGAAAGAGAGACACTCTGGCAGATGGGCAATCCTGGCAAGAAGAAAAGGAACAGATGGAATTAAGAACCTCATGCTGCCAAACACCACCTCCCGGGGGAAGCTGGCAGGCAGCAGCACAAGCACACCTGTTTCAGGCGGTTAACTGCGTCTATATGTTCATCCCGGGCTCTTTCAATCTCTCGCAACTTCTCCTTGCTTGCTTCCACCTCTTGGTCCTTCAGCTGCAAGGGAAACAATCCAATAGCTGATTGGTATAACTACTATGTATAACTTACTTGGCAAATCTATCTATATAAAAGGGTGATGGCATCACGGCAGCGGACAAAACAACAAAACTAAACACCCCACAGCCTCGAAAATTGACAGCACAACCCCTCATCCACGCCTCTAGGTTGATACAACAAAAAGAAAAGAAAAATAAAGTCCTAATTAGAGGGAGAGAAATAATTGGTGTTGGTGCTAAAAAGGCAGAACTAAACATTAGGCCAGAGGACTGGGGTGGGAATTTGAAGGGGATAGGGAGCAAGTGGGGATGTATTGTATTTACTCAAATCTAATACTCACTTTTTTTGACTACATTACCTTCAAAAATAATATATGGGAATCTAAGTGCAGAGCCAAAGCAAAAGAGGAAGCTATTTCAGGAGCACCTTGAGCTCCTATTTGAGGAACGCCATCTCCAATTTTCCATGGCTCAATGCTATGCAATGCTGGGATTTGTAGTTTGGCAAGGCATCAGCATTCTTTGGCAGCCCTCATGATCCCAAACTACAGACCCCATGACCCCAGGGCAGTTAAGGGGGATTCATTCCACAGCATAGCTACACCTCAAGGTTTTCTTTCTTTTCCATTGCTGGAAGCTTTGGTATTCTAACATTGTTGTTTTTAAAGAAGGAATTATAAGCAGGCAGCCACTGTAATGCGCACCTTTTTTGTCCAAATAACAATGAGTGCACTTTTTGCCACTGCACATTACATTCACCAGAAAATGCTTTTTTTTTTGGTTTTAGGGTTTCAAAAATTGAAGTGCGCATTAGATTCAATGGCGCATTAGATATGACTAAATACAGGTATGTTTATATCTTCAATTTCACCGCAGTAGTTTCTTATCCCCACCTGATCAGCAAACATATATCAAAAGGCTAGTTGGAGTTGGGAGGTAAAGGGGAAATAGGAAACAGGAAAAGTGGCATGTTGAGGGAGAGCTCAATGCTCCTTCTCCTGACAAATGTATGTATTTATTTCAGACATTTATATTCTGTCCTTTTCATCCCCAAGGGGGGACTCAGAGAGGCCTCATAATCAGCAATGCTAGATGCTAGAAACATAATATTTGAAGCAATTACAACTAAAAACATATTAAACATTAATTTAAAACATCCATTTAAAAGCGCAATTCAAATGACCCTGCACTGCCTTGCATCCATGCTGGGAACTGGAAATTCCCTGCAGTTCCAAAGTCACAAGCAGCACCACCCACCTCTTCACGCCCTAAGACAGTGGTTCTCAACCTGTGGGTCCCCAGATGTTTTGGCCTTCAACTCCCAGAAATCCTAACAGCTGGTAAACTGGCTGGGATTTCTGGGAATTGTAGACCAAAACACCTGGGGACCCACAGATTGAGAACCATTGCCTTAAGAGATGCAGGACCAAGGGACCTAATTCTAGGAAGTGGGGTGGGTATGTGTAATGTATCTTATTTATCAGATTACACTTCAAATATAAATACATCATTTGTATTCCATTTTGATTAACAGTGATATAAAAATAAACACAACTAAATAAAGGCACTCCTAGTCCAGTTACCTAGCTGGACAATTCTGATGTCTGAACAAGACCTGGTAACAGCTAGAAGGAATTAGAAATTTGCCATGTCTAAACCATGAGCCCAAGGCATGATGGTCCTTGCTCTTGGCCCAGCCATAACTCACAAAGGCTGTATCAAGCCCTCACTACTAAGAAAAAACAGAGAAGTCCAACCAATCTGCAGTACTTTTTGAGTTTGGGAGCTCACTGTCCTCTCGATCTGGAGGACACTACAATGCCCACTCTCCGTACCTGCAGGTCTGCCAGATGTTGCTCCTTACAGGCTTGGAGGGCTTCCGCATGTTCCTGCTGGTGCTTCTCTATTAGTTCCTGGGTAAGAGAGAAAACAAATCATCAAATTCCTTGAGACTAGAAGGTGACCAAGTTTATGAGGCCTCTGGGGCTTTTGAACAGGGAACCTTGGGTTCTCCAGACATCTGGAAAACAGCTCCTACACCTCTTTATGGTTGGCTAGAACTTCTGAGAGCTAAAATTCAAAATACTGGAGAGCCCCAGACATAAATGATGTCATCTCTGATGGGTGACCCATTGCTAAGAAGCATGCAGCCAGTGAAGTGGGATCAGGATTTGCACAAGTGGGAGGAGGTGAAGAGAGAGTCTCCAGTGCCCTATGGTTCTTGTCCAGACTGTCACCTCGGCATCTTTAAGCCGCCGCTCGAACCATCCCTTCGTGCCCTCCATGGACTGTATTTGCAGGCGCAGCTCCTCCACGGTTTGCTGCATGGACTCCAGCTCCTGGCTACGAGCCTAGAAATGCAAGAGAAAAGGGGAAAATGCAGGTGTTCCAGCAGCACAGGCCCAGATACAAGGTAAGTCACTACTTTAGCCATTGAACAGAGCAGGAGGCAGCTTTCGTTAAGAGAAATAAATCCCTGGTTTGTGTAAGCTCCGTTCTTTAGGGAAATGTGACTTAGGCTCCTACTTCCTTGATCAATACCTTCTCCTCCTTAAGCTGCCCACGAAGTTCATCTTCTTGCCGTTTCTTATGCTCATGCAGTTCGCGAAGCTCTCGCTCGTAGCGCGCTCGCACGGCCAGCACCTCTTTCTCATGCTGCAGGCGGAGGTTACTAATTTCTTCCTTATGGCGTCCCTTTTCCTGGAGGGTCTCAATGGCCATCTCATCTAGCATGGCTTTACGCTTCTCTGCTGTCTGGAAAGCAGATCCATGTTAGAGTGAACACTTTGCATCAAAAAGAACAGCTTAGCCCTAATACAATGTGAAGTTTCTCACCTACCCACAGACCACAAAACTGAGGAGAATCTGGTTCATAAGGCCCAGTTCACCTTCACCCCAATATTTGGGAGAGAAGTGAGGTTCAATCCTCTGCCTGTCCCTCCTCCTGCCTTCATTTACCTTCCTGGTTTCATCAAGGTCTTGTAACAATCGGTCTTTCTCCTGCCCAAGTTCTTGTAGCTGTTCCAGGAGACGTGTGTTGGCCCGGAGTGACTCCTAAGAGACAAAAGAGAAGATGACCTAAAGCTCTGTTCTTTAAGACAATCACTGCTGTTCTCCACAATCAAGTTATTTTTTCAGCACCCCAATTCTGTGAGAACATTTTATATCTCTGATGGACACACGGGAATACTGGAATAAAAGGAAGTAAGGAGAATCTTGTGAACACAATGAAAAGGGGATGTGGACCTAAAGAACGGCAAGGGGCGTAGGAAAAAGAAGTCAAAGACAGAGTCTGGCGGGAAATGAAACAAGGGTAGATTTTAACTTCTCACTGCTCCCAGCTCTCTGTGCAGCAAAAGCTCCCAAACTGGCCATTTTGCATATTGTACCCAAGAATGGAGAGGAGAAGGAAACATTCTGGAAAAAATTCTGGAAAAGATCATTAAGGAAGTGGTCTGCGAACACTTAGAAACAAATGCGGTCATTGCTAATAGTCAACACGGATTTACCAAAAACAAGTCATGCCAGACTAATCTGATCTCTTTTTTCGATAGAGTTACGAGTTGGGTCGATACAGGGAATGCTGTGGATGTAGCGTACCTGGATTTCAGTAAGGCCTTCGACAAAGTCCCCCACGACCTTCTGGCAAACAAACTAGTTAAATGTGGGCTAGACAAAACTACGGTTAGGTGGATCTGTAATTGGCTAAGCGAACGAACCCAAAGGGTGCTCACCAATGCGTCGTCTTCATCATGGAAAGAAGTGACAAGTGGAGTGCCGCAGGGCTCCGTCCTGGGCCCGGTTCTGTTCAACATCTTTATTAACGACTTAGACGAAGGGTTAGAAGGCACGATCATCAAGTTTGCAGACGATACAAAACTGGGAGGGATAGCTAACACTCCAGAAGACAGGAGCAGAATTCAAAACGATCTTGACAGACTAGAGAGATGGGCCAAAACTAACAAAATGAACAGGGACAAATGCAAGATACTTCACTTCGGCAGAAAAAATGGAAATCAAAGATACAGAATGGGGGACGCCTGGCTTGACAGCAGTGGGTGCGAAAAAGACCTTGGAGTCCTCGTGGACAACAAGTTAAACATGAGCCAACAATGTGATGCGGCTGCTAAAAAAGCCAATGGGATTCTGGCCTGCATCAATAGGGGAATAGCGTCTAGATCCAGGGAAGTTATGCTCCCCCTCTATTCTGCCTTGGTCAGACCACACCTGGAATACTGTGTCCAATTTTGGGCACCACAGTTGAAGGGAGATGTTGACAAGCTGGAAAGCGTCCAGAGGAGGGTGACTAAAATGATTAAGGGTCTGGAGAACAAGCCCTATGAGGAGCGGCTTAAAGAGCTGGGCATGTTTAGCCTGCAGAAGAGAAGGCTGAGAGGAGACATGATAGCCATGTACAAATACGTGAAGGGAAGTCATAGGGAGGAGGGAGCAAGCTTGTTTTCTGCTGCCCTGCAGACTAGGACACGGAACAATGGCTTCAAACTACAGGAAAGGAGATTCCACCTGAACATCAGGAAGAACTTCCTCACTGTGAGAGCTGTTCGACAGTGGAACTCTCTCCCCGGGGCTGTGGTGGAGGCTCCTTCCTTGGAGGCTTTTAAGCAGAGGCTGGATGGCCATCTGTCGGGGGTGCTTTGAATGCGATTTCCTGCTTCTTAGCAGGGGGTTGGACTAGATGGCCCATGTGGTCTCTTCCAACTCTACTATTCTATGATTCTATGATTCTATGATTCTATATGTCTTCTGAAACATCCTTCTCTTCTCCCCTCCCCTCCAGAATATGCAAAGCAGCCAACTAGACCTTGCATCTAGCAGAAGTAGTACTGCTATCTGTTAGGGGCTGTTGCAGGGCTGTGTGCTGTTTTTTGACCTACCTGGAGCTGCGTGTTGAGGTCATCCCGCTGGGCAGCCAGCGTTTCCTTTTCGTTCTGACACTGCTGCAGCTCTGCCCCCAACGTTGCCACTTGATCCCGCATCAGATTCATCTCTTGGGTCTTGGATGTCTGGATCTACAGAAAAGGAACCAAGGACAAGAGTGGAAGAGACTGGTCTGAAAGCCATCTGAAAAAAATCAGTCTCTCCTCTAAACCTTCAAACCATGCATGGTGTGCTGGGATCTAACAGTCTTAGAAATGGCTACAACACACATAGCGTTCATATATCTCCCTAGTACCTTGGAAATATCCAACTATGTCTTATATGACATCCAAAAGACTAACCTCTCTGGCATTTTCTTTTAACTTTTTGATTCACAGCAAAAATGCCTTTTCTCAGCTGCATGTTCAGGGAAAGTGCTAGATTCCCGCACAAGCTAAGTGAGCGACACCTAGGGTATCCTGTTATAAAGGACCTTCACATACAAGACAAATCTGTTAAATGGCCATTAGTTGTCTTATGAGGCCCTCAAAATTCCCATAGCTTAAAAACAGCTTCAGACTATTTTAATTTAGCCTTTGGGGGCTGAATAAGTAAATAAAATGGACCTGACTTGGACACTAGCAAACATAACATTTCTCTTATCACACTCTGATGTTACTGAAGAATTGACCAACCAGGGTCACTCATTTATAAAAGACCAGCATCTTAAATTAAGTACTGAAGCATCACAGAATTCTCTGGTGACTTTGCTACTGCAGACTACACTTTTTATTTTCGGTAATTACAGTAGAGTCTCACTTATCCAACATTCTGGATTATTCAACGCATTTTTGTAGTCAATGTTTTCAAAACATCGTGATATTTTGGTGCTAAATTTGTAAATACAGTAATTACTACATAGCATTACTGTGTATTGAACTACTTTTTCTGTCAAATTTGTTGTATAACATGATGTTTTGGCGCTTAATTTGTAAAATCATAACCTAATTTGATGTTTAATAGGCTTCTCCTTAATCTCTCCTTATTATCCAACATATTCACTTATCCAACATTCTGCCAGCCCGTTTATGTTGGATAAATGAGACTCTACTGTAATTCTACAGACTACCACAGTATTGATAATCTTTTCGATCTGTGCTGGTTTTGGGGGCTCTGATCCTGAAAAAGCTACTTAAAAAAACCTACACATCTCAAGAATCTCCCAGCCAAAATTACCTAGTGTAATGCTACAAAATAATTTTGACTCAAATTCTGCTGAGGCATAACCTATATACTCATATATACATCTGGACATTTTAGTCCAAAAATTGACCCAAAACACTGGGATGACTCCATGGGTCTGTATTTTAAATCCTATCACCCCCTTCTCTGAATAGCATGGCAAAAGGTGAGAGCTTAGTCCACTCCAAGAGAACTTAAAAGAAGCATCATCCGCCTTTACTCTTTCTGCTGTTATGCCAGAATGGGTCGGCTGACCCCCCAAAGCAGCATTGGTGTTTTCTCCTCTCCATGGAATGACCCATGACTAATCCACAGATCCTATTAAAATACATAATTTTGGCTCCCAGACCATATTTACATGGTTTGGATCCAGATTACCTACAGGTTCGCCTTCTCCCGTACAATCCAACCCACACACTGAGGTCCTCTGAGGGGCGGCTACTCCAGCCCACAAGGACCCGCCTGGTGACCGTCAGTGAGAGAACCTTTTCATTGGCTGCCCAAGACTGTGAAGAACCTGCCAGAAGAGTTCCAACAGCTAAATGAGCTGTTCAGATTTTAAACCCATCTAAAGACCTATCTCTTCCAGCAGGCCTGCACAGCCAGCTTTAAGCATGAATTTTAAACTTATGTCCTGTGTTTTAATCTCTGTCTTGTGTATTGAATATGTATCTTATAGAAATACATTTTAATATGTGTGTTTATAGAATTTCTGCACTGTTTGTGTGCCATGAAATCTGCTGTGACCTGCCAGGAGGAGAGGAGGGTAAGAAATAAAATAATAATAATAATAATAATAATAATAATAATAATAATAATAATAAGTAAAGGTAAAGGTTTCCCCTGACGTTAAGTCCAGTCGTGACCGACTCTGGGGGTTGGTGCTCATCTCCATTTCTAAGCCAAAGAGCCGGCGTTGTCCGTAGACACCTCCAAGGTCATGAGGCCGGCATGACTGCATGGAATGCCGTTACCTTTCCGCCGGAGCGGTACCTATTTATCTACTCACATTTGCATGTTTTCGAACTGCTAGGTTGGCAGGAGCTGGGGCTAACAGCGGGCGCTCATTCCGCTCCCTGGATTTGAACCTGGGACCTTTCGGTCTACAAGTTCAGCAGCTCAGCGCTTTAACACACTGCGCCAGCACCAGGGGTGTTTATTATTATTATTATTATTATTATTATTATTATTATTATTATTACTGTATTATTATTATTATCTGCTTTTCAGCAAACTGTGACATTCAAAAAAATTATCCCAGAAAATCAGAGTAGCTTTTCACTAAAACCAGAGATTTTCTTTTTACTAAGAATTCCAATCTAGGCAACATATTTTATGTTAACTCTAACTTGTGCCACGAAAAACACAGAACTCAGGAACTTAATCTGGTAGACCTTCTCAACTAGCAACCTACAAGCAATCTCAGCCCCTGTGAACCATCAAAAGAGGCCCTTCCTCTCAACCAGGGGTGGGCAACTGGTTCTCCAGATGTTCCAGATGTGCCCCCTGGTTTCCATCACCGCTTCCACCCCTGAGCAGCCCTCTGCTCCCACGGAGGGGCCTGGTACCTGTTCTAATGCTGCCAGATTGGTTCTCAGAGCATCGTTTTCAGACAGAATGGTCTCAACCTGCTCCTGGCTCTCCGCACTTTGACAAGCAACCTGATACCCCACAAGGTAAAGGATGGGCGAAGGAAAGAAAGCAGAAAAGGAGAGAGAAGGGAAGAGAGAAAGGACAAAGTAGGAAAAAAGAAGAGAGAAAGAGATTAAAAACACAGGGCAGAACATGGAGGCAGTGGCAGCCCTGCGCTAGTGCTCATTTTCAGAAAAAGCAGGCTTGCTTTGCTTGGAAACCAAATGACAAAAAAGTGACATAAATTGCAGAAAAAATAGACCAAATAAATGCATTTTATACACACACGTTGTTAAGACAAGACACAGCTATCACAGATTTTTTTAAAACACATAAGGCATCTAGCAGAAGGAAAAGGACTGCAAAACATGAATGGTGAAGAGGGAGAGGAGGCTGCTTAGGGAGATAAGAGGTCTAATGCAATTTCTTATCTTCCTAAGAAATGTGAAAGACAAACAGGAATGTTAAAGCTCTTGTGGCAGGAAGGCTACTGAAGGCAATGGCACATCCACACTAGGAATTTGGGGAGGGTTGCTAAGGATTCCATTAAAAACCATGATCATAGGGACTTCCCACTGCAGCAGGACTAGTTGACCACATTCACTTTGAAGCAAATGAAGTCGTGTTTAGGAAATGTTACTGTTATGGATGACAGAATCCTCCAAACGGCACTGGACCAAATCATAGGTTTTAGTTCATTTTTTTTAAAAAAAACACATGCCAAGCTCTGATATGCATGATCATGGAAACAGATTGTGTGGAGGATTACTAAACCCTGAAATCCAGATTACCAAGTGTTTAGTGGCTTGAGTCCAAGAGACTCAAATCTCCAATGGGTCATAGAAACCCGTTGAGTGTCCTTAGGAAAATTACACTCTCTCAGCCTCAGATCATCTTTGAATAAACTTGCACAAAAAACCCTCTCCAGGATAGGGTTACAACTTGAAGGCATGTAACAACCACCAGGTAAGCCACCAACTAAAGGGAGGCTCCTTCACAAACAGATTCACAAACATTTCTTGCAGCACTCTAAACCGAGATGATATGAAAACAGCCAAGGAAACAGATATTAAAATAGGAACTTCATTATCCAGCTGAGAACACAAATCAAAATCCAGAAAACTACGCAGGACGGTGTGGTAATCAGAGCCTCCTTCAAATCCCAAATATAATCATGGATGGTGGGTGGACAGCTGCAGGACTCTTGGACAGCTTGTGAGGCAAGGTGACTAAAGAACTGCTTCTTAAACTGTAGGTCCCGGCCCTAAATGGGGTCCTCATAGCTCAATGTTGGGATTCGTGGAAAGATTTGGCAGCAATCTTCTGAATGCCACCCATTTACACGAACCGGTTATAATACCCAAGAAGGGTTATGGGCCCAGTCACTGCTATGTTCCACTGCACAGCTTGGTTACTGCAGTTCCCATAATACCCCTGACATCAACAAGGTGCTGCACCTTTACAGAAAATGCTTCAGCTGTATTTCACAAAAAGAAAAATCAGCCTGTTTAGCAAGCCTTGCAAATGCTAATTTGTTCTCAGTAAAAGTTTGATTTTATAGCTATTGTATATCCTTATATATCAAGGTTCACAAAAAAAATATATCAGGTGGAAAGGGGTCTTGAGTGAAAAATGTTTTACAAGCCCTAGACTATATGGTCCTACTGTCATTTTTGTGGTCTAAATGCCTTGGACTACACTTTTTATTGACAAAAACCAAGAAGAAATTTGCTCTCCTAGACGAACTATTTAAAATACAGGCATAACTTACATAACAAAATAGATCTATCCCCATTGCTACACTATTAGAAAATGTAGTACCAAAGGCAGTGTTAACATGGAAAGGACAGGATATATAAAAATAATTAAAACAGCACAATGAGAAACAAGCCGCTCTGATTTTTTTTGGATTGTGGAAAAGGTGACTATTCAAAATTAATTTCTTTATAATTTTTAGTCTTAAAAGAAATGTTGTTTGAGGATAGATTTGACATAGAAAGCACATTAATGGATGTGAGGTAGAAAGCATATATAGCTAATGGAGACTTAGCCAACTCACATGAGATACAAAAAGGAACAAAACCAATATGTCCATTATCATTTTTATTTATTCTAGTACTCAGAGTCTTGAATAGAGATCTAAGGCTGAGTGAGATAATTAGAGATATAAGGGTTCAAAAAAAATCTTATAAACTAAGAGCATTTACAGATTATCTAGTGATTGTTTTGTAAAATCCGCTAGAGTCTATAAAAAGATTAATGGCTGAATTAAAAGCCCTTGGAGATCTGTCAGGACTCAAAATTAATATGCGAAAAACAGTCATGCTGATTAAAAACATGAATATGATAGGGGAAAGTGGCCTGAAAATTGAGAATTGAGACCAAGGTGAAATATTTAAATATCACAATGACAAATATGAACTGGATGCTATTTCAAAATAATTATGTTAAAACATGCACTCAAAATAAGATGGATATGACACATGGCAGCATTTAAACTTGCATTTGTTGGGGAAAGTATTATTGATAAAAATGATTGTGTTACTTAGAATGTTATACCTATAGCAGATAAAACTGGTTTTGACAAATGATTTGCCATTCAAACAACAGTAGAGGGATATACCATATCTAAATCTGTTTGACAAAGACGAAAGCCTAGAGTGGAATTCAAAATAATGCAACATTGCATTGAACCTCCAGCAACCAGAGTCATGTGCAAGCACCAGGAATTTTAAAGTCATATCAAAATAATTCTGTATTCAAGACAGGAAAAGAGATGGGCAAAGAATGCAGAATTGTGAAACATCACTTCCCTTTTTAAAATATCTAGTGAGTAAAACAGAGAAATCTACCTTGAAAAGTATGTATAGAAAGCAGGTGGGAAATCTAAAGCTTGAAAAATTATTTTAGGATTAAAACACCCAGCATCCCCTACCCAGTGCTGATTCAGAGATCCCAGAATCTGCCAGCCAGTAGTTATCTGTCCATCTCTGAATGCTGTGGTCAAAAAAAGAACTACGCCAATGCTTTATAAATAGACATATGAACAGCTGAGAAATTACTTGGATTCATGGGATGTAAAAAATTAAGTACACACTCACTCACCTACACAGTGGTACTTAAACATAACTTGTGATTAGAAATCCACTATATTATAAGCCCCTAACCTATGTAAAATAAAGACTTAGCAATACAACTGGAAAACGCACATTAAAAAGTACACTTTGAAACATAAAACACTTTTTGAAAAACATACAAGAAAAAGTCAATGCAGCAAAAAAAGCCTCATAAATAAATAAAGTTAGAACAGACTTCAAGATGTAAGTTTAGTGGGATAACTATGGGGAGAAGGGAAAAATGACTGCCTTCAAAAAGAATTCTGCCTCTTCAATCAATTATTTTAATTCACAGATTTGTAGAGAGTGAAACACTGAAGGCTCTTCACACCAAGAATTACTGTTTTTTGCACTCCCTTGATAAATTTGCCTATACTTTATTTCCAAATGTTCAACTGAAGCATTACGTTACTGCAATGGCAAAAATTTGGGAACTGAAATAACTTTCATGGGACTGCGAAAATGGAAAAAGAGCCTGTTTCAGGATAGACTTCTTGCTCCATCAACGTTTAACATTTACATAAATGATCAGCCACTGCCAGAATGGACAGAGAGTTTCATCTATGCTGACAATTGTGCCATCACCGCTCAAGCAGGAGCTTTGAAATAGTTGAACAGAAGCTCTATTAAGCTTTAGGTGCTATTACTGACTATTACAAGGGAAACCAGCTCATTTCTAATCCATCTAAAATGTAGATATGTGCTTTTCATCTTAAGAACAGACAAGCATCTCAAGCTCTGAGGATTACCTGGGAAGGAATCCCAATGGAGTATTGCAGCACACTAAAATACCTGGGAGTTACTCTGGACTGTGTTCTGACTTATAAGAAATAATATCATACAAAAGCTGCCTGGCACAACCTGGGATCACAACCGACACAGTGAAGACATCTGCCATGGTGCTTGGCTACTCTGCTGCTGAAAACGCATGCCCAGTGTGGAATACATCTCACCACGTTAAAACAGTGGATGTGGCTCTTAATGAGACATGCTACATTATCACAGGATGTCTATGCCCTACACTACTGGAGAAATTATACTGTTTAGCCGATATTGCACCACCTGACATCCATCGGGAAGTAGCAGCCTGTAATGAAAGGACCAAGACATTGACATCTTCGGCCAATCCTCTGTTCGGGTATCAGCCAGCACGCCAACACCTTAAATCAAGAAATAGCTTCCTAAGATCTACAGAGATACTTGCAGGAATACTTCAGCAAGCGAGAGTCCAAAAGTGGCAGGTTAAAACCCAGAACCTCAATCAGTGGCTGATACCAGATGAGAAACTCCCTCCAGGGCACACAGGACGGCTTGGAAGCGCTGAACAGACTGCTCTCTGGCACTACGAGATGCAGAGCTAATCATAAGCAATGGGACATTAAACTGGAGTCCATAACATGCGGAGGAAAAGAGCAAACCACAGACCACTAACTGCAATGCGGGCTGAGCCCTGCCACATGCACAATGGAGGGCATTTTTACAGCTACATCAGAGGCACTTGAAGGGGTCAGCTTCTGGTCTAATGAAATGTATTAGGACCCACAATGGGTAAAAACGAATGAGCACTTACTACTATGAAAAAAAATGTATAGTTGGCCCTCTGTATCCACAGATTCTCTGTCCATAGAGTCAATGGAATGATGGGTTCCTCAATGAAAATGAGTTCGACACCCCTGGTCTAGAAATTCCCAAAGAGCTATTTCGTTATTTAAAGAAAAATATTTGTTTTATTTGTGGTTTTTTCACTTCCCCTAACTTCAGCAAATGTGGAGGGCTGTATTTAAAGGAAATGTGGACATTTTAACACCTAGATTCCTCTGGTCCATTTAACAAGGTATTCATATCAGTTTCATATACTGCGAAGCAGGAAAGTACAATTCTGTGGATGTTTATCCAAAAGTTTTGTACTCAACTCTCTCTCTCTCTCTCTCTCTCTCTCTCTCACACACACACACACACACACACACACACACACACACACACACAAATTGAAGACAATTTCTAAACAAATGAAATACGGAGTAGGCCATAGCTGAAGCAAATGAAGGAATGCACTACATGAAAGATCAGTGGAAGGAATACAGGGTAATAATCACTTAGCCAGAATTCCAAAATCCAAAATACTCCAGAGCCATCCACATGGGTGACTGGGATACTAATACTTTCGCTTTCTAATGGTTTAGTGTACACACACTTTGTTTCATACACAAAATTATTTTATCTCCAAGCTATATGTATAAAGTGTATATGAAACACAAAATAATTTTATGTTTAGACTTGGGTCCCAACTCCAAAAGATCTCTTAACCTATGTATATGCAAATACAAGTATTTTAAACCCTAGGGGGAAAAATCTTGGAATCCAAAACACTTCCAGTCTCAAGTATTTTGGATACAGGACTCAGCTTTTCTTTATAAGCTACGAAATGGGGAGGGAGGTGAACAGGAAGAGAAAATCAGTGTGCAAAATAGAGAATTAAAAGAAGGGAACAAAAGACTGTGGAACAAAACCAATACATTTTTTATTTCGAAGCCAGCGCTAGGTGAGCCTCCACCCTGATTTTTCAAAGAACAAACATGGGTGGATTTGACTAATGATCTTATTATCAGCTGAATCCACTTTGGCTACCCTACGGCTACTTTTATGCCATAGAAGTACAGTAGAGTCTCACTTATCCAACATAAACGGGCCAGCAGAACGTTGGATAAGCAAATATGTTGGATAATAAGGAGGGATTAAAGAAAAGCCGATTAAACATAAAATTAGGTTATGATTTTACAAATTAAACACCAAAACATCATGTTTTACAACAAACTTGACAGAAAAAGTAGTTCAATACCAGTAATGCTATATAGTAATTACTGTATTTATGAATTTAGCACCAAAATATCACAATGTATTGAAAACATTGACTACTAAAAGGCAGACTGCGCTGGATAATCTAGAACATTGGATAAGCGAATGTTGGATAAGTGAGACTCTACTGTAGGCCCGGGCTGTGGCGCAGGCTGGTGAGCAGCCAGCTGCAACAAATCACTCTGACCAAGAGGTCATGAGTTCGAGGCCAGCTCAGAGCCTGTTTGTCTTCTGTCTTTGTTCTATGTTAAGGCATTGAATGTTCGCCTTATATGTATAATGTGATCCGCCCTGAGTCCCCTTTGGGGTGAGAAGGGCAGAATATAAATACTGTAAATAAATAAATACTGTATCAAAAAAAGTTTCAAACGTGCTAGAAGTAACAGAATCTGCAGATTTCCCATCATTGTGGCTGTTAATATGTGCTTTTAAGAGAGGGTGATACCTACTGAAATATCAAAGGGGGGTTGCAAATAAGGTTTTCACTAATTAGGGAAAAAATCTTTGTCCCATCCAAGGAAAGTAGAGGCAAAATTATACAGAACAAGCAATGTGCAAATATACATAAGAAACACAATTCATAGAACTCCACTTTTCTTAGCACCAAATTCAAATTGTGTTGGAGGATTTCTTAGTAAGAGTTCACAAAAGACAAACAAGAAGGCAACATGCGTTTTCAAACAGAATGATTTACTATTTCGTACAAATCTACAGTACCAGAGGGCCACATGCTGTATCATTACATCTCTATTCAATACTGACCGGAATTTCTTAAATAAGGAGCTCTTATTCATGGCAGGATACATGTAGGTGTACTCACTTGGTCATGTAGAGCTTGCAGGGCAACTTCATGCTCTTTCCGACGGCTCTGAAGTTGGTCCTTTAATTCTGAAAAGCCCTGTAATGGAAGGAACAAGTTAAACCAGGGACTGGGATACAAGGAAAAGTTTCACCGGTGAACCATCAACCCCATAAATATGTGTACAGTAGAGTCTCACTTATCCAAGCTAAATGGGCCAGCAGAAGCTTGGATAAGCGAATATCTTGGATAATAAGGAGGGATTACGGAAAAGCCTATTAAACATCAAATTAGGTTATGATTTTACAAATTAAGCCCCAAAACATCATGTTTGACAACAAATTTGACAGAAAAAGCAGTTCAATACTCAGTAATGTTATGTTGTAATTACTGTATTTACGAGTTTAGCACCAAAATATCACAATATATTGACAACATTGACGACAAAAATGGCTTGGATAATCCAGAAACTTGGATGAGTGAGACTCTACTGTATCTTATAGAAATATGTTTTAATATATGTGTTTTAATGTATTTAATGATAATGCAATTTAATTGTTTTGTGTCCTAGCTCCAGCCATGAGGAATGGCAGATAACTATCATCATCATCATCATCATCATCATCATCATCATCATCATCATCGTTGTCATTTATCTATATAGTGCAATGGTTCCCAATAGCCTCACCATTACTACACCGTTGCAACAAGAATGACTGGTCTCACGAAACCCTCTTATAGTGCCAATCATATTTGGACAACAAGAGATCGCCTAAGTAAAAAGTATAGGGCTTTGAAATAAAAACATCATCAATAAGAGAGGAGTTCTTCCCCATCCCTGCCTCAACAGCAGCTGTGATGTGGGCTGGGAGCTCAGTGTAAGGACCCTGTACCATGATTTGGATGGGTGGGAAGAGGCTGATTACCCACAAAAGGCGTGACAACAAGTCTCCTGACTGCTGCTTCTCCTCCTCCTCCCTCCCCCTGAACAGACCCTTTCCATGTGGCGCCTGGAAGCAGGGGCGCCTTGGTGTCTTCATTTTAGGCCTGTTCCTGGGGTTATTTGGGGTGCTGATTCAGAAAATTGCATTGGATATACCACATCAGCTCAAGATTATTAAATGCGGTTTTCTGTGAGCGAGCAGATGGTGAGTACTGTTTTGTATCAAAAATAAGAGCTGATGTGGTCTATCCAATGCAATTTTCTGAATCAGCACCTCAAATAACCAAACCGAATCTAAAGTTGACCAAAAATTGATTTGTAGCCCTTTTGTTACTAATGTTCAAGAGTGGTCCCTGGTCAAAGCGGTCCCTGGTCAAGTGGTCCCTGGTCATAAAAAGGTTGGGAACCAATGATATAGTGCAATCAATGTACATGGTGTTTTACAAGCAAATCAATAAAAATAACAGATCCTGCAAAAGGGGTACAATCTAAAATATTTACACAAAGGGAGGGAGGAATAATAAAGTTTAAAACAATACAATATAACAAACCGTCCAGATAAAATACCAAAAATACAGTATAATACAAACCAAACTAACCAATACATGTTCTTTAAATATACAAATTTATAAAATAATATTAAACTACATCCAAACATTTTTGGAAAACAAGAATATTTAAAATTATTTTAATTTTAAAATTATTATTAAAGTTCTATTATCTAACAGCTGCATATCTTTTCTCCAAGAACTCAGAGAATGATAGATTTGTGAAGTACTGTAGGTTCTCTGTAAAAAAGAAATACAGCTTCCTTATAAAAGAACTGAGGTTCTCAAGTTTCCTATTTCATGCTATGGCAGTTAATCCCAGAGATGAAGATATTTATGCTACAGTTATTCAAATTTTACAGATTAGAAAACAGAGACTGAAGGGGTCAAGGAGGAAGAACTCAAATGGAAGGAGAAATTTAAGTTGATAAACACCAAAACATTATTTAAAGGTTTTTCTGTTACAGGGGCAGAGTATTTTGACCTTAAGATAAAGACAGATCTTGTAAATACATAGCGTCAGAATCCTTCAAAAAAGAAGAAACTATTTGATTATTTAGTCTTCACTAATGATAATAGATATTTTAAGCATTTTTCTTCCCACTATGAAAAAAAATTATATATCTGCCAAACTTTCACCCTGTATTTCCATATCCTGCTTTGTGAAATTATTTTGTACATCTGCTTTTTATGTGTGAGAATTATGGGGCTTTTGTGCACAAAAACACTGTTTCTAGATAACTCCATTGGTATTTTTTGCATGAGATTGCTGAGTTCATAGAAAAACAATAATCTTGCACAAAAACATTACTGGTTTTTTTTCTCTCAAACCCCACAATTGTCACACAAAGATCCTATGTGTGTTTCTGTGCAAGGTAACACTTCAGGATAAGCAATGCAACATTCTCACCATTGTGTTCTTTTTCTGGACCAGGTCAAGAAACTCATTTTTCAGCCAGAGAACAAAGAAAAGGCAATTTTTCAACTATAAAGAAAGGTGACGCCTACCTGGTTTGCAGTTTGGAGTTCCTGCTGAAGCTTCTGGTTGCGAATTTGTAGGGACTTGAGGTCCTCCTCCTTCCGTTGTTGAATCTCCTCAATTTTAGTCCTAAAAAGTGACAATGAGAGCTTTTTTTTTTTTTTTTTACAGAGGATGGGGCACCAAGGTGAGATGGCATACCCATCTTTCTTCCAATACTGTTGAAAGACATTTAGATAGCATTACATAAAAGCTGCTCTGAGTGCTCTGAGTGCCTTTGTGCCTGAAGAGCAGGATAAAAATTATCTAAACAATTAATTTTATATACAGGTTGAGTACTACTAAAACAACAGGCTGGAGTCAGAAGCATTTTGGATTTCAATTTTGTCTTTTTTTTTAATTGTTTCTGGGAATTTTGGAATTCCTGAATTTCCACATATTTATTTTATTTATTTACAGTATTTATATTCCGCCCTTCTCACCCCGAAGGGGATTCAGGGCAGATTACAATGAACACATATATGGCAAACATTGAATGCCAACAGACAAACAACATATATAGACAGACACAGAGGCATTTAACATTTTTTTTCCAGCTTCACGATTCCGGCCATAGGGGGAGCTGTTGCTTCACTGTCCACTAGTGGCTGTACTTCCTCATTCCTTTCCTTTGCTGGCAGTTTTTATGATGTTGTAAATTAGTTAAATTAGCCTCCCACATAAAGCGTACCTAAATTTCCCTACTTGACAGATACAACTGTCTTTCGGGGCTGCATAGGTCAACAGCAAGCCGGGCTATTTAATGGTTGGGGGCTTAACCCGACCCGGGCTTCGAACTCAGGTCAGCAGTAATTTATTGCAGCTGGTTACTAGCCAGCTGCGCCACAGCCTGGCGCAGCTGGGCATAAGGGGACAATGGGATATCTTGGAGATGTGTTCATAATATCCCAGGAAATTAATTGGTGTTTTATATGTACTTTATAAGCAAAGCTTGACGGTAATTTTGTACACAATATTTTTGATAGTTTTAGGCATGAAACAAACAATCTCTATGGTGAACCATCAGAAAGCAAAGGGTTGCAGTCTTAACCAGCGATAACAATTTTGGGTAGTCAACTTATATTTGAGATACTTGTTAATTCTGCAAGTTTTAGTGGTGTATGTAAATTAATTCTGCATTTGCAAATTCGTACCATACTAAGGAAGGGCCAAAACCTAATAATCCCATGAAAAATATTGACTTTAATGCTCTGGTTTAAAAAAATGCAAACATCATCAATAAGAGAGGAGTTCTTCCCCATCCTTCTCCTGCCTCAACAGCAGCTGTGATGTGAGCTGGGAGCTCAGTGTAAGGACCTTGTACCATGATTTGGATGGCATCTCTCTGCAGCTGCTGCTCCATAAAGGGAAAACACCCAAGGGCAACCAATATGACTAATCACTTCTATTCCGGACCTTATTTAGTCTCTCCATCAGCTTTTTTCACCAGCCACTGCCCACATAACTCTATTTTCTTACTCACAAGACTTTGATTGCTTTTTTTTAAGCAGAAAGGGATTATTTCCCTGGCTATCATTATTTCCCCAGGTATTGCAATGGCTTTTTCCATAAAGTGAAAATTTCATTCAATGAATAGTTTGCGCCTCCCCCCCCCCCCCCTTTATTTTAAGCACTGGTTGAAAATCCAGTTTCTGCAGTTTTAACTAAACACAAATCAAAACAACAAAGAAGAGATGGAAATGATACTCAGAAATTCTCCAGTGATCCACAATCTCCCTCTGGCTCATAAAGAAATGACTCTCCTCTTTGGCAGCATCTAGCCTGGGGAACTATTTGTCCTGATAGTTTCACCTTGACTTTACTCTTATAGCCTTTTGTGGGCATCTGGTTGCAAAAAACTAATTTTGTTCAGTGAACATTTGGTGTTGTCATATTTCTTACTTTTTAGTCTGCTTACTTATCCATTTTGCTTTGCTGCGGTTTATTTTGACACCATGTTATGGACTGGAATTGATTTTTGGTTTTGCTTTTAACATATTTGTAAACTATATACTGGACACAGTATATTATTTGAGAATACAGAAATGCTGGACCACTCCAACAACTATCATGTCAGACTACACAGAGAAGCCATTGAAATCCACAAGTATATGGACAACTTCAACAGAAAGGAGAAAACTGTGAAAATGAACAAAATTTGGCTACCAGTATTAAAAAAAACTAAAAAATCAGAACAGTAGGTGGGAAGCAACACTCTGAGGACAGAGGAGCCCCAAGGACGGCTAATGACTCTGAACAAAGGATTCCCCCCAGGCAAGAGACAAACCTTTCCAATGCTAATTAGGGTGATTAACTGAAACATTAACACTGGCTTCCAACTGACAAAGGACTCTTGTCACACCCTGGACTCTCCACAGATATATATTTTTACCTTCCTTGCCTAGTTTATGCATGCCTCACAACCTCTGAGGATGCCTGCCATAGATGTGGGTGAAACGTCAGGAGAGAATACTTCTGGAACATGGCCACACAGCCCGAAAGACATACAACAACCTTATTTGTAAACTGCCTAGAGCTCCCATTATGAGTCCAGGTCCAAAGGTAATGAAGTAAAGGCAGGTGAGATAGCCTCAGCAGCTGTATGTCAAGGAGGCTGGGAAGAAAAAAAAGGCTTGAATTCCCCAGGTGTGGCACAAGGCAAGGCAAAGGTCTTTGCTTTTCCGTCTATCCAACCAGCCACCTTCGCTCCAGCACAGTCGAGCGTGAGATGCAACTTGTTCTGAGCCATCGATTGGCCGACTCAGCTCAGCCCCCTGGGATCTGTTCTGCCAGGCTTTATGTAATGGCGCTTGCCAAGCTGCCATGACCTTCTCCTTGCTGAGACTGGAGAAATGGAAAGGACTTCTGGAGCTGCATTTTACGGCTGCTGCTTCCTTAGGTCCCTCCCCTGCGTGCCACTTGCCAGAGACATAGCTAATTGTAAAATGCTCTACAATCAGAGCCAATTGTTTCTACAACAGAATTGGGGAATGTGGGGCTCCCTCCAAATTAACTGTTGGACGGCAGCCCCTATCAGCCCAGAGCCAAGGAGAGGAATGAATGATAGGACACACAGAACAGCAACGTCAAGACAGTCAAATATTTTCCTGCCCCATATTTATACTACAGACAGGTCTGGACTCTGCATCAAATACAACTATGGTTCAATACACAGACTGGAGTTTTCATTACCCAGCCCCATACCTGCTGTCATTGTAGAGAGCTTCTTTTTCTGTTTGAAGGCGTAGAAAACTGATAAGAGAGGAAAAATAAGACAAATAAGTAGGAGAGAAGGAAAAATCATTGGCCAACACACATTTTGGTGCCTCAAATGCTAGCCCCATTTCTCGGTATATTTGATCTGTTGATTCCAAAAATGGCATGTTTTCCCCTATCCACTCTAGCTCTTGAGATACATAACATATGGCATCTACTAGCCACCAACTGCTCACCTGTAGAAAACAATGATAACCATGTCTAAGAAACTAGGGGTTTATCCAATGTAATTTTCTGAATCGGCACTCCATATAACCCCCAGATACGACTCTAAAACCCAATACAGTGGAGTCTCACTTATCCAAGCCTCGCTTATCCAAGTCTCTGGATTATCCAAGCCATTTTTGTAGTCAATGTTTTCCAATATATCATGATATTTTGGTGCTAAGTTCGTAAATACAGTAATCACAACATAACATTACTGCGCATTGAACTACTTTTTCTTTCAAATTTGTTGTATAGCATGATGTTTTGGTGCTTAATTTATAAAATCATGACCTAATTTGATGTTTAATAGGCTTTTCCTTAATCCCTCCTTATTATCCAAGATATTCACTTATCCAAGCTTCTGCTGGCCCGTTTAGCTTGGATAAGTGAGACTCTACTGTACAAACATTTTTGTTGTTGGACCATGTGATCACAGGTAGTGTGTGCCCTTGCTGATTGGAAAAGGAAATCTGGCAACCCTTGACAGGGATTGGAAACATTATTTTCTTGAATTACAGCTTCCAGAGTTCCCATATCCAACATGGCCACTACACTGGCAGGGAGACACTAGAAGTTGTAGTTACAAACAGTAACTTCCCAAGCTTTTCATAGCATATTGTCAGCCCTCTGTATCTACATATACAGTGGGGGGGGGGAGTATTTAGTCAGATACCAATTGTACAAGTTCTCTCACTTAAAAAGATGAGGCCAGTCATTGACATCATAGGTAGACTATGATGAGAGACAACATGAGAAAACTATGAGAGACAACATGAGAAAACACATTCAGAAAATCACACGGTCTGATTTTTCATGAATTAATTTGCAAATTATGGTGAAAATAAGTATTTGGTCAATAACAAATGTTCATCTCAATACTTTGTTATATATCCATTATTGGCAATGACAGAAGTCAAACATTTCCTGTAAGTCCTCACAAGGTTGGCACACACTGTTCCCAACTGTTGGCCCATTCCCCCATGCAGATGTCCTCGAGAGCAGTGATGTTTTGGGGCTGCCGCTGGGCAACACGGACTTTCAACTCCCTCCAAAGGTTTTTTATAGGGTTGAGATCTGGAGACTGGCTAGGCTGCTCCAGGACCTTGAAATGCTTCGTACGAAGCCACTCCTTCATTGCCCTGGCAGTGTGCTTGGGATCATTGTCATGCTGAAAGACCCAGCCACGTTTCATCTTCAGTACCCTTTGCTGATGGAAGGAGGTTTGCACTCCAAATCTCATGATACACGGCCCCATTCATTCTTTCATGCATATGGATCAGTCACCCTAGTCCCTTTGCAGAGAAACAGCCCCAAAGCATGATGTTGCCACCCCCATGCTTCACAGTAACTCTGCATTCTTTCTCCTCCAAACACGACAAGTTGTGTTTCTGCCAATCAGTTCTACTTTGGCTACATCTGACCATATGACATTCTCCCAATACTCTTCTGGATCATCCAAATGCTCTCAAGCAAACTTCAGTGGGCCCTGGACATGTACTGGCTTAAGCAGGGGGACATGTCCGGCACTGCAGGATCTGAGTCCCTGGCTGTGTAGTGTGTTACTGATGGTAGCCTTTGTGACGTTGGCCCCAGCTCTCTGCAGGTCATTCACTAGATTCCCCCGTGTGATTCTGGGATTTTTGCTCACCGTTATTGTGATCATTTTGACTCCACAGAGTGAGATCTTGCGTGGAGCCCCAGATCGAGGGAGATTTTTGGTGGTCTTGTATCTCTTCCATTTTCTAATAATTGCTCCCACCGTTGATTTCTTCACACCAAACTGCTTACCTATTACAGATTCAGTCTTCCCAGTCTGGTGCAGGGCTACAATTTTGTTTCTGGTGTCCTTGGACAGCTCTTTAGTCTTCACCATAGTGGAGTTTGGAGTGTGACTGCTTGAGGTCATGGAAAGGTGTCTTTTAGACTGATAACAAGTTCAAATAGGTGCCATTACTACAGGTAATGAGTGGAGGACAGAGGAGCCTCTTCAAGAAGAAGTTACAGGTCTGTGAGACCCAGAAATCTTGCTTGTTTGTTGGTGACCAAATACTTATTTTCCACCATAATTTGCAAATAAATTTGTGAAAAATCAGACAATGTGATTTTCTGGATGTGTTTTCTCATGTTGTCTCTCATAGTTGAGGTCTACCTATGATGTCAATTGCGGGTGTCTCTCATCTTTTTAAGTGGGAGAACTTGTACAATTGGTATCTGACTAAATACTTTTCCCCCCACTGTATAACAAATCATGGCTCAAAAATATTTTTAAAAATAAAAAGCAAACGTTTGCCATTTTATATAAGGGATGCCATTGTACTACGCCATTACATATAATGGGACTTTGGCATCCTTAGATTTTGGTATCCTTGGGAGTGTTCTGGAACCAAACCCCAGGAGATAATGAGGGCTCACTATACACAGAAAGAGAGTAAGTTAAAATGAAAGGCCAAAATGCAGAGTTGCCTATGGTTCCAATGTGATGTAGTGACATGAGCCCTGGGAAGACCCTTTTTCAAATTCTGCTACAGTCATGGGGACACACTGGATCACCTCACCAAGGACACCTCACTGAACTCCATGGAGTCTATATGGGTGATCTGCTTCCTCCCTTACAATAACTGGAAGAAAGGGAGAAAACGAGACAGAGAGTTTCCCCAAAGTCACTGCAAACTGAATAAATGTTATCCATTTGATGAACTATTTTTAAAATTCTTCCAAGTTAGAAGGGAAAGCAATTTATTTTTAATTTTAAACCAATGCTAAATAGTTTCAGTATGCCAGATATATTCCACAAACATACAGAATAGACAGAGCTTTGGCAGTACCTATTTCTGAGATGCTAATATACTTCTTAGCTGAGTAAGGTAGGCCATCTGACCCACTAAATAAAAATGAATCCCATTCCCTACCTTAGTGGAGTCCCTTTTCCTTCCTAAACATACCTCTCCTGCTTCTTCTTTAGCTTCTCAGCAAGCTGCACAGGAAAGAAAAACTGTAAGCTAACACAGATAATTGTGATCACAACTTACAACTACATCCCCTACTCCCCCCACCTTGACACACACACACACACAGTGTTGTCTTTTCACCTTGCTGAGTTCCTGCTGCAAACGGGACATTTCTGTTGTCTTGGATGTCTGCATGAGGAATAAACAAAAGGGCAGAAATATTTAAGTGCTCAAAATGCATCACATGCTTTCTTTGATAAATCCTTCCAGCTCCCCACCACCACCACTGCACAAACACTGATTCTATAAAAGATGACTGAGACCTTTTGACCCTCCAGGCGCATTGGACTTTGAGCTCTAAGGGGCCCTATTGAATGCAGCCAATAGTAAGGAATGGTGGGGGTCTGTGATCCAAAACATCCAGTGCTCAGAAGGTTTCTGGCATAAGGTACAAGCTGATCTAAGTTGAGGGCAAGGAAGAAACAAAAGCCATCTCTTTTCCTCTGACCAAACACAAGGAAACTAGAGGCAACTGACTATCAACACCTCAGGATTCTTCTACCTTTTCCCCATGCAAACAAAGACATGAATAGGGGATTTCTTAACATTCAGTCTATATAGCACAGGGGATATGGATGTGAAGACCTCCTGATCCTGTTGGACTGCTACTCTCATCAGTTCACACCAGCTAAAACAGCATATTGAGCACTTGGGTTGGGTTCCAGGACCACCCATGGATACACAAATCTATGGATGTTCAAGTTCCATTACATACAGCAGCATTGGAAAATCGTTTCCCTTATATAAAATGGCAAAATCAAGGTCTGCTTTTTTGGAGTTTTTTGTTTTGAATAGTTTCCAGTTGTGGAGTCTGTGGAATCAGAATACATACATACAGAGGGCTACCTATACAGCACCACAGTCAGCCTTCTGTATCTGAAGATTCTGTATCTACAAATTCAACCATCCATGGATTAAAAATATGCCAAAATAACATTTAAAAAGCAACCTTTTTATTTTACACGGAGGATATCATTTTACATAGGGGACACCTTTATTGTACACTGATAACTTTATAAACCATTAAACCATTTGTAACTCTTAGTGTAGTTGGAATGTGTTTACATCATGAAATATGGTAAAAGGTTTTCCCCTGACGTTAAGTCCAGTTATGTCTGACTCTGGGGGTTGGTGCTCACCTCCATTACTAAGCCGAAGAGCCGGCGTTGTCCATAGACACCTCCAAGGTCATGTGGCCGGCATGACTGCATGGAGCGCCGTTACCTTCCCGCCGGAGCGGTACCTATTGATCTACTCACATTGGCATGTTTTCGAACTGCTAGGTTGGCAGGAGCTGGAGCTAACAGCGGCTGCTCACGCCGCTCCCGGGGCTTGAACCTGGGACCTTTCGGTCTCCAGCTCAGTGCTTTTACACACTCTGCCACCAGGGCATTTATTATTTATTTATTTACAGCATTTATATTCCACCCTTCTCACCCCGAAGGGGACTCAGGGCGGATCACAATGCACACATAAAGGCAAACATTCAATGCCACAACATATAACAGAGACAGAGACAAGACGCAGGCACGGGCTGGCCTTGAACTCATGACCTCTTGGTCAGAGTGATTTGTTGCAGCTGGCTTGCTTTCCAGCCTGCGCCACAGCCCGGCAAATATACTGCTTTGAAACTGGGTCCATCATTTTGAAACAGCCTGTATATGGGTCTTGAACATCCATAAATTTTGGTGTCCCCAGCGGGTCCTGAAAGCAACGGCCAGCAGATACCAAAGACCCACTGTGAGGAGGGATATTGAGAAATGATGGGAACCACACTGCAGCAATAGCACACATCCTGCTTACCAGCCAAGACTGCTAGCCACTGGTCCCCAAGAGGCAGTGCTTCAGGAGAGCTCTTACCTCAAGGTTCTGCAGCTGCTCCTTCAAGAGAATCTTCTCTTCCCGCTCCATCTGCCATTTCAGTTCCACCTCCGAGAGCAGCTGCTGAGAGGTACTGCCACCTCCACCATCAGATGCCTGAGGTTCCACACTCTCTTGCCCACTGGGCGGAGGCTCCAGAGAAGCGTCCCCCTTTCCACCGCCTCGATTTTCGGCTTGCCGAGCCACTTCCTTCTCGTAGCGCTCCTGCAATGCTAAAGAGGCAGAGTAACTCCAAACTAGCCCTGTGGATGCCCAACTTTGAAGTTCACATGCAACATGCTGTAGGTTCCCCTAGAGTCCAATCCCTGCCCCACAAAACACTCTTTGCCCTGAACAGTCATCATTTCTACTCCCAGCTTTAAACTTTAGTGAGCACTTTGCCATTACTACCCCACCAATGAGGAGGAGAACAACAGTCTAACTGTAAGATGGGTTCTCCCACAAAGAGATTGGGACTATGTCATCAACCCCTAGATTTTAAAAATAAACTATACTCTCAAGTTTTCTATTTTCCCCAGCAATAAGACCTAAGAGGGAAAATCAACATACGATGCCTTGTGCTTTCTGCTATTTATTTATTTATTTAATTATTTACTAAACTTATATACCGCTACTCCCAGTTTGGCTCGGAGCGGTTTACAAAAATAGATTAAAACAATACACTTGGCTTTAAATAACAATAAAAACAATAAAAACAACAATAAAAGCAACAATAAAAACAGACATAGCCCCGAGTTTTTCACCCATTCTTTTGCTTGCTCATTTTTAACAATTTCTCCTGTTTTTGCTCTTTCATCATTTGCCTGAACTTTTGAGTCACAGGAAGGTGAATCTTGAGCTCTGCAGATGCTAATGAATGATTCCCATCATGCCTCGCTGCTCACTAGGTTGGCTATCCCTGATGAGAACCAAAAAGTCAACACGACTCGGATGGCCATTGGTTAGCCACCTGAGATCTACACATACATGCTAGTTTGACCTCGATGTGATTTGAACAAGATCAACTTAGTGTGCCACATGTGCTGGGCTAGTATAGCTTGAGCATCCATATCCAGAAATCCAACATACTTCCAAATTCAAAATTGTCCACATGGGATGATTGAGACAGTGACACTTTTGCTTTCTGAGGGTGTGCAAGGTGTATATGTAACATAAATGGAATTTCATGTTCAGACTTGGGATTCCATCTCCCACATCTATGGTTCCCAATCTTTGGTCCTCTAGTTGTTTTGGACTTCAATTCCCAGAACTCCCAGTTGTTAGGAATTTTGGGATCTGAAGTCCAAAACATCTGGAGGACCAAAGATTGGGAACCACTGTCCTAGATATTACACAATGTAACACAATTTTTTTCCTGGATTATAAATGTCATTTCCTAATTGGTTCTATCATGAAAACACGGGGAAAGATTTATTGAATAGCAAAAACTTTGTTTTTGCGGGACACCCTGCAGCACATTTTGCTATAGTTTTTCAATGAATACTTCATAGAGACTCAACCAATTCAACATAGACTGTGGCAGCCACAAAAACAAATTTTCTGGAGTATAACAACTACTTTCAAAGTATCACACAAACACTTTTTTCAAATTTTGTTACATAGTTATCTGTGTATAAGCAAATGCAAGTACTGTATTCCAAAATCTAAAATCCACAACTGCTTGAATTCATGATGGCGCAGCTCTTTTTAATGGTGAAATATCTTCCCCTTTCCCATTCCCATGATTTCCCTGACTTTATCCCAAGACCAGTGCCGCCAAGAGCAGTACCTGCCATGTTCTTCTGTAGCGCAGAGTTCTCTGCCTGCAGCCGCAGCAGTTCTCCATCCACAGGGCTGGCCGGGGAGGCTCCTTCCTCGGCTCCTGTTCCTGCCACTGACCCACCCTCCCTGAGGGTCTTGTTCTCTTTCTCAAGCTGCTCAATTTGAGTGCACAGCTGGAAGGAACAAGAAGAGCACAGAAGGTATTGTTCAGCATCAGGACAAACACAAAATTAACAATAGTGGAAGGGAAAGCAAAAAGAAAATTTATTTGTGCAATATTTTAATTTCAAGAATGTCATCCCTCCGTATTTGCGGGTTAAGCACTTGCAAATTTGATTATTTGGGGATTGCTGTATTCACTCCTGTTGCCCCACAGAAATGGAAAACAACATGTTCTTTTTAGGCACTTGTAGGTTTGCCAGCAAGATTCTCCAATCAATTTACAACAGAAGCTTACTGCACAATTGTGCTGGACAACCTACAAATGCCTAATGAAAAGTTCTTTCAGAAAAAATAGCATTTGCCGTCTTTATTTTTTCTTTCATGTTTCTTCCTTTTTTGCAGGGACCTGTAGCCCATTTGTGTGGGAGCCCCGGTGGCGGAGTGTGTAAAAGCACTGAGCTGGAGACCAAAAGGTCCCAGGTTCAAGCCCCGGGAGCGGCGGGAGCAGCCGCTGTTAGCTCCAGCTCCTGCCAACCTAGCAGTTTGAAAACATGCCAATGTGAGTAGATCAATAGGTACCGCTCCGGCGGGAAGGTAACGGCGCTCCATGCAGTCATGCCAGCCACATGATCTTGGAGGTGTCTACGGACAACGCCGGCTCTTCGGCTTAGTAATGGAGATGAGCACCAACCCCCAGAGTCAGACATGACTGGTCAGGGGAAAACCTTTACCTTAGTTTGCCAGCAAGATTCTCCAATCAATTTACAACAGAAGCTTACCGCACAATTGTGCTGGACAACCTACAAACACCTAATGAAAAGTTCTTTCAGAAAAAATAGCATTTGCCGTCTTTATTTATTCATGTTTCTTCCTTTTTTGCAGGGACCTGTAGCCCATTTGTGTGGACAAATGTGAAGAGACTCTAAGCAGTTCCAAAGTTAAGAACAAGATAGGTTCTGTAGATTTATTCTTAAGCTGAATTTGTATGTAAGCCAGAACAGGAACATTTTTAAGTGTAACTCCAGCCATATATAGATTTAGATAGATGACAGACAGACAGACAGACAGACAGATGGATAGAAAAAGCTTTGGATAGCACAGGGAAGGGTTAATGCCTCTGTGGTGTTTCCTTTCCTATCTGTGCCCCTTTCACCTCGCTTCCCATCTCTGTGATAATTCGATTTTGAGAAAAATGGTTTGTTGTGAAAACAAAGATTGGTGAGAAAGCTTTAGTGGTGCCATCTTTTCCCCATGATAACTCTTTCAGGAGTGAATTTCCCTTCCTGGGGGTAGATTTCTCTCATTTCCTGTTGTCTTATCCCCATTCTTCAGTATGAGTCATTTGTAAGTCGGGTGTTTGTAACTCAGGGACTGCCTGTACTGTATTCTATTCCCAGGCTTAGACTGACTAAGGCTGACGGGAACGGTAGTCCAATAATATCCAGAAAGTTGGTTCACTCTCTCCGTCTGCCCTGTTTAAATCCCTTTTTAAAAAGCAGTCACAGGAGCCCACTCTATTCGAACGTTCATGCAGTTCCTTTCCCAAATCTTTAGTCTTTGCAGAACCACCAATAAAGAATGCTACTCTCTTTTATTATGCATCAACTTCACACTGCTAAGGCTGGAAGGAAGCCAAGGATCATACCAACCATCTGGAAATGGATCCCACCCTCACTGCTCAACCTCCACCAACCTACTAAAAGAAGAGCAAAGAAAACAATGACTAAGAGGAGGTCTCCTGCTTGGAAAAACTCAATTCAATTATAACTCATCTCAATTATTGCTGGGAATAGGAATGTCAGAAGGATGGAAGGAAGGAAGGGTAAACCTTGTAGTAATGGCACCAAATAACTTGGTGGCAGTTTCTTCACAACCACCATCATACCCCAAAAGCAACCACAGCCCTCAGATCATGATCTCGAATTTGTCCTCCCAATACACCCAGTTACAACAGTATGAAAGTTAGCTAAGACCATTCCAACATCAGGGTAGTTCTTGTGCTCCCACGATGTTTCCTTGGAGACTACACAAGAATTTTGTGTCATTGTATTGGACTACGAAACTGTGGGAGGCCAGGGTTTGAATGCCTACTTGGGCCTTGAAAATTATTGGGTGATCTTACTGGGCAAACTCTCTCAATCTCGGAGGAGGAAAATAATTTGGTCAAGAAAATTTTGTGATACGTTTGCCATGAGTCGGAAGTGACTTGAAGGTAGGTTGAGGGTGAATCCAGCAAAGACGGAGATCCTATGGCTGGGCCGACCGGCCAGTGGGGATATCCAGTTGCCAACCCTGGATGGCGAAGCGCTACGCCCACCTTTACTGGTAAAGTCTGGGAGTCCTCTTGGACCCTTCATTGACGATGGAGGCACAGGTCTCCGCCATTAGCAAAACTGCCTTTTTTCATCTTCGGCAGGCTAGACGGCTAGCCCCCTATCTGTCTAGGGACAACCTGGCTACGGTGATCCAGGCTACGGTCATCTCGAGACTGGACTACTGTAACGCCCTTTACATTGGCCTTCCTGTGTCGGTGATCCGGAAGCTCAAATTGGTGCAAAATGCAGCTGCCCGGCTCCTTGCGGGAGTCTCGATAAGATGCCACATAACACCAATCTTACGGCAGCTGCACTGGTTACCAATTGAGCACCGGATCACTTTCAAAGTGATGGTGCTTACCTTCAAGGCCTTACATGGTCTAGGGCTGATGTACCTGAGGGACCGCCTCACTCCCTACAAACCCCAGAGATCCCTCCATTCTGAGGACCAAGACCTATTGGAAATCCCCAGTTTTAAGACCTTGCATCTCACAGCAACTAGACGCAGAGCCTTTTCAGCAGTGGCGCCATCTCTCTGGAACACCTTGCCACCTGAAGTTCGTGCCTTGCGGGACTTGTCGGCCTTCCGCAGGGCATGTAAGACACACCTGTTTCGACAGGCTTTTGAGTTTTGTTATTGATGTTTTAAAAGGTGCTTTTAGGATGTTTTTAAGATGTTTTTTAAATATGTTTTTAAGATGTTTTTAAATTGTTGATTTTAGCCGGTTCTTGTAAGCCGCCCCGAGCCCTAGGGGAGTGGCGGCATATAAGTTTGAAAAATAAATAAATAAATACATAAATAACAACAACCTGAGGCCACCATCCTCAAGAGCGGGTGTCTAGTGTTGTGCAGTGCCCTCTAACAGGTGTCCGGAGCCACTGCAGAGACTGTTTTTACAGCCCAGTACCTTGGAAAGCTCTTGCATGAGGGTGCTGTTCTGCAGCCTGAAATCATCCTCCTGGCTGTGCAGTTTTCCCTGAAGCATTTCATTTTCACTAAGCAAGGCATCTACTTCCTGGAGGAGAGAGCAAGAGAAACATTAGCAACAGGACATGAAGAGAACTGATAGACAGCCAGAAGATAAGGCTCAGTTTCCTTCAAGGTGGAGCAGTATCCATGCAACAAGCTGAGTTCCTTTCCAAGGCTAGGAAATGCTCCCCCATAATCACTTCCTACCATTTTCCCACCAAGATACAGATCCACTCAGCTCTATGACAGGGATAATCAACTCCAAAGGAGATGATAATTTCCCACCCTACAGTTCCCTTGCTCCTCATGTGACATGTTATCACTTTTTGTTTTGCTTCTGGCTGAAATCTGGTTTGCAAAGGGTCATGGGAGCAAACCTAACATTGGGATTTTGAACCACTGGGGATGTGTGAAAAATCACCCACAGAAATGAGGAGCTTTGAGGAGCTTTAGGGGTCACAATATGGGATCCTGAGGGCCACACATGGCTAATAATAATAATAATAATAATAATAATAATAATAATAATAAGAATAATAAGAATAATAAGAATAAGAAGAAGAAGAAGAAGTTTATTTATATCCCGCCTCCATCTCCCCCGAAGGGGACTCGGGGCGGCTTACAGCAAAATCAAAATACAAGCAATGATAAAATATGAAACATCAAAGGACAACAACAGAAACCAATAATAAAATATACACAATAGGCGAAAAAACACAACACAGAATTAAAACATCAAATTAAAAACAATGAGGTTGCAATAGTGGATAAGCAAGGTGCACATTATGAGTAATCATTTAAGGTCACATTAGGTAGGGAGGAGTCCTGAATAATATCAAGTAATCAGGAATCAGGAGAAGAGCGACCAGTACAAAAGGTCGAGGAGCATAATAATTGTGATGGAAAAAGGCGATCTTAACCAAAGGCCTGGGTAAAAGGACTTATTTTCTCTACGACAAATTGATTAGGTTCATGCAGATGTCCGGAAATTTTGGTGTGGGTAGCTGGAGGTATTTGATTGGGCAGAATGTAATGAAAAATGAGGAACAAGCTGAAAAAGAACTCCTGCTTACATAGATGGTGCATCTTTGGAATATGCTTTTTCTCTGCTGCATAGGCCACTTCTACTGTTGTTGTTCTAATTATATTTATACCCACATTTTTTTCCCAGTTTGGAGTCCAAGTTGCTCCAAACTACAAGTTTAACATTCACAAAACACAAATTAAAAGATTATTAAATTATCAAAAAATTAAAACCAGTTAAAACATAAGCTATTTAAAAAAAAACAGCACAGCATAGGTTACAGAAAGTCCAGCATATTGTATAATTGTAGTTGTAACTCAGTACTAAGAAATATGTCAGGACAGAAAGATCTTCGCCCATCTGTATAACAGAAGTGGGATTCTAGTCTGAGCTCCCTGGGAAAAGAGATTTGGAGCCTGTGGGCAGCGGCCAAGAAGCTCCCATTCTGTGTCCATCAAATGTACCTGTAGGGCTGGCCTCAAATCTCCAAACAAAGGCAGGTTTGTAAAGGAAGACATGATTCTTTAAATAATTTCTCTCCATTAATTCACATTTACAAGCTAAAATTGCACAAAAATTAGGGCATCATTAGATCACCTATGATCAACTAGATCTCAGTTCCTATAAATATTTGTGAAGGCAATTTTAAAATGTATTTATCTGTTTTAAGATCTGGGCTGGAGATATGACAAGCAAGGATAGACCTAGGGCCCTTCCAGACAGGCCCTATATCCCAAGATCTGATCCCAGCTTTTCTGCTTTAAACTGGATTATATAAATCCCAATTGCCAGATAATCTGGGATAAATAGAAAACCTGGGATCAGATTCTGAGATATAGAGCCTGTCTGGAAAGCCCCCTAGCTGCATCTGAAATTACCAATTCACTCTGGCTATTTAGAAAAGGGGCATGACAGGGGAAAGGGAGGAAAGCCTCTAATGACAAGTGGGAAGAGAAAAACAAAGAAGGTGTGGACTAATAATGGCAAACATCTGGATTAGGTGGTAATCAGGACCATGCAAATGACTTTGCACAAGAAGCCTTACCTGAGCCTTTTTGCTCTTGCTCAAAGCCTGCAAAAGAAAGACAAAAGGTGAGAACATACCAACAACATAGGCATGGGAGGAAGAGACAAATCACTTGTTGCTACAGTAGAGTCTCACTTATCCAACATAAACGGGCCAGCAGAATGTTGAATGTGTTGGATAATAAGGAGGGATTAAGGAAAAGCCTATTAAACATCAAATTAGGTTATGATTTTACAAATTAAGCACCAAAACATCATGTTATAAAACAAATTTGACATAAAAAGTAGTTCAATATGCAGTAATGCTATGTAGTAATTACTGTATTTATGAATTTAGTACCAAAATATCACGATGTATTGAAAACATTGACTACAAAAATGGCTTGGATAATCCAGAACGTTGGATAAGCGAGTGTTGGATAAGTGAGACTCTACTGTACTTATCAGAATCTGCTGTTTTTAAGTATTCAATCCTTTAGATATTGATCAATATCTGGGGCAACATGCTATTCATCCCTAATCAAAGAGCACTGTTTCTTACAATCCCGAGTAAAGGTGAATACGGGGCACCAGAGGCAGATTCCTGTAATGATTTGAAGAAAAAAAAACTGAATCCCAAATTCAAAAGAGATAACCGGGTGTCACCATAGCTTACAACTGTAATTCAGTCATGACAAGTATTTCCAGGCTAGTGTGCATCTGTAGTGCCCGGCAGATTAAAGTCCAATGTGTGTAAAAAGAAGGCCCATTATCTACTCTATACACCCACACACAAATACATCCTAATATAATATCACTTCACCTTCTGAGACTTGGCCAATTCCTTATCCAGAAATGCCACCCGTTGCCGGAGACCATTTAATTCTAAAAACAAAAAGAAAATAGATTCAGAACCAATGAAATCGTTTAGAGACTAAGCCATTATTATGTTGTAATTCTATGTACATGGAGCAATGATGAACCAGCATGATATAGTGATATAAATGTTGAACTATGATTCCAGGAGGCCAGGATCTGAATCATTTCACTACAGAAATGTAGTACATGATCTTAGGTAAGTCTTACAGGAAGACAGTCACAAACCTCCTCTGAGCAAATCTCATCAAGAAAACCCTAGGATAGAGTTGCTATAAGGCAGAATGAACCTGTAGCCTCATAATAAGAACATCTATCTGAAGTTGTTGTGTATTGTTGTGTGCCTTTGAGTAATTTCTGATGTATGGTGATCCTATCACAGCATTTTCTTGGCAGAATTGATTCACACTTTGTTCTTGCTCTTCTGTCTGAGAAAGTGTGATTTTCCCAAGGTCATCCAGTGGGCTTCCATGGTTGAGCAAGGATTTGAACTTCAATTTCCCAGTGTCCTAGTCTAATGCTCAAATCCCGATATTATGCTGGCTCTCATTTACCTGAAGACTACACAGCTAAATTACTGTTGTTGTTGTTATGTTTATTTATATCCCACTTTTTAAATGATAATTATTATTATTATTATTATTTTATACCCCGCCTTCATCTCCCTGAAGGGACTTGGGGCAGCTTACATGGGGCCAGGGCCAGGTGAATACTGACAGTATAAAAAGCACAACAATATAAAAACAAATCAATAAAACATATTAAAATCACACTTACAGGAAGACATACTTGGATAAAAACAAGTCAAATGTGGGGATATAAATGCAGAATTTGCACTGATATGGGCATCTACCAGCAAAAAAAGAATTTTCAAACTGTGGCATTAGGTACAGGAAACCAATTGCCTACACTAAAGAAATCAGAGCAACAAGACTGTATCTCACAGGAAAAAAGCCTTGCAGTCATGAATATAATAATAATAATAATAATAATAATAATAATAATAATAATAATAATAATAATAATAATAATAATATATTTGTTTGACCAGTCATATGACCATTTCAAAGGGCAGCACAAATAAAAACAAGGCAAAAAGAATGGGAGGACAGCAGCTGACCTTCTGTTTGCTGTCAAAATCTTATTTTCCTGATTCTTCTTTCAGGAAATGTGCTCTTTTCTTGATAGTTTTCAGGATAAAAAGGCTTACTTTTATTATGGTGGCTCTTTCTCGTCCTTGTAAAAGGAATAAGAGAGCCTTGCATATATAGAGAGATTGAAACCAGAGAAGGCCTCCTTCTTACCAGTAGTGTTCTTGCGGAGTTCATCGGAAAGTTGGTAATTCTGTGTCCGAAGTTCCAGGAGTTGGGTCTAGCAACAGAAATGGCAGTAGTTGAAAAAGACTGGTGAAGCCAATAAGTAAGGCAGAATCCAGACTGTAGTAAGGACCAGGAAAGCTCTGGACTGGAATCCAGACTTATTGAGATACAATTTATACATAGTTTCGCAAACTACGGACAGTGCCATTCCATTTTAAAGAAATAAATCTTCATAATTCTCTTTTTTACAGATTGTGGGAATGAAACAGTCTAATTTGAGGAAACCATGGAGTGGAGAATGGAAATCTGGTGCCCACAAAACTGGCTAATGAAGTTCAACGGCTCTCTGCACTGCATATTGAGAAGGAGCCACAGAATATGCACGCAACCCTTTGAGTAAAAACAAAAGGGCTCCCATTGGTCCTTCAACATTTGTTAAGGGCAACATTCCTCCCACTTGATTTACTTTAGTACACAATAGCTATAGAATAACACAATGGAACTCCCCTCTCCAATCATCTCAGTCAACATGGCCAAGGATGATGTGAGTTGCAGGCGAAACTCATTGGGAGAGGGGGCTTCCAAGTTGTGGAAAGCTATTTTGATGGAAAATATAGTCTTCCACATGATGCTGAAGTACAACTCCCACTAGCCCTAGGGAAGATGAGAGGTTCAGTGCAACAATATCTGGAGGACCAACCATTGCTTACCATTGATCTAAGCTTTCCTGAACACTAAACAATGATTTGGACTGGTCAAGATCCAATAGCTACTTCCCAAAAGAGCCTCTTGGTGAGTTCTAGTACTGTCTCTTTTGCTTCTTAAGATGCTGTTTGACCAGCCAGCCAAATCCTACCCCCCTAATGGTCCAGATTAACCAAGGAGCTTCCACTTGCTGGTCTCCTAATTGACCCTCTCCATTCAACCCCAAACTTTTTGTTCTGTGAACAACAGATCTCCTCATTAGCTTGTTCTCTTCCCTGGGAGAATTAGCGGTTTCTCAACATTAAAGAACTCCGTCTACTACAGGGTTCCTCAAACTTTTAAAGCAGAGGACCCTAAGAGTGTTGGGGGGCCAGACTATAGTTTGAAAAAAATACAAATTCCTACACATGTCTTATTTGTAATGCAAAAAACACACACGAAAGAACAATACAATATTTAAAAATAAGAACAATTTTAACCAACATAAAGCTATCAGGATTTCAATGGGAAGTGTGGGCTTGCTTCTGGCCAATGAGATAGTCAAGTTAATTAGGACTGTTGTTGTTGTTGTGTGCCTTCAAGTCATTTCAGACTTAGGGTGAGCCTAAGTCTAAAACTGAGGGCAAGGGGCAGGTCAATGACCTTGGAGGGCCACATCCGGCCAACAGGCCTTAGTTTGGGGACCCCTGGTCTACTCAGTCAACAGCATGCACTGACAACTGCAAGGATGACCCCTGTATCCATAGGAAAAGTATCACCACTTTCATTTATCTGTGTCTGACAAAGAATATTCTTCCTGGAACTTTCAAGTTCAGAGGTGTCAGACCCATTTTCATCAAAGGCCACATCAGCCTTTGTGATGACTCATGGGCCTTGTAGTCCTGTTCCTAGTACTATTGTGGCAGACGAAGAGGAAAACATGGGATTTTCGCCGGTTCAGCAAGAGCCGGAGTCTCTTCACCTGCAGGATGTTGATGTTTGCCCTCAAGAATTCAGCCAAACAGGCCTTGGGCAGAACTCCCCCCCGTTTTCCAGGAGGGAAAATTATTCTAAAGATAGGGGAGTCAGGGAGGCTAATCGGAGAAGCCTGAGAATCGCTGCCAAACAAATGGCTGATTAGGTCTGCTTCCCTTGGGAAATTCTAAGGAGTCATGCATCTGGACAGAGTTGGGTTTCGCTTCTCGTTCTCTAGGGAAAGAGTTCTGTTGGCGGGAAAACGAGACCCAATATAGGTGTTTGGCGCGAGGGATTCTTTGCGGAGTCAATTGATCAGCTTGAGGAGAGAGATCGTGTGTGGACTTCGTAATCCCAGTTCCTTCCTTCCCGGATCAAGCTTCAAGCCTTGCCTTGTCTCACGGTTTTACCACGGACTCTGTTTCATGCTTCATGTTCGTCTTGCCTCCAGTCACGGATCTAGTCAAGAATCAAGTTTATTTCCAGCCTTGTTGTCAAGCTTCATTGGACTTTAAAGACTCTGTTATTTCCCCACACTATTGCTTGGCAAAGTGTGTGTTTCGGTCAAGTGGATTAAAACTTTGAACTCTAATATCTTATATTGGACAATACATTTCTGGACTATATTTGACCTTATCTGAAAGGTCTGCTTCTGAACTATATTCTTCACTTGTTTTTATTGATTTTATATATTTCTTTAATAAAGATATTAGATAGAGACTGGCCTCTGTGTAAGGTTATTGGTGCTCTGCAGCCAGGGTCCTGACAGCCTTATGGTTGCCTTCAAAAGGCTGTTGAATCCATGGATACAGAGGGACAATTATATATATTTTCACAGAGTGGTCAGTGCTCTTTAGTTTATACCCAGTTTGGGTCGCCAGATGTTACTGAATGACCATTCCCATCACTTTTCGTCATCTGCCATGCAGACTGGGGGTAATGGAAATTGCCACAAAACAGCACTTGTGCTCTGAAGTTGGGGAAACATTAAAAAACATCAGGCATCATATCCACAAGCCTTGTATCTAATCTCAAACCCCCCTATCCTTCTAAACCAGTGGTTCTCAACCTGAGGTTCCCAGATGTTTTTGGCCTACAGCTCCCAGAAATCCCAGCCAGTTTATCAGCTGTTAGGATTTCTGGGAGTTGAAGACCAAAAAAATCTGGGTACCCCAGGTTGAGAACTACTGTGCTAAACAGAACAAACTGCACTCTTCCAGATGTTACTATATCGTAACTCCTATCAGCTCTAGTCAGGATGTCTAATGATGAGGAATACAGGAATTGCAGTCCAACATCTGAAGGGCTGCATAAAATGACATGGCGCGCCAGATTTGACCCGCAGGCTTTGAGTTTCATATTTGTTGTAGGTTCTCTAGTACAATTCTGCTATTCTTGGCCCAAAGCCCTTCATGTCAATAGAATCCACTCTTATCTGCAATTTCAGGATTGCATCTCCTGCAGATATAGGAGTCATACTGTATCACAAAAAGCTTTTTTTTAAAAAGAAAAAAAGAAAGAAAAGAAATCAGCTTCAGAAAGTGGCCTTGTGTTTATCACATGACGCCCCCCCCCCCTTCATTCCCAGCTCATTTCTCCTGATACCAAAGCAGCCCTCCTCTGAGCCTCCATCAGCAGACCAAGCTTCATGTCATTGTTCCATAAACCCAGCTGCTGCAAAGGCCATTTGTTTAAGTGAATAACTCACTGTTAATGCATTTAGGCAAGCAACAACTGGCTTTTTGCCCTTTGGAAGAGTCTATCTGCAATGTGGCTGTGATAACTGGGAAGTTGAACCAAAGAGATGAAATCAAAGAGGGGCAAATGCTGCTCCTTCCCAAAGAAAGGATAAAAGGCAGCAAGGCAAA